>NW_026290921.1:302026-629526 GCF_023373465.1 Oncorhynchus keta | reverse complement strand
CAGAGTTTGTTTATTCCTACCCACACCCACTGAGAGAGAGAGATATGCAAGCAGCACTGCTCATTTTCCACATTTGCCTCAACCCTTCCTCAACCCTTCCTCTTTCACCCTACTCACTCAAACATTTTCCTCTCTCTGAACAGCCTGTCATTTCAAACACCCCCCTCTCCCTTTTTTCTTCACATATTTGTACCTGCTTTTGGGACTTTCCCCAATCCCTCTCCCTCCCTCAATCCTTCACAAACCACTTCTCCCTTCCTCTTCGCTTTCCTAACCCCTTCTCCCTCCCTCCCCCTCCACCCGTCCCTAACCCCTTCTCCCTCCCTCCCCCTTCACCCGTCCCTAACCCCTTCTCCCTCCCTCCCCCTCCACCCATCCTTCACCCCTTCTCCCTCCCTCCCCCCTTCACCCGTCCCTAACCCCTTCTCCCTCCCTCCCCCCTCCACCCATCCCTAACCCCTTCTCCCTCCCTCCCCCTCCACCCATCCCTAACCCCTTCTCCCTCCCTCCCTCCCCCTCCACCCTTCCCTAACCCCTTCTCCCTCCCTCCCTCCCCCTCCCCCCTTCCCTAACCCCTTCTCCCTCCCTCTCCCCATCCAACCCTTCCCTAACCCCTTCTCCCTCCCTCCTTCCATAACCCCTTCTCCCTCCCTCCCCCCTCCACCCGTCCCTAACCCGTTCTCCCTCCCTCCCTCCACCCGTCCCTAACCCCTTCTCCCTCCCTCCCCCCTCACCCGTCCCTAACCCCTTCTCCCTCAATCCCCCTCCACCTGTCCCTAACCCCTTCTCCCTCCCTCCCCCTTCACCCGTCCCTAACCCCTTCTCCCTCCCTCCCCCTCCACCCGTCCCTAACCCCTTCTCCCTCCCCCTCCACCCGTCCCTAACCCCTTCTCCCTCCCTCCCCCCTCCATCCGTCCCTAACCCCTTCTCCCTCCCTCCCCCCTCCACCCATCCCTAACCCCTTCTCCCTCCCTCCCCCCTCCACCCGTCCCTAACCCCTTCTCCCTCCCTCCCTCCCCCTCCACCCGTCCCTACCCCCTTCTCCCTCCCTCCCCCCCTCCATCCATCCCTAACCCCTTCTCCCTCCCTCCCCCTCCACCCATCCCTAACCCCTTCTCCCTCCCTCCCCCCTCCACCCGTCCCTAACCCCTTCTCCCTCCCTCCCCCTCCACCCGTCCCTAACCCCTTCTCCCTCCCTCCCCCTCCACCCGTCCCTAACCCCTCCCCCCTCCATCCATCCCTAACCCCTTCTCCCTCCCCCTCCATCCATCCCTAACCCCTTCTCCCTCCCTCCCCCCCTCCACCCGTCCCTAACCCCTTCTCCCTCCCTCCCCCTTTTCCTGCCCCTCCCCTCGCCTCTATCCGTAAACACAGTATACACTACTTTAAACCCCATCTCTCTCTCTCTGTGAGATGGTCTGGTGCAGGTTGAGGTGATGTGTGTGATCTCTAGCCAGGACCATTCCTTTCTCAGGCAGACAGGCAGGGGTTGCTGGGCAGGCATGTCTGACTTAGATCTGAGACCTGCTATCCTCCCTCTCTCTCTCTGTCTCTTACTCTCTCTCACCTCTCCCCCCTCTCTCTCTCTCTCTCTCTCTCTCTCTCTCACTCTCTCACCTCTCCCGCCTCCCCCCCCTCTCTCTCGCCTCCCACTTCTCTTCCACCCCTCTCTCTCTCTCTCTTCCTCTCCTTTAAAGGAGGCAGTGGAGGAGGATGGAAGGATGGAGGGATGACAACACCAGGGGAATGCTGACAGACTGGTGGTTAGAACACTGTATCCCAGCGTATTAACACTCAATACCAAACAGCCTCCACCATAACTCCTCGGGTAACCTCTCCCTCACACACCAAGCCAGGGGGACCCTCCCTCAGCTTCAGGTTAGTGCACTATGGGACCATGGAGATCAATATACTACATTCTGCAGTCATTAACATAACAGAAGAAAAGGCTCCATCAACACCATTTGCAGCACCAGTGTCAGTGTAACAGCACCACATAGTACTCCACAACAATCTCCACTGTAAATATGCCTCTGTAAGAGCAGGAGTACTGTCTGTCCTTCAACATCATGCAGAGCCCTAGGCCACAGTCTGTTACCTATCACTTACAGCCAATGGGACTTGGCTGTACAAATATACAGAATTGAAATATACACTGAGTGTACAACACATTAGGAACACCTTCCTAATATTAAAGCTCATCCGCTTTTGCCCTCAGAACAGCCTCAATTGGTCTGGGCATGGACTCTAACAGGTGTCGAAAGCATTCCACAGGGATGCTGGCCCATGTTGACTCCAATTCTTCCCACAGATGTGTCAAGTTGGCTGGATGTCCTTATGGTGGTGGACCATTCTTGATACACGGGAAACTGCTGAGTGTTGCAGTTCTTGACACAAACCGGTGTGCCTGGCACCTATTACCATATCCTGTTCAAAGGCTCTTAAATGTTTCGTCTTGCCCATTCACCCTCTGAGTGACACACAGACACAATCCATGTCTCACTTGTCTCAAGGCTTAAATCCTTCTTTAACCTCTCCTCCTTCATCTACACTGATTGAAGTGGATTTAACAGGTGACATCAATAAGGGATCATATCTTTCACCTGGATTCACCTGATCAGTCTGTGCCATGGAAAGATCAGGGGTTCCTAATGTTTTGTACAGTGTATATACAGTATACTGCAAATGTGCGTACTATACCATGATAAAGGGTTTCAGTCCTAGTCTTTGCTCTTCTGATTTGAGAGTTGGTTGATGTATTTGTTATACTGTGTGTTGTGTTTCTGTCTGTTGTTGAGTGGGTGGGAGAAAGAGCAACATACTGTTTAATAATCAGGAGGATGTTTAGATTACAGATGCACATAGGAGCGAACAAACCTAGTCTCTCTCTCTCTCTCTCTCTCTCTCTCTCTCTCTCTCTCTCTCTCTCTCTCTCTCTCTCTCTCTCTCTCTCTCTCTCTCTCTCTCTCTCTCTCTCTCTCTCTCTCTCTCTCTCTCTCTCTCTCTCTCTCTCTCTCTCTCTCTCTCTCTCTCTCTCTCTCTCTCTCTCTCTCTCTCTCTCTCTCTCTCTCAGACCAATGCGCAGCGTGGTAAGTGTTCATGTTGTTTATTATAACCGGAACACTAAAACAAAAGTGGAAAAAAAAAACAACAGTTCTCTCAGGTACTCACACAAAACAGAAAACAATCACCCACAACTCAAAATGGGAAAACAGGCTACCTAAGTATGGCTCTCAATCAGAGACAACGATAGACAGCTGCCTCTGATTGGGAACCATACCAGGCCAAACACATAGAAAAATAAAACCTAGACCTACAACATAGAATACCCACCCACATCACAACCTGAACAAACTAAAAATAGAAACATACAAAGCAATCTACGGTCAGGGCGTGACACTCTCCTATCCTCCCCATACCTAGTCCACCTCCACCCCACTCTACCCCCTCCCACCCCCCTGTTGTCTCTGCCTGGGAAACATGGAAGCGCAGAGATCCAAAAACACGTGGTTAGCCATAACACATCACATGCACTCTCTGTACCCCCCCAACACATATCCCCACAAGAGCAGGCATGAGAGGAGACAAGAAGACAATGAGACGAGAGGCAGAGGGACAACAATCAAGGCTGTCTCTGTGGTGGAGAGAAACTAACAGAGGGACAATAGAGACAATGATAGAGAAAGGAAGAGAGAGAGAGAAGTGACTGCAGGCTACCATTCCACCAGGGGTCCTGAACAATGACTATCCTGTTGCTCTACGGGGCATCACTAGCTTACCCCACTGAAACATTAGACAAGCGTAAACATACCAGGACAATGGTCCTCGGTCTCCACCGTCTCATTCAAAGGTGTCTTTTTGCTCCTGCCGTTGGCTGGGTGTAGAGGAGATATCCCACCTCGCCATGTGTCCTCAGTACCCACTCCATATGCAGCCTATCTGTTTCTGTGTATCGTGTTCCTGAACGTCAAAACTCTGTCTTCTGTGCTACCCAAAGGATTTATGAGATAGAGAATCTCCTCAGATCAGTGACTTGTGGGGAACAAGAAATAGAATTCCCTTTTTTCCAGTGTCATTTCAGAGCCTACAACAATGCACGTCTTCCAGTGTTCTGGGTACATACCATTAAGTTACCAAGACAAATAGTAATCTCTGATGTCTGCTTCCCTGAGTCATAGATGTACAGTGCCTCAGAAAGCATTCAGACCCCTTGACTTTTTCCACATTTTATTCCGTTACAGCCTCATTCTAAAATGGATTAAATAAAGTAAAAATCCTCAACAATCTACACACAATATCCCATAATGACGAAGCGAATACAGTTTTTTTCAAATTTATTAAATAGAAAAAACAGAAATAATTTATTTACATAAATATTCAGACCCTTTGCTATGAGACTCGAAATTGAGCTCAGGTTGATCCTGTTTCCATTGATCGTCTTTGAGATGTTTCTACAACTTGATGTTTCTACAACTTTACCTGTGGTAAAGTCAATTGATTGGACATGATTTGGAAAGGCACACACTTTGTCTATATGAGGACTCACAGTTGACAGTGCATGTCAGAGCAAAAACCAAGCCATGAGGTCAAAGGAATTGTCCGTAGACCTCCGAGACAGGATTGTGTTGAGGCACAGATCTGGGAAGGGTACAAACATTTTTTTACAAACATTTTTTGCAGCATTGAAGGTCCCCAAGAACACATTGGCCTCCATCATTCTTAAATGGAAGATGTTTGGAACCACCAAGACTCTTCCTAGAGCTGACCACCCGGTCAAACTGAGCAATCGGGAGAGAAGGACCTTGGTCAGGGAGGTGACAAAGAACCTGATGGTCACTCTGACAGAGCTCTAGAGTTCCTCTGTGGAGATGGGAGAACCTTCCAGAAAGACAACCATCTCTGCAGCACTTGACCAATCAGACCTTTATAGTAAAGTGGCCAGACGGAAGCCACTCCTCAGTAAAAGGCACATGACAGCCCGCTTGGAGTTTACCAAAAGGCACCTAAAGACTCTCAGACAATGAGAAACCAGATTCTCTGGTCTGATGAAACCAAGATTGAACTATTTGGCCTGAATGCCAAGCGTCATGTCTGGAGGAAACCTGGCACCATCCCTACGGTGAAGCATGGTGGTGGCAGCATCATGCTGTGGGAATGTTTTTCAGTGGCAGGGACTGTGAGACTAGGCAGGGTTGAGGGGAAGATGAACAGAGAAAAGTACAGAGAGATCCTTGATGAAAATCTGCTCCAGAGTGCTCAGGACCTCAGACTGGGGAGAAGGTTCACCTTCCAACAGGACAACTAACCTAAGCACACAGCCAAGACAATGCAGGAGTGGCTTCGGGACAAGTCTCTGAATGTCCTTGAGTGGCTCAGCCAGAGCCCGGACTTGAAACCAATCAAACATCTCTGGAGAGACCTGAAAATAGCTGTGCAGCAACTCTCCCCATCCAACCTGACAGGGGATCTGCAGAGAAGAATGGGAGAAACTCCCCAAATACAGGTGTGCCAAGTTTGTAGCGTCATACCCAATAAGAATCGAGGCAGTAATCACTGCCAAAGGTGCTTCAACAAAATACTGAGTAAAGGGTCTGAATACTTATGTAAATGTGATATTACCGTTTAAAAATATATATATAAATTAGCAAAAATAAAAAAACAATTTTTGCTTTGTGGTTATTGGGTTTTGTGTGTAGATTGATGACGGGAAAAAACTATTGAATCAATTTTAGATTAAGGCTGTAACGTAACAAAATGTGGAAAAATTCAAGGGGTCTGAATACCTTCCGAAGGCACTGTGTGCCTATAGATAGCTGCTTCTAATGGGATTCTGCCTGAGGTCATTCTACTTTCATCTGGATACGTGACGTTTTTGTTCCACTCAGTCAGTTGAACAGTAAGACTAAAATTGAAGAGTCCTCTGCATGTCGGTCTGAAATAATAAGCCTAAACCCTAAACTGTTTTTGATTGATACCTTTCTGCTCCTCTGGCCCTAGCAGCCGTCATTCATGAGGGGTGTGTTTGTGTGTGTGTGTGTGTGTGTGTGTGTGTATTTATGTATGTGTGTGGTGAGCGTGTTACATCAGAAGACCGGAGCGTAAGTACCTAGTCATGTGATTGGTCACATGCCAGGGTTCTGTTCCCACAGCGGCGCCTGGCAGTGGTCCAGACCAGGCCCGGGGTCCTGACCACAGTCCCACGGTCGTCTAGGGAGATGCCTGAGTGGAGCGCTGATCTGCAGACTCAGAGCACAACTCAGGCAGACACAAAATGACGGGGTTCAGGAGCCAAATTGGGGGACTCGCTCCCTCACATCCGTCTGAGGCGAGGTGGGGACTGGAGGAGGGAGGAGGGGGTTGGTTGGGGAGAGAAGGGGGTTGAGGATGGTGATGACAGACAGCGAGCAGAACTGTGTCTCACTACTGGGCTGGGCTGTGTTCTACTGTGTTGTGCTTTGTAATGTTGTGCTTTCTAATATTGTGTTGAACTTTGCGATGTGCTTTCTAATATTGTGTTGAACTTTGCGATGTGCTTTCTAATATTGTGTTGAACTTTGCGATGTGCTTTCTAATATTGTGTTGAACTTTGCGATGCGCTTTCTAATATTGTGTTGAACTTTGCGATGTGCTTTCTAATATTGTGTTGAACTTTGCGATGTGCTTTCTAATATTGTGTTGAACTTTCTAATATTGTGTTGAACTTTGCGATGTGCTTTCTAATATTGTGTTGAACTTTGCGATGTGCTTTCTAATATTGTGTTGAACTTTGCGATGTGCTTTCTAATATTGTGTTGAACTTTGCGATGTGCTTTCTAATATTGTGTTGAACTTTGCGATGTGCTTTCTAATATTGTGTTGAACTTTGCGATGTGCTTTCTAATATTGTGTTGAACTTTGCGATGTGCTTTCTAATATTGTGTTGAACTTTGCGATGTGCTTTCTAATATTGTGTTGAACTTTGCGATGTGCTTTCTAATATTGTGTTGAACTTTGCGATGTGCTTTCTAATATTGTGTTGAACTTTGCGATCTTTGCGCGCTTTCTAATATTGTGTTGAACTTTGCGATGCGCTTTCTAATATTGTGTTGAACTTTGCGATGCGCTTTCTAATATTGTGTTGAACTTTGCGATGCGCTTTCTAATATTGTGTTGAACTTTGCGATGCGCTTTCTAATATTGTGTTGAACTTTGCGATGTGCTTTCTAATATTGTGTTGAATTTTGTGATGTGCTTTCTAATATTGTGTTGAACTTTGCGATGTGCTTTCTCTACTGTCCTGTATGAACCACCTGATGAAGACCTTCACTGTTGAAACAATGTTTGTCTGAGATTCCCTATAAAAACGCCACTTCGATACAGCTACGACTGGAATGTCTTTTTTTGTAGCAGATTATGAGAATTTACGCAGCTGGTCAGGAAAATGAACGTAACAGGTTAGGAGAATTAGGTTAAGGTTAGGAAAAGGGTTAGAAAAAATGCTCTCATAACCTGCTACGGAAAGTCACTTCTGGTCATAGCTGTATTGAAGTAGCGTGTTTTTAGGCAGCCCCGTTTGTCTCTATGACGACAATACAATTTCTGTATTGATACAATACAATTCCTGTATCTCGAGGCCTCACTTCCTGTTTAGTACTGTTGTCGCGCCAACAGTCTTTGATCTCTCCTGTGACAGGCAACACAAGGAGCAGATTAACAGATGCTAGGTATCTGTGGAGGAATAACAACAGAGAGAGAGAGATGTGGACAGTCCGGGCTCAGGAGACAGTGAGATATCAAATAGGCACACAGGCTGGCCAAGTCATTATGGATGTGTATTGGTAAGAAACACCCAGTGCTGCAGTGATAATGATCACTGTCACTATTCATTCCCATGGACAGGGAATCAAGCACAGTATGGGAGAATGTAAGGGAAGAATTTAAATGCAAACAAATGTGGTGATTAGATGGATGATGATAAGAGGAGGATGAGGCGGAGATGGAGAAGGACAAGGAAGTGATGGAGGAGGATGAGGAAGAAGTGGAGATGGAAAAGGAGGAAGAGGAGATGGAGGAAGAAGCGATGGAGGAGGATGAGGAAGAAGTGGAGATGGAAAAGGAGGAGGAGGAAGAGGAGATGGAGGAAGAAGCGATGGAGGAGGATGAGGTAGAGACGGAGGAGAAGGAAGAAGAGATGGAGGATGAAGAAGAAGAGGAGATGGAAGAGGAGGATGATGATCTGGTGAAATGACCTTCTGATTGAACAGATGTGGGTGTTGGGTTAAGGAATGAAGCATGCATGTCCTATTCTTGAAAGAACAACACCATCACACCAACTGTCCTCCAATGTGCTCCATGAAACTTCCCACAGCAGGTTTCAATGATTCAATATGCCAGCTGCCCTCCATATTGAATAGCTACCGTATTCCACAGTAGCCACGGTTTTGAAAAGCAATTTGGAGGTTACCTAGCTTAGTCCAGGCTTTTTAAAGACTGACCCTATCCAAAATAGCCTTTCATACAAAGAGCAGTTCACTGAGTCTTGACTCCATAGAGCCTCTCTGAATACAGCAGCTTGCCTGTGAAGACGGAAAAAGGCCTTCAACTGTATTAAGTAACCTTTGCGGATGAAAGCTGTGAAAATGGTATTTTAACAATATTGTGATGCCCTTTCAATATGAAAGGCGGCGGTATAAGGGATGCTCTCAGCCAATGAATGCATAGGAAGAAGGAGAACGGCGTGTGTGTTGAGGAAGTGGTGATCATCCTCTAGTAATACAAGCCTGCCTCTAGTAATACAAGCCTGCCTCTAGTAATACAAGCCTGCCTCTAGTAATACAAGCCTGCCTCTAGTAATACAAGCCTGCCTCTAGTAATACAAGCCTGCCTCTAGTAATTACAAGCCTGCCTCTAGTAATTACAAGCCTGCCTCTAGTAATTACAAGCCTGCCTCTAGTAATACAAGCCTACCTCTAGTAATACAAGCCTACCATCCTAGTAATACAAGCCTACCTCTAGTAATACAAGCCTGCCTCTAGAAATACAAGCCTGCCTCTAGTAATACAAGCCTGCCTCTAGTAATACAAGCCTGCCTCTAGTAATACAAGCCTGCCTCTAGTAATACAAGCCTGCCTCTAGTAATACAAGCCTGCCTCTAGTAATACAAGCCTACCTCTAGTAATACAAGCCTGCCTCTAGTAATACAAGCCTGCCATCTAGTAATACAAGCCTACCATCCTAGTAATACAAGCCTGCCTCTAGTAATACAAGCCTGCCTCTAGTAATACAAGCCTGCCTCTAGTAATACAAGCCTACCTCTAGTAATACAAGCCTACCATCCTAGTAATACAAGCCTACCATCCTAGTAATACAAGCCTACCATCCTAGTAATACAAGCCTACCTCTAGTAATACAAGCCTACCTCTAGTAATACAAGCCTACCTCTAGTAATACAAGCCTACCTCTAGTAATACAAGCCTACCATCCTAGTAATACAAGCCTACCATCCTAGTAATACAAGCCTACCTCTAGTAATACAAGCCTACCTCTAGTAATACAAGCCTACCATCCTAGTAATACAAGCCTACCTCTAGTAATACAAGCCTACCTCTAGTAATACAAGCCTGCCTCTAGTAATACAAGCCTGCCTCTAGTAATACAAGCCTACCTCTAGTAATACAAGCCTGCCTCTAGTAATACAAGCCTACCTCTAGTAATACAAGCCTACCTCTAGTAATACAAGCCTACCATCCTAGTAATACAAGCCTACCTCTAGTAATACAAGCCTGCCTCTAGTAATACAAGCCTGCCTCTAGTAATACAAGCCTGCCTCTAGTAATACAAGCCTGCCTCTAGTAATACAAGCCTGCCTCTAGTAATACAAGCCTACCTCTAGTAATACAAGCCTACCTCTAGTAATACAAGCCTACCATCCTAGTAATACAAGCCTACCATCCTAGTAATACAAGCCTACCTCTAGTAATACAAGCCTGCCTCTAGTAATACAAGCCTGCCTCTAGTAATACAAGCCTACCTCTAGTAATACAAGCCTACCATCCTAGTAATACAAGCCTACCATCCTAGTAATACAAGCCTACCATCCTAGTAATACAAGCCTACCATCCTAGTAATACAAGCCTACCATCCTAGTAATAATACAAGCCTACCATCCTAGTAATAATACAAGCCTACCATCCTAGTAATAATACAAGCCTACCATCCTAGTAATACAAGCCTACCTCTAGTAATACAAGCCTACCTCTAGTAATACAAGCCTACCATCCTAGTAATAGTAATACAAGCCTACCATCCTAGTAATACAAGCCTACCATCCTAGTAATAGTAATACAAGCCTACCATAATACCCTAGTAAGTAATACAAGCCTACCTCTAGTAATACAAGCCTACCATCCTAGTAATACAAGCCTACCATCCTAGTAATACAAGCCTACCTCTAGTAATACAAGCCTACCTTCCTAGTAATACAAGCCTGCCTCTAGTAATACAAGCCTACCTCTAGTAATACAAGCCTACCTCTAGTAATACAAGCCTACCTCTAGTAATACAAGCCTACCTCTAGTAATACAAGCCTACCATCCTAGTAATACAAGCCTGCCTCTAGTAATACAAGCCTACCTCTAGTAATACAAGCCTACCTCTAGTAATACAAGCCTGCCTCTAGTAATACAAGCCTACCTCTAGTAATACAAGCCTACCTCTAGTAATACAAGCCTGCCTCTAGTAATACAAGCCTGCCTCTAGTAATACAAGCCTGCCTCTAGTAATACAAGCCTACCTCTAGTAATACAAGCCTAAGTAATACAAGCCTACCTCTAGTAATACAAGCCTACCTCTAGTAATACAAGCCTGCCTCTAGTAATACAAGCCTGCCTCTAGTAATACAAGCCTGCCTCTAGTAATACAAGCCTGCCTCTAGTAATACAAGCCTGCCTCTAGTAATACAAGCCTGCCTAGTCCTGCTAGTAATACAAGCCTGCCTCTAGTAATACAAGCCTGCCTCTAGTAATACAAGCCTGCCTCTAGTAATACAAGCCTGCCTCTAGTAATACAAGCCTGCCTCTAGTAATACAAGCCTGCCTCTAGTAATACAAGCCTGCCTCTAGTAATACAAGCCTGCCTCTAGTAATACAAGCCTGCCTCTAGTAATACTGCCTCTAGTAATACAAGCCTACCTCTAGTAATACGAGCCTACCTCTAGTAATACAAGCCTGCCTCTAGTAATACAAGCCTGCCTCTAGTAATACAAGCCTGCCTCTAGTAATACAAGCCTGCCTCTAGTAATACAAGCCTGCCTCTAGTAATACAAGCCTGCCTCTAGTAATACAAGCCTGCCTCTAGTAATACAAGCCTGCCTCTAGTAATACAAGCCTGCCTCTAGTAATACAAGCCTGCCTCTAGTAATACAAGCCTGCCTCTAGTAATACAAGCCTGCCTCTAGTAATACAAGCCTACAAGCCTGCCTCTAGTAATACAAGCCTGCCTCTAGTAATACAAGCCTGCCTCTAGTAATACAAGCCTGCCTCTAGTAATACAAGCCTGCCTAAGTAATACAAGCCTGCCTCTAGTAATACAAGCCTGCCTCTAGTAATACAAGCCTGCCTCTAGTAATACAAGCCTGCCTCTAGTAATACAAGCCTGCCTCTAGTAATACAAGCCTGCCTCTAGTAATACAAGCCTGCCTCTAGTAATACAAGCCTACCTCTAGTAATACAAGCCTGCCTCTAGTAATACAAGCCTGCCTCTAGTAATACAAGCCTACCTCTAGTAATACAAGCCTAGTAATACAAGCCTACCTCTAGTCAAGCCTAGTAATACAAGCCTACCTCTAGCCTACCTCCTCTAGTAATACAAGCCTACCTCTAGTAATACAAGCCTACCTCTAGTAATACAAGCCTACCTCTAGTAATACAAGCCTACCTCTAGTAATACAAGCCTACCTCTAGTAATACAAGCCTACCTCTAGTAATACAAGCCTACCTCTAGTAATACAAGCCTACCTCTAGTAATAATACAAGCCTACCTCTAGTAATATTAATTACAAGCCTGCCTCTAGTAATTACAAGCCTGCCTCTAGTAATACAAGCCTACCTCTAGTAATACAAGCCTGCCTCTAGTAATACAAGCCTACCTCTAGTAATACAAGCCTACCATCCTAGTAATAATACAAGCAGGGAAATATGAACAATGAGCTCACAGAAAAAACTACATTCAATAAAAATGATTCAACCAACTTTGGTTAATTAGTTGTTTAAATAACAAAAAATAACCAATACTTCTGTTAATCGGTCAGCACTAACACCTTTTGGGGATTTCAGGTCAAGACCACACACACCACATCCCCAGTTTGTTAGACAAGTGTGAACACACACACACGATCCCATACACACTTGAAAAAAAGCAGAAAAAAGCAGCATTCTCATTTCATTTGAAAAATATAACTTTTTAATAAAGGCTACATCTCTTTATAATAATAATTACATTAATTAAAGTACCGAGGCATCTTTCCAATGGAGCTCTACAGAACAGAATGCATCATTTACAGTTTTAATACAAGTGGAACTAAAACAAAAAAAAGCCATGAAAAATATAAAACAAACATGATTACAAGGAGATCGTAAAAAGGCATAGTAATAAAATCTCTTTTGAACATAAGCCCCTTGTGAAAACCAAGGGAGTATCATACCCCGATAACAGGGTAGTAACACGGTAAAGGGACCCATGTAGGCACAGCTACTGTACTCAGTTAAACACTACGGCTTCCTCTCAAACGCCACCCTATTCCCTATGGAGTGCACTACTCTTGCCCTGGTCATAGGGAATAGGGTTCCATTTCAGACGCAGCATCGTAGTGTGTGTTAGCATCATAACCTCTTCCTCTGTCAAGGGTCAACAAGACACACAGGAGAGACTGGTCAATTCAACACAATCAGAGGTGTAAGTACCACTAACATTTGTGGGGGGACAAAACGGTTTTTTTTTTTGGAGGGGGGACTAGTCTCCCGAAGGCAGACATACTCATTAGGACACGTATCAGAACTGGTTTTGCTAAACAAAATGAAAATGTGCATTTCTTATTGGACAGATCCAGGAAAGGTAGTCCCTCCCCGTTTGTCAGTTTCCTTCTGTTCGGCCTAATGAATACACCCCTAGATCTGTTGTTCTGCTCACAAGCCTGGACATCAAGGAATGAGGAGGGGTGGCTATACACAAAACAACTGTTGAGCTTGGCTGGTATAGATTCATTTGGTGAGCTTGCCTTTAACAGGTGTAAATCTGTGTTAGCATGTTTCTGCAATTTGGGGTAGATTGGTGCTCTGGGCCAGTTTAGGGCCAGTTCAGGGGTAGTTTGGTGCTCTGGGCAAGTTTAGGGCCAGTTCAGGGGTAGTTTGGTGCTCTGGGCAAGTTTAGGGCCAGTTCGGGGTAGTTTGGTGCTCTGGGCAAGTTTAGGGCCAGTTCGGGGTAGTTTGGTGCTCTGGGCCAGTTTAGGGCCAGTTCGGGGTAGTTTGGTGCTCTGGGCCAGTTTAGGGCCAGTTCGGGGTAGTTTGGTGCTCTGGGCCAGTTTAGGGCCAGTTCGGGGTAGTTTGGTGCTCTGGGCCAGTTTAGGGCCAGTTCGGGGTAGTTTGGTGCTCTGGGCAAGTTTAGGGCCAGTTCGGGGGTAGTGTTGTCCTAAGTGTGGGCTCGTTCCCTGTGAAAAGCCTGGGCAACAAAACAAAGGCACTGAGAGATGAGACTACAGGGCTGTGGTACCTGCGCTATACCACACTGAAGTTAGGGCAGTAAGTCACTGATCAGAACAGAAAACACTGCCACAGGATTAGTTGACAAGGCAGGAAAGTGGAGGGTGGAAAACTAAATACTTTGCATTTGAAATATTGGAGACGACATCTCCCAATTCTCCAAGCAGCTTGTCCATCCACAGGACTATGGGGAGGGGAGTGACATTTCAATAAATTATTTATAAACTCTTTACATTTATCAAAAAAATCATTATATGTCCATCTGCATATACATCTAGGGTTGTTGGTAGGCTCAGATAGGGCACCAGTCCCAACTTTCACCTCTCAGTCTCTCAGGTATCAGAGGACCCCGCCTACTCCCTCAGACAGTGGTCATTCAATTCACGTATAGTTTCTGGAATCCAACACCCATACCCAAACCCAACCCACAGTCCACCATTTTCTCCTCTTTCATCTCCAAGACGAGATGTTGTTAAATAGTCCTGTAAAGTCAACTGTTGATGGCTACTCCTCGACTCCACTACTCCTCGACTCCACTACTCCTCGACTCCACTACTCCTCGACTCCACTACTCCTCGACTCCACTACTCCTCGACTCCTCGACTCCTCGACTCCACTCTCCATCCTTCATTGGCCAAGCTTCTTCAACAGAATCTCCAGTCATCAGTCCTTAGCTTTAAGACTCTCTGGTGGAACAGGGGGGTGGTGTCCATGGAGCGTTTCTGTAATACATTCCTCTGGTACTTCTGGAGGGGTATCAGTCCATCCTCTCCACCTTGCCCAGGATCTTCCCCTGGTACCTGGGCAGAACAGAGCTGTCATCCAACACCTCCTCGAACACAGCTCCACACTTAAACTCATCACTGGCCCTCTTGAAGTAGTACCTGTAACCCAGGAGGGGAGAGAGGGGGTTAGTGACAACATGTCAATCATCTGTACAGTACAGCCAACACAACTTTAGGAAACACTACAAGATTCTCTCAACCAATTCCGCTGACTCAATGACATAAATGGTTTGGAATGTTGCAGATAGAAATATACTGTATAGAATAGACACAATCCTACATCAAGCCTCCATAGAAGACCTGGATTACATGGAACAGTACTATTGAACAGTACTATATCCAACACATACGTGGAACAGTACTATATCCAACACATACGTGGAACAGTACTCTATCCAACACATACGTGGAACAGTACTATTGAACAGTACTCTATCCAACACATACGTGGAACAGTACTATATCCAACACATACGCGGAACAGTACTCTATCCAACACATACGTGGAACAGTACTCTATCCAACACATACGTGGAACAGTACTCTATCCAACACATACGTGGAACAGTACTCTATCCAACACATACGTGGAACAGTACTATTGAACAGCATACTATCCAACACATACGTGGAACAGTACTATTGAACAGCATACTATCCAACACATACGTGGAACAGTACTATTGAACAGTATTCTATCCAACACATACGTGGAACAGTATTCTATCCAACACATACGTGGAACAGTACTATTGAACAGCATTCTATCCAACACATACGTGGAACAGTACTCTATCCAACACATACGTGGAACAGTACTATTGAACAGCATTCTATCCAACACATACGTGGAACAGTACTCTATCCAACACATACGTGGAACAGTACTATTGAACAGTACTCTATCCAACACATACGTGGAACAGTACTCTATCCAACACATACGTGGAACAGTACTCTATCCAACACATACGTGGAACAGTACTATTGAACAGCATACTATCCAACACATACGTGGAACAGTACTCTATCCAACACATACGTGGAACAGTACTATTGAACAGCATACTATCCAACACATACGTGGAACAGTACTATTGAACAGCATGCTATCCAACACATACGTGGAACAGTACTATTGAACAGTACTATATCCAACACATACGTGGAACAGTATTCTATCCAATACATACATGGAACAGTACTATATCCAACACATACGTGGAACAGTACTCTATCCAACACATACATGGAACAGTACTATATCCAACACATACGTGGAACAGTACTCTATCCAACACATACATGGAACAGTACTATTGAACAGTACTCTATCCAACACATACGTGGAACAGTACTATATCCAACACATACGTGGAACAGTATTCTATCCAACACATACGTGGAACAGTACTCTATCCAACACATACGTGGAACAGTACTATTGAACAGTACTCTATCCAACACATACGTGGAACAGTACTATTGAACAGTACTCTATCCAACACATACGTGGAACAGTACTCTATCCAACACATACGTGGAACAGTACTCTATCCAACACATACGTGGAACAGTACTCTATCCAACACATACGTGGAACAGTACTATTGAACAGTACTCTATCCAACACATACGTGGAACAGTACTATTGAACAGTACTCTATCCAACACATACGTGGAACAGTACTATTGAACAGTACTCTATCCAACACATACGTGGAACAGTACTATTGAACAGTACTCTATCCAACACATACGTGGAACAGTACTCTATCCAACACATACGTGGAACAGTACTATTGAACAGTACTCTATCCAACACATACGTGGAACAGTACTCTATCCAACACATACGTGGAACAGTACTCTATCCAACACATACGTGGAACAGTATTCCAACACATATCAGTACAATCACACATACGTGGAACAGTATTCTATCCAACACATACGTGGAACAGTACTCTATCCAACACATACGTGGAACAGTACTCTATCCAACACATACGTGGAACAGTACTATTGAACAGTACTATCCAACACATACGTGGAACAGTACTCTATCCAACACATACGTGGAACAGTATTCTATCCAACACATACGTGGAACAGTACTCTATCCAACACATACGTGGAACAGTACTCTATCCAACACATACGTGGAACAGTACTCTATCCAACACATACGTGGAACAGTACTCTATCCAACACATACGTGGAACAGTACTCTATCCAACACATACGTGGAACAGTACTCTATCCAACACATACGTGGAACAGTACTCTATCCAACACATACGTGGAACAGTACTCTATCCAACACATACGTGGAACAGTACTCTATCCAACACATACGTGGAACAGTACTATTGAACAGTACTCTATCCAACACATACGTGGAACAGTACTATTGAACAGTACTCTATCCAACACATACGTGGAACAGTACTCTATCCAACACATACGTGGAACAGTACTCTATCCAACACATACGTGGAACAGTACTATTGAACAGTACTCTATCCAACACATACGTGGAACAGTACTATTGAACAGTACTCTATCCAACACATACGTGGAACAGTACTCTATCCAACACATACGTGGAACAGTACTATTGAACAGTACTCTATCCAACACATACGTGGAACAGTACTCTATCCAACACATACGTGGAACAGTACTATTGAACAGTACTCTATCCAACACATACGTGGAACAGTACTATTGAACAGTACTCTATCCAACACATACGTGGAACAGTACTCTATCCAACACATACGTGGAACAGTACTATTGAACAGTACTCTATCCAACACATACGTGGAACAGTACTATTGAACAGTACTCTATCCAACACATGCGTGGAACAGTACTATTGAACAGTACTCTATCCAACACATACGTGGAACAGTACTATTGAACAGTACTCTATCCAACACATACGTGGAACAGTACTATTGAACAGTACTCTATCCAACACATACGTGGAACAGTACTATTGAACAGTACTCTATCCAACACATACGTGGAACAGTACTATTGAACAGTACTCTATCCAACACATACGTGGAACAGTACTCTATCCAACACATACGTGGAACAGTACTATTGAACAGTACTCTATCCAACACATACGTGGAACAGTACTCTATCCAACACATACGTGGAACAGTACTATTGAACAGTACTCTATCCAACACATACGTGGAACAGTACTATTGAACAGTACTCTATCCAACACATACGTGGAACAGTACTATTGAACAGTACTCTATCCAACACATACGTGGAACAGTACTATTGAACAGTACTCTATCCAACACATACGTGGAACAGTACTATTGAACAGTACTCTATCCAACACATACGTGGAACAGTACTATTGAACAGTACTCTATCCAACACATACGTGGAACAGTACTATTGAACAGTACTCTATCCAACACATACGTGGAACAGTACTATTGAACAGTACTCTATCCAACACATACGTGGAACAGTACTATTGAACAGCATGCTATCCAACACATACGTGGAACAGTACTCTATCCAACACATACGTGGAACAGTACTCTATCCAACACATACGTGGAACAGTACTCCATCCAACACATACGTGGAACAGTACTATTGAACAGTACTCTATCCAACACATACGTGGAACAGTACTATTGAACAGCATGCTATCCAACACATACGTGGAACAGTACTATTGAACAGTACTCTATCCAACACATACGTGGGTGGAACAGTACTATTGAACAGTACTCTATCCAACACATACGTGGAACAGTACTCTATCCAACACATACGTGGAACAGTACTATTGAACAGTACTCTATCCAACATATACGTGGAACAGTACTATATCCAACACATACGTGGAACAGTACTATTGAACAGTACTCTATCCAACACATACGTGGAACAGTACTATTGAACAGTACTCTATCCAACACATACGTGGAACAGTACTATATCCAACACATACGTGGAACAGTACTATTGAACAGTACTATATCCAACACATACGTGGAACAGTACTATTGAACAGTATTCTATCCAACACATACGTGGAACAGTACTCTATCCAACACATACGTGGAACAGTACTATTGAACAGCATACTATCCAACACATACATATATTCAGTAAGCTACACAATGAAGATAATGTCATGTGGATTCAATATGATCTGGTTTAACCTCAGGTTGTGTGTGTGCACGCCGTGCGTCTCTTCTCCTTCATTGAGGCCTACTCCCCTACCCCAGATAAAGGAGCCATTGTGCAAGGGGCCAGAGAAGACGGCCACTGAGGTCAGAGGTCAAGAGCTAGCCTCCCCCAGCCCTTTGGACTATTGAGGGGAGGAGAGGCAAACTCCTGTGATCTACAATGCACCAACAACACTTCACACTCAACTAACCCTCAGACTGAACCAATGGCTTCTGTATTATAGGGGTGGTCTTTGATAGTCTCGGGTTCTACAGGGGCTTATTGGATATAAGAGGATCTGGACCAATTCAAAATCCACCCGTTTCCTCTCATTTCATCAGTCCTGCCCTGGTACTGAGCTACTCCGGCTCCTGACAAACTGGTTATCATTAGGCCCTCAGTGAAAGGACCCTTCATATAAAGAAGGCTCATATTTTGGGTGCCTGTAAGTCTGCCTGTTATAAACCCTGACCTTGACACACACATCATATTTTCTCCTAGTCACTGCCCGTCCCTCTGTGAGAGGTATATAGGACGCAGTAGAAGGGTCCCGGTAGGCAGCCAGGGAGGGGGCGGGGTCATCTAATCTAAGCAGCCAACCACCTGAGGGGGACCTCTTCCTGTCAGCCATGATGACTACACTGGCCCTGTTAATGACCCCCTTTACCCCCCAAAACTACCTCCCTTCTTTTTAGAGGAAGAGGAACCAGCGGGGGAGGAAGGGTAAGTGCTGTATACATCAGCCATTCATTCTGTAATGGAAAAATGCCTCATTTTGCCCATGTGTGGGGTGGTGCACGTCGTGCGCCTTGGAATTCCTAAAGCTCGTGTTTTACGAGAGAGCTGACAGTCATACAAACAATGCTCGTAAAAATGAGGAAAAACATTTTTTTAAACAAAAAAAGTATTCTCAAACACACACAAAGGGTGTTCACTAATAAAAACCAGTCTCCATTTGAAACACAGGAAGAGTTCACTAAACGGGGTGCAACAGGGTCTCACACAGCTTCTATTAAATCAGAACAACAATACTCTGACTGGGGAAATAATCATTGTTCTCTGGCGAGACAAGTATGAACTGGGTAAATAAGAGGACATGAAAGAGGAACTAAGACACGCTAGATAATTGGAGCCTTATTTCTGAGAAGGGGCTCTATCCTTCTCCAAAAAACTTCAAAGGAGCACGGATCTTATTTGCTCAAAGAGGGAATGAGAGAGAGAGAAATAACTATTTCCATTGGAACATGTTTTATGTGGCAGAATTTTCAGTGTGCAACATCTGGCAGCAATATTGTCTGGCAGGGCCGGGCCGTACTGTTCTTTGTTGAACGCAAGCCATGTTCAAATGACCCAACACCACACCCCCTCCCCCTGCTACTGCTATTAAAACCTTAAGCTTTGAATCCCCCTATCCTCCCCTCTAACAACGTGGATGGTTAGAGAGAAAGACAAGACAATCAACTACATAGACAAGAGAGAGAGGATGTCCACTATGCAGCCCTGCTTCTCACGCCTTAGGTTCACATGACCGGGCCAGGAAAAGCTCTGGACCAGAGCTCCGGCCCGAGAGTGTTCCCTTGCTCCATGGCCTAGAGTGTTCCCTTGCTCCATGGCCTAGAGTGTTCCCTTGCTCCATGGCCTAGAGTGTTCCCTTGCTCCATGGCCTAGAGTGTTCCCTTGCTCCATGGCCTAGAGTGTTCCCTTGCTCCATGGCCTAGAGTGTTCCCTTGCTCCATGGCCTAGAGTGTTCCCTTGCTCCATGGCCTAGAGTGTTCCCTTGCTCCATGGCCTAGAGTGTTCCCTTGCTCCATGGCCTAGAGTGTTCCCTTGCTCCATGGCCTAGAGTGTTCCCTTGCTCCATGGCCTAGAGTGTTCCCTTGCTCCATGGCCTAGAGTGTTCCCTTGCTCCATGGCCTAGAGTGTTCCCTTGCTCCATGGCCTAGAGTGTTCCCTTGCTCCATGGCCTAGAGTGTTCCCTTGCTCCATGGCCTAGAGTGTTCCCTTGCTCCATGGCCTAGAGTGTTCCCTTGCTCCATGGCCTAGAGTGTTCCCTTGCTCCATGGCCTAGAGTGTTCCCTTGCTCCATGGCCTAGAGTGTTCCCTTGCTCCATGGCCTAGAGTGTTCCCTTGCTCCATGGCCTAGAGTGTTCCCTCTCCATGGCCTAGTGTTCCCTTGCTCCATCGCCTAGAGTGTTCCCTTGCTCCATGGCCTAGAGTGTTCCCTTGCTCCATGGCCTAGAGTGTTCCCTTGCTCCATGGCCTAGAGTGTTCCCTTGCTCCATGGCCTAGAGTGTTCCCTTGCTCCATGGCCTAGAGTGTTCCCTTGCTCCATGGCCTAGAGTGTTCCCTTGCTCCATGGCCTAGAGTGTTCCCTTGCTCCATGGCCTAGAGTGTTCCCTTGCTCCATGGCCTAGAGTGTTCCCTTGCTCCATGGCCTAGAGTGTTCCCTTGCTCCATGGCCTAGAGTGTTCCCTTGCTCCATGGCCTAGAGTGTTCCCTTGCTCCATGGCCTAGAGTGTTCCCTTGCTCCATGGCCTAGAGTGTTCCCTTGCTCCATGGCCTAGAGTGTTCCCTTGCTCCATGGCCTAGAGTGTTCCCTTGCTCCATGGCCTAGAGTGTTCCCTTGCTCCATGGCCTAGAGTGTTCCCTTGCTCCATGGCCTAGAGTGTTCCCATGCTCCATGGCCTAGAGTGTTCCCATGCTCCATGGCCTCCCATGGCCTAGAGTGTTCCCATGCTCCATGGCCTAGAGTGTTCCCTTGCTCCATGGCCTAGAGTGTTCCCTTGCTCCATGGCCTAGAGTGTTCCCTTGCTCCATGGCCTAGAGTGTTCCCTTGCTCCATGGCCTAGAGTGTTCCCTTGCTCCATGGCCTAGAGTGTTCCCTTGCTCCATGGCCTAGAGTGTTCCCATGCTCCATGGCCTAGAGTGTTCCCATGCTCCATGGCCTAGAGTGTTCCCATGCTCCATGGCCTAGAGTGTTCCCTTGCTCCATGGCCTAGAGTGTTCCCTTGCTCCATGGCCTAGAGTGTTCCCATGCTCCATGGCCTAGAGTGTTCCCATGCTCCATGGCCTAGAGTGTTCCCTTGCTCCATGGCCTAGAGTGTTCCCTTGCTCCATGGCCTAGAGTGTTCCCTTGCTCCATGGCCTAGAGTGTTCCCTTGCTCCATGGCCTAGAGTGTTCCCTTGCTCCATGGCCTAGAGTGTTCCCTTGCTCCATGGCCTAGAGTGTTCCCTTGCTCCATGGCCTAGAGTGTTCCCATGCTCCATGGCCTAGAGTGTTCCCTTGCTCCATGGCCTAGAAGAGAAACTGTGTGATGCATTCCCATCATATCCCTACAAACCATCTGTACTAGTTATGAACCAATGCTTGACTCTTGATACCATTCTTGTACTCCAGATCACAATGGAACAGAGTTCTCATCTAAAGTGCGTTGGACACACCTCTAATAGTGAACAGGACCTGTAGTATCCCAAACAAGCATGTCCTTCGTTTAACAACGCGCCATTCAAACAAACCAAGCCTGAAATATGACTAATGCATTTAGCAGAAAATGATGCCAACGTGTAAACCCAAACCCAAACTACAGTGTGTGTTATTCTGTGTGTTACTTTAACGTGCGTGCACTTCAACGTGCGCATCCTTAAAGCAGGCTGCCTGATAGCATCAGTGAGGAATTTGCACGGCTGGCCGTTTGTGTGAGTCTTTGTTGGTTGAAATGAAAGGGGCCGGGTTCAAAGGCGTGCGTATTAAGTGTGCCTCGCCATGGAAATCAATACCAGATGGGACCCAAAACACTCCTCACTTCAAATTCTCTCCCTCCCTCTTTCCTGCACCCCCCCACCCCCCACCCGTCTCTCATTCTCTCCTCTTCCTTCGTTTTAACCACAAACACAGGCATATGAAGTCAATACTCCAACTCATGTGAGCATTCAGCCCAACAGAATAGAGTCGAGAGAGTTTCTAAAGACCCTACCTGGGGCGGCAGGTAGCCTAGTGGTTAGAGTCGGGTAGCCTAGTGGTTAGAGTCGGGTAGCCTAGTGGTTAGAGTCGGGTAGCCTAGTGGTTAGAGTCGGGTAGCCTAGTGGTTAGAGGCGGGTAGCCTAGTGGTTAGAGGCGGGTAGCCTAGTGGTTAGAGGCGGGTAGCCTAGTGGTTAGAGGCGGGTAGCCTAGTGGTTAGAGGCGGGTAGCCTAGTGGTTAGAGCATTGGGCAAGAAACTGAAAGCTTGCTGGATTGAATCCCCGAGCTGACAAGGTAAATATCTGTCGTTCTGTCCCTGAACAAGGCAGTTAACCCACTGTTCCTAGGCCGTCATTGTAAATAAGAATTTGTTAACTGACTTGCCTGGTTAAATAAAAGGTCAATACCAGCTGGGGAGGAGATCTGGGAAACTAATGGAGCTATGAAGACACTTCATAGCTCCATTATGGTGGCTGTTTTTCTAGTGTGTGTGTGTGTGTGTGTGTGTGTGTGTGTGTTCTTACCAAGATGATCATAACAGTGACCTAGTGTGTGAGAATGTCAGACTGTGTATGCATGAATGTGTGTGTGTCCGTGCATTAAATGTGCGCCGTAGTCTCCCTTCTCCATACCTGTAGTGTCCCTTCTTGCGGAGCTGTTCTTTAAAGTGTCCCAGTGTGAGGCTGTGTGTCTTCATCCACCTACGGTAGGGGATCTCCTCACCACAGAAGAAGTAGGTTACCTCTGTCTCACTCCCCATGGCTGGAGCAACCTGGCAGCCTGTCGTCACCTGCAGCACCCTGTTGGTGTCTCTCAGTCTGAGGGGGAGAGGAGAGGTGTGAACACAGGCCTTTACTTTCCCCTATAGAACACTGTTATTAACAAGCTCGCTCTCTGAAGGTCAGACAATTCAGCACCATGAAAGACAGCTCTGCAGTCAGGGGGAAAGGACTACAACACACACACACACACACACACACACACACACGAAAGATCAGGGAAAGAAAGAAAGAAAAAAACGGACAAGGTTGGCCTCTTGCAAATGGAACTTCACGTGTGTGTGTGAATGCATATCTTCCTCCTCCACATATGTAATATCATGTTAGTGAACAGAGGAGAGGAGGAGGAGGAGAGAGAGATGAGGAGGAGGAAGATGAGCAGAGAGATGAGAGACGTACTCTTCTGTTTGGAGAGAAGCAGCGGGACCGGGGCCGGGACCGAGGGTGAGGGGGGACGGCACTGGACAGGGCCCACTCTGGACAGGCATAGGGTGGCACTTCTCTCTCTGGAGGCTGGATGTAGAGTGTCTGGTGGGGAGAACAGAATAGACCAACGTTATTACAGTACAATGTGGTAGTCCAGTCTCCGGCATCACACTATCTAACCGCAGACAGGTTTCAACAGCAGGAATCACAATGGTATAGTAAAACAACTGATCAATGCATGAGAGTGTCGATATGTTCTTCACTGTCTACAGGGGAAACTAGAGCCAACGTTTTAGTATCAACCTCTGTCTGGGTCGGCGTGCGGCTCCTACCTCTGTTTGGGGGGTTTGGAGACGGAGGCCTCCTCTAGTCTGCGACAGGCCTCCTCCAGCTGGGACAGGGTGTTGGGAGGGGGCAGGGGGGGCATGGCCGGGTCCTGGATGAAGGGATGGGCGGGCTGGTGGGCACGGAGATGGGCGCTGGCACCTCCGCCGCCCCACGTATGTGTCTGGTTGGACGCCGCTCCACCGCCATACGCCTTCTTAGTGCTCTGGGGACTGTAGGACGAAGATAAAAACAGCCAATCAGCATGGAGAATGGAAGGAAGCGGGAGGAGTCAATTGTGGGGAATGTTGGGAAATGTACTTTGCATGCATGTAAAATGACTATGGGATGCAATTGTGAAACAAAATGATGAAAATTGTGTTTAAATGTACTGAGAGGACGACAATAAATAAGTTGCAATGAAAGGAAAACAAGTGAAGGGAAGTGTAGCTCTGAGGCATTGGGAGAGGACTACAACAGGAAGTGGAGAGGCTAGACTGCCCTACCTGTGGGGTTTGTGGTGCTTGCCCTGCCGGTCACACTCCAGGATCCACTGCCACACGTTCTGGGAGCGGTCTGTGCTGTCGCTGGGTCGCTGGAGGGGCACGACCTCACCCCCCTCTGCTGCCCCCTCCTCAGCCCCCGACCGACAACCCCCTCGGGAAAGGGAACTGGAGCGCCCCATATTGGACTCTGCGGGACTGCTGCCACAGGACACCATCTCCCTGCCCAGGCTGCGACTGCGTGGGTAAGGGGGACCCCCCTCCGCCCCTCCAGACCGCACCGGACACAGACACAACACTCTCTGGGCTGCCTCTCTCTCCATCTGCTCCTTGCTCTTGGAACCGGCATGGTGGTGGATGTAGTGGTGGTGGATGTGCTTGGTGCTGCTGCTGGGCCTGCCCAGGGAGAGGGCCCTTCCTGGGGTGAAACCTACTGAGAAGCCCCCTAAGCTGGAGGTGCCACTGGGGCTGGAGGCCCCGGGTGAGACCAGGGGCTTGAGACCGGGGCCTCCCCGGGAAAGAGTCCTGTGCTCTGGAGAGCGGGAGCGGGGTGAATGGCGGGCCACGGTGGAGGGGGACTGGCAGCCAGGGGTCTTTAGGACACGGGACAGGTGGTCGTCCAGAATGGCCTGGGGGTCCTCGTCGTTGGGGCCGGTGGGCTGGAGGGACAGGGGGTGGGGGGA
This sequence comes from Oncorhynchus keta, assembly GCF_023373465.1. Classification (NCBI taxonomy): domain Eukaryota; kingdom Metazoa; phylum Chordata; class Actinopteri; order Salmoniformes; family Salmonidae; genus Oncorhynchus; species Oncorhynchus keta. The sequence continues at coordinate 604,116 of NW_026290921.1, read as the reverse complement.
GAGCAGGGGGGCACTACTGCCGGGCACCTCAGCCTCGTCCCTCTCCTCCTCCTACACACAGCCAGAACAGAACGGGTAAGTCAGGACAGATCTCAATGATAAACATACACACATGGACAGGAAAGAAGAACAGTATTGAATGACACAATCAAGGAAACCATTAGACCATTGCCATAGACCTCTGAGATAAGGATTCCCACATCTATAAATCCAACTACTAGTTCATCCACACCTCTTGCATCTGCTGCAGCCTCTCCTCCAGGGAACTCATGGTCTCCTGTTCTCTTTTCAGACGCTCCAGACGAGAGATGAGCTGAGACGCAAACGCTGCCGGCTCTACCGGAGTCATCTCCTTAGGACATCTCTGTGTCCGCTATGGAGGGAGAGAGAGGGAAGAAGAGAGAGGGATGGCGAGAGAGAGAGGGATGGAGAGAGAGTTAAGATATGTAACAGTTAAAGGAGGGGTTGGTGTCCACATGGTCTTCCACCTGAGCCCTCTCCTCCTATCTTCCCCTCCCCCATCCCTGCTAGCCATCTCATCCTTGCCCCAGTACCCCCTCCACCCCTGGCAGTGCCACCCCTGGGCCCTGGGTCTGTGGTGGCAGTTGGTTACACTCCTTGGAGCCTGGGCTCTCTGCGTGTTCCCTCTGTAGTGCAACCAAGCCATCAGCGCTTCCCTCTGAAGTCTGTACACTTCAAAGGACTCTCGTCAAATATCAAACATTCACTAGGGGCGGGAGAAGGGAGGGCAGTGGCTTTACATCTAGGAATAAAAGTCACATATCGACAGGGGGAGGAGGAGAAGGAAAGGGAGGATTAAAAGGAGAAGATGGGGAGATGTGTGCAGGCAGCAGGGGGGGGAGGGAGAGATGGAGGGAGATCAGAGAGGAGCAGGGGTAATTTATTGCACGCTGGGCACCTCTGAGGTACAGTAGAGTCATTATACCCCTTATGTGTGTGTGTTATTTTATCATTGTCATTGTTGCACTGGGGCTTTCTTGATTCCTCTTCCTCTCTTTTTGTTCCTTCCATCTCTTTGTAGTGGAGATGAAGGGAGAGAAGACAGACAGACAGACAGACAGACAGACAGACAGACAGACAGACAGACAGCGGTCTGCCCGGCCCACGTGTCCTGACAATGGCAGCTATCCCCCAATCAGAGGAGAAACTAACACGAGAAAGGGGGGCGAGGAAGGGAGTGTGAAAGAGCACAAAGATGGAGAGAGAATATTGGACTCTTAAGAAAGCATATTTGTGAGGAGGAGAAAGGGGGATCAAAAAGTTTGATTCAACTAGCTACCGATGTTGCTAGTTTGGCCTTCCCAAAACTAATTTTCCCATGTCTCCCCTCTCCAACTAGCTACCGATGTTGCTGCTAGTTTGGCCTTCCCAAAACTAATTTTCCCATGTCTCCCCTCTCCAACTAGCTACCGATGTTGCTAGTTTGGCCTTCCCAAAACTAATTTTCCCATGTCTCCCCTCTCCAACTAGCTACCGATGTTGCTAGTTTGGCCTTCCCAAAACTAATTTTCCCATGTCTCCCCTCTCCAACTAGCTACCGATGTTGCTAGTTTGGCCTTCCCAAAACTAATTTTCCCATGTCTCCCCTCTCCAACTAGCTACCGATGTTGCTAGTTTGGCCTTCCCAAAACTAATTTTCCCATGTCTCCCCTCTCCAACTAGCTACCGATGTTGCTAGTTTGGCCTTCCCAAAACTAATTTTCCCATGTCTCCCCTCTCCAACTAGCTACCGATGTTGCTAGTTTGGCCTTCCCATGTCTCCCCTCTCCAACTAGCTACCGATGTTGCTAGTTTGGCCTTCCCAAAACTAATTTTCCCATGTCTCCCCTCTCCAACTAGCTTCCGATGTTGCTAGTTTGGCCTTCCCAAAACTAATTTTCCCATGTCTCCCCTCTCCAACTAGCTACCGATGTTGCTAGTTTGGCCTTCCCAAAACTAATTTTCCCATGTCTCCCCTCTCCAACTCTATTCTTTCCTTTCTTTTGGCCTTTCCAAAGCCTGTCAGTTACCAACTCCCCCCTGACACACTCCAACTCTTCCCTCAGATCCCTCGTTTTAGGGGTGCAGCCTGAAGAGGGGCGGGGTTGTGGAGGGGAAAAGGGGGGACAAGCGCTGTTGGAAGTTGTCACTTTCCTCTGCGTTTTCTCCATTCATCCTCTGATCAAAGCGCTGTGTGTGTGTGTGTGTGTGTGTGTGTGTGTGTGTGTGTGTGTGTGTGTGTGTGTGTAGGAGCCGGGAGTTGATTCTAGAGCCTCCAGATAAAGCTGTGAGAGGGGGAGCTCTCCCCCATCTCTCCATTCTATGTATATTTCTGTGTATATTTTCATCATCAGTGTGTGAAGAGAAGACACTGGTCCTTAGAATGCACCGGATAAACAGCTTAGAAACAGTCTCCTGCAGACTTCAAGGAACCCAACAGGGGTGTGGGTTACAAAGGTAGCGGGGGGTGGTGTGTCGGGGGGGTGTGTCAGGGGGGGGTGTGTCGGGGTGGTGTGTCAGGGGGGTGGTGTGTCGGGGGGGGGTCGGGGGGGACTTTGACATCTGCTTTGCTCTCAGATCTTTGTAGTTGTTGTTGAATGGAAGACGTAGAATAGAGAGATGGTGGTACTATACATAGAACAGCAGACCTGAATACAGGCCATGAAATGGATGTTGCACTACTGAAAAACACTAATAAGTGGGGCAATAGGATGTGTGTGTGTGTGTGTGTGTACACTTACAGGGAAGGCAGGTAGGGAGAATTGGCTGTTCATCCTCATGTTGCGCTGCATCTCTCTCTGCATGTGCTTCTTGGAGCCCAGCTTGTAGGGAGGGATGCCTTCTCTGTCAGGGAAAGGCACAGGATACACAGGTCAAACAGCCAATCAGACACAGCAATACACACACCCAACCAGGAAGCAGCTCATTGGTCACCTCATAGCTATTTCAATCACCCCCTATTTAACCCAGATAAAAAAATACAATATATTTCAGGACAATTCTGAATCTGAGGTGTAGTGAACAAGAGGTGAACATTGGATAGGGTTTCTGCTAGGTCTCAGGTCAGTGTGTCTGACAGAATAGGGGATTTCATCTGCCCTAAAACTGACACTCATCTCCAGCCATGGCTCCCTGAGCAGTGGGCACTTCACCACACACCCCTGCACTTCCTTTTAACTGAGCCCAGAAAGGATCACTCAGCCCGCTCAGAGAGCTGTGCCAGGCTTTAGCTGTTAACATTCATCACCAGCAGTATACACAAAGTTAGCATTAGCATCCTGCCATTGACTTGCCCTGGAATCCCACTGAAAAGACTAGTCTGGAAGCAAACTATACTGTTTGGAAGGTTAACACACAAACCCACTGATCAAAGTGTCAGTCCTACAGAGAGAATGATCATAACATGTAGGCTAATAAAACATCTCTCAGATCACCCGCCATACACATTCTGCATTCATAGTATAGGGCCCATCACACCGGGACAATCCAATCATAGTATAGGGCCCATCACACCGGGACAATCCAATCATAGTATAGGGCCCATCACACCGGGACAATCCAATCATAGTATAGGGCCCATCACACCGGGACAATCCAATCATAGTATAGGGCCCATCACACCGGGACAATCCAATCATAGTATAGGGCCCATCACACCGGGACAATCCAATCATAGTATAGGGCCCATCACACCGGGACAATCCAATCATAGTATAGGGCCCATCACACCGGGACAATCCAATCATAGTATAGGGCCCATCACACCGGGACAATCCAATCATAGTATAGGGCCCATCACGCCAGGACAATCCAATCATAGTATAGGGCCCATCACGCCAGGACAATCCAATCATAGTATAGGGCCCATCACACCGGGACAATCCAATCATAGTATAGGGCCCATCACACCGGGACAATCCAATCATAGTATAGGGCCCATCACACCGGGACAATCCAATCATAGTATAGGGCCCATCACGCCAGGACAATCCAATCATAGTATAGGGCCCATCACACCAGGACAATCCAATCATAGTATAGGGCCCATCACACCAGGACAATCCAATCATAGTATAGGGCCCATCACACCAGGACAATCCAATCATAGTATAGGGCCCATCACACCAGGACAATCCAATCATAGTATAGGGCCCATCACACCGGGACAATCCAATCATAGTATAGGGCCCATCACGCCAGGACAATCCAATCATAGTATAGGGCCCATCACACCGGGACAATCCAATCATAGTATAGGGCCCATCACGCCAGGACAATCCAATCATAGTATAGGGCCCATCACGCCAGGACAATCCAATCATAGTATAGGGCCCATCACGCCAGGACAATCCAATCATAGTATAGGGCCCATCACGCCAGGACAATCCAATCATAGTATAGGGCCCATCACGCCAGGACAATCCAATCATAGTATAGGGCCCATCACACCGGGACAATCCAATCATAGTATAGGGCCCATCACGCCAGGACAATCCAATCATAGTATAGGGCCCATCACACCAGGACAATCCAATCATAGTATAGGGCCCATCACGCCAGGACAATCCAATCATAGTATAGGGCCCATCACACCAGGACAATCCAATCATAGTATAGGGCCCATCACGCCAGGACAAATCATAGTATAGGGCCCATCACACCAGGACAATCCAATCATAGTATAGGGCCCATCACACCGGGACAATCCAATCATAGTATAGGGCCCATCACACCAGGACAATCCAATCATAGTATAGGGCCCATCACACCAGGACAATCCAATCATAGTATAGGGCCCATCACACCGGGACAATCCAATCATAGTATAGGGCCCATCACACCAGGACAATCCAATCATAGTATAGGGCCCATCACACCGGGACAATCCAATCATAGTATAGGGCCCATCACACCAGGACAATCCAATCATAGTATAGGGCCCATCACACCATCAATCATAGTATAGGGCCCATCACGCCAGGACAATCCAATCATAGTATAGGGCCCATCACACCAGGACAATCCAATCATAGTATAGGGCCCATCACACCAGGACAATCCAATCATAGTATAGGGCCCATCACACCGGGACAATCCAATCATAGTATAGGGCCCATCACACCAGGACAATCCAATCATAGTATAGGGCCCATCACACCAGGACAATCCAATCATAGTATAGGGCCCATCACGCGGGACAATCCAATCATAGCCGGGACAATCCAATCATAGTATAGGGCCCATCACGCCAGGACAATCCAATCATAGTATAGGGCCCATCACACCAGGACAATCCAATCATAGTATAGGGCCCATCACACCAGGACAATCCAATCATAGTATAGGGCCCATCACACCAGGACAATCCAATCATAGTATAGGGCCCATCACACCCATCACACCAGGACAATCCAATCATAGTATAGGGCCCATCACACCAGGACAATCCAATCATAGTATAGGGCCCATCACACCAGGACAATCCAATCATAGTATAGGGCCCATCACACCAGGACAATCCAATCATAGTATAGGGCCCATCACACCGGGACAATCCAATCATAGTATAGGGCCCATCACACCGGGACAATCCAATCATAGTATAGGGCCCATCACACCAGGACAATCCAATCATAGTATAGGGCCCATCACACCGGGACAATCCAATCATAGTATAGGGCCCATCACGCCAGGACAATCCAATCATAGTATAGGGCCCATCACGCCAGGACAATCCAATCATAGTATAGGGCCCATCACGCCAGGACAATCCAATCATAGTATAGGGCCCATCACACCAGGACAATCCAATCATAGTATAGGGCCCATCACACCGGGACAATCCAATCATAGTATAGGGCCCATCACACCAGGACAATCCAATCATAGTATAGGGCCCATCACGCCGGGACAATCCAATCATAGTATAGGGCCCATCACGCCGGGACAATCCAATCATAGTATAGGGCCCATCACGCCGGGACAATCCAATCATAGTATAGGGCCCATCACACCGGGACAATCCAATCATAGTATAGGGCCCATCACACCGGGACAATCCAATCATAGTATAGGGCCCATCACGCCGGGACAATCCAATCATAGTATAGGGCCCATCACGCCAGGACAATCCAATCATAGTATAGGGCCCATCACGGACAATCCAATCATAGTATAGGGCCCACAATCCAATCATAGTATAGGGCCCATCACGCCAGGACAATCCAATCATAGTATAGGGCCCATCACGCCGGGACAATCCAATCATAGTATAGGGCCCATCACGCCAGGACAATCCAATCATAGTATAGGGCCCATCACGCCGGGACAATCCAATCATAGTATAGGGCCCATCACGCCGGGACAATCCAATCATAGTATAGGGCCCATCACACCAGGACAATCCAATCATAGTATAGGGCCCATCACGCCGGGACAATCCAATCATAGTATAGGGCCCATCACGCCAGGACAATCCAATCATAGTATAGGGCCCATCACGCCGGGACAATCCAATCATAGTATAGGGCCCATCACACCAGGACAATCCAATCATAGTATAGGGCCCATCACACCGGGACAATCCAGTCATAGTATAGGGCCCATCACACCGGGACAATCCAATCATAGTATAGGGCCCATCACACCGGGACAATCCAATCATAGTATAGGGCCCATCACGCCGGGACAATCCAATCATAGTATAGGGCCCATCACGCCGGGACAATCCAATCATAGTATAGGGCCCATCACGCCGGGACAATCCAATCATAGTATAGGGCCCATCACGCCAGGACAATCCAATCATAGTATAGGGCCCATCACACCGGGACAATCCAATCATAGTATAGGGCCCATCACACCGGGACAATCCAATCATAGTATAGGGCCCATCACGCCAGGACAATCCAATCATAGTATAGGGCCCATCACGCCAGGACAATCCAATCATAGTATAGGGCCCATCACACCAGGACAATCCACAGAGCTCTTAACCAGGCCTATGGCTGACATAGTCAAAATACAACTCTGTCTGATCTAGTATTGCCTTGAGGTACTTTGTTCACACCAAACAACCAAGAGCAAAACCCAGTGTTTCTCTCCCGGGCCAGGCGAGCCCTGCCCTATAAAACATCAGTGTCTGTGACCTAGCCGAGCCAGTAGTGCACCCGACCGCCACTTGTCTCACTGTTGCTTTGAAAGCTTTGAAATCCCACAGTCATGCGCATTGCCCCCCTCCCCTCGTCGAACCGCTCCAGTCTTCATTTGGCAAGCCTGCCTCTGATCTCCCCACATCAAAAGGCTGGTTTGTGAGATAAGGTAATGTTTGAAGTCTGCGCAGCTGCATTCCCCAGCGTCCAAGCAAATCCATAAATAAGATATAACCCCCCTCTTTTTATTTTCTTTATCTAGAAATGAGATTAACATTTTTGGTGTGCCGCCCAGCCTTTTCAACAGTCATAAAGACAGAGATATTCTAATCTTAAATGAGCTGAGTAAAAAAACAAACAACCAGGAAGCGTGTGTGTGGCTTTGGAGGCTTTCGCCTCCGTCGCTGTTACTAGGCCTGTACTATCAAAGAGCCAGAGTACGGCGCAGGATACTAGGCCTGTACTATCAAAGAGCCAGAGTACGGCGCAGGATACTAGGCCTGTACTATCAAAGAGCCAGAGTACGGCGCAGGATACTAGGCCTGTACTATCAAAGAGCCAGAGTATGGCGCAGGATACTAGGCCTGTACTATCAAAGAGCCAGAGTACGGCGCAGGATACTAGGCCTGTACTATCAAAGAGCCAGAGTACGGCGCAGGATACTAGGCCTGTACTATCAAAGAGCCAGAGTACGGCGCAGGATACTAGGCCTGTACTATCAAAGAGCCAGAGTACGGCGCAGGATACTAGGCCTGTACTAAAGAGCCAGAGTATGGCGCAGGATACTAGGCCTGTACTAAAGAGCCAGAGTATGGCGCAGGATACTAGGCCTGTACTATCAAAGAGCCAGAGTATGGCGCAGGATACTAGGCCTGTACTATCAAAGAGCCAGAGTATGGCGCAGGATACTAGGCCTGTACTATCAAAGAGCCAGAGTATGGCGCAGGATACTAGGCCTGTACTATCAAAGAGTCAGAGTATGGCGCAGGATACTAGGCCTGTACTATCAAAGAGTCAGAGTACGGCGCAGGATACTAGGCCTGTACTATCAAAGAGTCAGAGTATGGCGCAGGATACTAGGCCTGTACTATCAAAGAGTCAGAGTATGGCGCAGGATACTAGGCCTGTACTATCAAAGAGTCAGAGTATGGCGCAGGATACTAGGCCTGTACTATCAAAGAGTCAGAGTATGGCGCAGGATACTAGGCCTGTACTATCAAAGAGTCAGAGTATGGCGCAGGATACTAGGCCTGTACTATCAAAGAGCCAGAGTATGGCGCAGGATACTAGGCCTGTACTATCAAAGAGTCAGAGTATGGCGCAGGATACTAGGCCTGTACTATCAAAGAGTCAGAGTATGGCGCAGGATACTAGGCCTGTACTATCAAAGAGCCAGAGTATGGCGCAGGATACTAGGCCTGTACTATCAAAGAGCCAGAGTATGGCGCAGGATACTAGGCCTGTACTATCAAAGAGCCAGAGTACGGCGCAGGATACTAGGCCTGTACTATCAAAGAGCCAGAGTATGGCGCAGGATACTAGGCCTGTACTATCAAAGAGTCAGAGTATGGCGCAGGATACTAGGCCTGTACTATCAAAGAGCCAGAGTACGGCGCAGGATACTAGGCCTGTACTAAAGAGCCAGAGTATGGCGCAGGATACTAGGCCTGTACTATCAAAGAGCCAGAGTACGGCGCAGGATACTAGGCCTGTACTATCAAAGAGCCAGAGTACGGCGCAGGATACTAGGCCTGTACTAAAGAGCCAGAGTATGGCGCAGGATACTAGGCCTGTACTATCAAAGAGTCAGAGTACGGCGCAGGATACTAGGCCTGTACTATCAAAGAGCCAGAGTACGGCGCAGGATACTAGGCCTGTACTATCAAAGAGCCAGAGTACGGCGCAGGATACTAGGCCTGTACTATCAAAGAGCCAGAGTACGGCGCAGGATACTAGGCCTGTACTATCAAAGAGCCAGAGTACGGCGCAGGATACTAGGCCTGTACTATCAAAGAGCCAGAGTACGGAGCAGGATACTAGGCCTGTACTAGAAAAGAGCCAGAGTACGGTGCAGGATACTAGGCCTGTACTATCAAAGAGCCAGAGTACGGTGCAGGATACTAGGCCTGTACTAAAGAGCCAGAGTACGGTGCAGGATACTAGGCCTGTACTATCAAAGAGCCAGAGTACGGTGCAGGATACTAGGCCTGTACTAAAAGAGCCAGAGTACGGCGCAGGATACTAGGCCTGTACTATCAAAGAGCCAGAGTACGGCGCAGGATACTAGGCCTGTACTATCAAAGAGCCAGAGTACGGCGCAGGATACTAGGCCTGTACTATCAAAGAGCCAGAGTACGGCGCAGGATACTAGGCCTGTACTATCAAAGAGCCAGAGTACGGCGCAGGATACTAGGCCTGTACTATCAAAGAGCCAGAGTACGGCGCAGGATACTAGGCCTGTACTATCAAAGAGCCAGAGTACGGCGCAGGATACTAGGCCTGTACTATCAAAGAGCCAGAGTACGGCGCAGGATACTAGGCCTGTACTATCAAAGAGTCAGAGTATGGCGCAGGATACTAGGCCTGTACTATCAAAGAGCCAGAGTACGGCGCAGGATACTAGGCCTGTACTATCAAAGAGCCAGAGTACGGCGCAGGATACTAGGCCTGTACTAAAGAGCCAGAGTATGGCGCAGGATACTAGGCCTGTACTATCAAAGAGCCAGAGTACGGCGCAGGATACTAGGCCTGTACTATCAAAGAGCCAGAGTACGGCGCAGGATACTAGGCCTGTACTAAAGAGCCAGAGTATGGCGCAGGATACTAGGCCTGTACTATCAAAGAGTCAGAGTACGGCGCAGGATACTAGGCCTGTACTATCAAAGAGCCAGAGTACGGCGCAGGATACTAGGCCTGTACTATCAAAGAGCCAGAGTACGGCGCAGGATACTAGGCCTGTACTATCAAAGAGCCAGAGTACGGCGCAGGATACTAGGCCTGTACTATCAAAGAGCCAGAGTACGGCGCAGGATACTAGGCCTGTACTATCAAAGAGCCAGAGTACGGCGCAGGATACTAGGCCTGTACTAAAGAGCCAGAGTACGGCGCAGGATACTAGGCCTGTACTATCAAAGAGCCAGAGTACGGCGCAGGATACTAGGCCTGTACTAAAGAGCCAGAGTACGGCGCAGGATACTAGGCCTGTACTATCAAAGAGTCAGAGTACGGCGCAGGATACTAGGCCTGTACTATCAAAGAGCCAGAGTACGGCGCAGGATACTAGGCCTGTACTATCAAAGAGCCAGAGTACGGCGCAGGATACTAGGCCTGTACTATCAAAGAGCCAGAGTACGGCGCAGGATACTAGGCCTGTACTATCAAAGAGCCAGAGTACGGCGCAGGATACTAGGCCTGTACTATCAAAGATCTAGGGCTCTATACCGGTGCTTTGATTATGCCTGTCTCGATGGTCACTGGTCAGGCAGTCAGAAAGTTACAGACTCGTATCATAAACTTTTTATAACTGCTATACTCTAGTAAACCTTCTAAACCACTCCCTTGGCTGTAAAATAAAGTCATTTCGATTTCAGACAGGACTCTTTAGCTAGGTCGTGATTCACAGGAACGACAGTTTGCGAGTTAGCAATTCCAGTGATAAGTGTCATGTGATCAAAAGGCACAAGATCATCCTGAAGAGATGACTTTAAGATTACATTACTGTCAAAGACAGGTGATGAATGGAGATATCCTATAAAGGCTGTTTACCATCGGGGAAAATGTTCCCCAGTTCCAGTCTACTTAAGGGGTGGCTCTACCATAGGCACCAATGCATTAGCAGCTGGGTCTGGTCTACTTAGTTCATTGACTTTATATGAACCAGAGAAAAAGGAGCTCATGAAATGTATTGCTTTCTCTCGTGTCTCTGATTACGGTCATGTGTCATGAGAAACTACAGCCATGACTCGAAGACTTCATCTCTCCCACCATGGCAACACTTCTCCTCTAAATCACACTACAAACACACTGTACTAGGGAATGGGGCTGGAGCATGCATCGTAAGGCTGGGGTCTAGGGCCCAAGGGGGGGCTAAACGGTGGTGTAGCCTAATGGTTAGAGCCAAGGCTAGGGCCTGGGGATGAGGTCTACAGGCCATCCTGTCCCTGTTCTGGTTCTACTCTGGCCAGTAGGCCTCTGAGGTGTCAGGAGGAACAGCCAGGCTCATTTCACGTGGGGGGGGCTCCTACTCTCCCATCCGCTAGCAGGGCTGTGTGTATGTAGATTGGTGGTCTCAAGAGGGTTCCCTATTCCTGACAGTGCGAGATTCCAGGTGAGCTGTACCGAGGCCTAGAACCGGAGAACCTCCTAAGAACCCCATCAAAGAAGAGCTAGCATCAGACCAGGACAAGTCAGGAAAACCACAAACACTGTTCAGGTTCAGCTAAGAGGCTCTGAATCAAAACTCTTTCCCAGAACGTTCCCAAACATGACACTCTTCTCACGATAGTAACCATCAGTATACTCTAAACCAGAGAGACTCCAGTCCTTTCCCTCAGAAAACACACCATTTAAAACATGACCCTCGACTTACACACTGCTGTCGGTCATGGACATGGAGTCGTCTGTCATGGCGTCGCTGGACACCTCGCTGTCGTTGGTGCTGGTGGCTGGGGCAAATGAGCCCACATGGTACGGGTTGACCGGGTCCCCTCGCCTGTGGGACCTACACACAAAGGACAATGCAGTTTAAATACGTGTGTCAGGTAGCAATATAACAGATATACACTAGTACCTTTAATCTGTACCTTCAATCCAGCAAGCTTTCGGTTACTGGCCCAACTCTCTAACCACTAGGTTACCGATCATAGTCAAACTGGCCCTAAAACTGACCAATCCCTCTAGCTGTCTCTCACCGTATTGGAATGGGAAATCTGTTTACATTGCCAAAGCAAGTGAAATAGATAAACAAAAGTGAAATAAACAATAATAATAAAACTCTTGCTTCACAGCCCATCACCTCCTGTTGTGATGCATTCCTACCCAAGCAGAGGAAACTAAGAAAGGGGAGAATGAGAGAAGAGGAGAAAGAGGGAGAGAGAACCTGAGCTCACAGCCAGGTAAGAGAGGGAGAAAAAAGAGGAAGTGTGAGTGTGTGTAGGGAAAGGAAAGAAAGGAGAGAAGAGAAAAGGGGGAAGCAGGGCCTCTTCTTTATGAGCAGCCCACTGGCAGGAGAGAGCTGGAGAGGAAGAGAGAGAGGGGCTCAGCATGACTAAAGTCATAGGCCCCAGCTCCAACCTGACCTTCAGAGGGGCTTGCAAACACGCAGGTATTTAGCACAGCTGGCCTCACATTTCTCCCTCCCTCTCTCACCCCCCCATTCATTCTTTTGCTTTCTTTCAGGAAGAGACCCCCCCACCCTCCTCCTCCCAGTCCCCACAACCCCTTTCTGTCCTTCCTTTCCGCTCGATATCCCTCTAAAGTACATCTAGTCCCCACATCCCAGCATTTTCAAAGGGAAGAGATAAAAGTGGGGAAGAAAGAGGAGAGAAAAAAGGAGAAGGGGAAATCAGAGGAGAATCACAGTAAACAAGTGAGAGAGAGGGTGAAAAGAGAGCGAGGGAGAGATTGGGGGTTAAAAAAAAACATTGAAAGAGAGAATGAGTCTGCTGTCGCTGCTCGGTGGTTTTTGAGAATAATCTGATTCAGAGAGAAGAAATGAGTTCCACATACCAGGGAGAGGAACGCAGCTAGATGGGGAGTCAGGGACACCAGTCTGATTCAAAACAACACCTAACCAGGTGATGGAATAATGGCGATCGGTCTGAACTGAAGCCTCACTGGGACACGAACCCATGTCCTTCTCAATCCTCCTATGGGGCAGGCTGGGTTGTCAACACAAGTTCTTCCTGGTCCCTCCCCTATAGTGTGTTGATTCTATTGACACTTTCTAGCCTAAGCAGAGCCAAAATCCAGCCAAAACCACTAAGAAGTTGCCCAATTCCCCTCCCTGCAGGCCAAACACCAGTCTGGCACCAGGGCTCTAAAGCCTGATAGACTCCCTCTTTAGAAATGTTAAACTTAAGTGGTTCGCCTGACAAGTCAATGGCCATTGATTCATGACAACCATCTGGCCTTGGGTTGGGCCTCATCAGCTGATTCAGGTCCCTCATCCATATACAGACCAGCAAGTCAATGGCTTGTTGGATTAGCACATTAGCAAGTTGTCATATTTCACTCCCATTAAGATAAGGTAAATACAATCTGTTTATATAGGAGCAGTAAGGGGAGGATACAACTGAGGTATGATGATATGAATAAATATTCACCTGTAGCTACGTGGTCTACATTCTGCAAAACACCACTCCCTTGTCAGATGTTCAGTGGGTGACACGTATAGATATTCCATACACATCCGACACGTATAGATATTCCATACACATCCGACACGTATAGATATTCCATACACATCCGACACGTATAGATATTCCATACACATCCGACACGTATAGATATTCCATACACATCCGACACGTATAGATATTCCATACACATCCGACACGTATAGATATTCCATACATCCGACACATCCATACACATCCGATATTCCATACACATCCGACACCATACACATCCGTATAGATATTCCATACACATCCGACACGTATAGATATTCCATACACATCCGACACGTATATAGATATTATTCCATACACATCCGACACGTATAGATATTCCATACACATCCGACACGTATAGATATTCCATACACATCCGACACGTATAGATATTCCATACACATCCGACACGTACCATACACATCCGTATAGATATTCCATACACATCCGACACGTATAGATATTCCATACACATCCGACACGTATAGATATTCCATACACATCCGACACGTATAGATATTCCATACACATCCGACACGTATAGATATTCCATACACATCCGACACGTATAGATATTCCATACACATCCGACACACCATACACATCCGTATAGATATTCCATACACATCACATCCGACACGTATAGATATTCCATACACATCCGACACGTATAGATATTCCATACACATCCGACACGTATAGATATTCCATACACATCCGACACGTATAGATATATTCCATACACATCCGACACGTATATAGATATTCCATACACATCCGACACGTATAGATATTCCATACACATCCGACACGTATATAGATATTCCATACACATCCGACACGTATATAGATATTCCATACACATCCGACACGTATAGATATTCCATACACATCCGACACGTATAGATATTCCATACACATCCGACACGTATAGATATTCCATACACATCCGACACGTATAGATATTCCATACACATCCGACACGTATAGATATTCCATACACATCCGACACGTATAGATATTCCATACACGTATACAGATATTCCATACACATCAGACACGTATAGATATTCCATACACATCAGACACGTATAGATATTCCATACACATCAGACACGTATAGATATTCCATACACATCAGACACGTATAGATATTCCATACACATCACGACACGTATAGATATTCCATACACATCCGACACGTATAGATATTCCATACACATCCGACACGTATAGATATTCACGATATAGATATTCCATACACATCCATACACACGTATAGATATTCCATACACATCCATACACATCGTATAGATATTCCATACACATCCGACACGTATAGATATTCCATACACATCCGACACGTATAGATATTCCATACACATCACACGACACGTATATAGATATTCCATACACATCAGACACGTATAGATATTCCATACACATCCGACACGTATAGATATTCCATACCACATCCGACACGTATAGATATTCCATACACATCCGACACGTATAGATATTCCATACACATCCATACACATCCGACACGTATAGATATTCCATACACATCCGACACGTATAGATATTCCATACACATCCGACACGTATAGATATTCCATACACATCCGACACGTATAGATATTCCATACACATCCGACACGTATAGATATTCCATACACATCCGACACGTATAGATATTCCATACACATCCGACACGTATAGATATTCCATACACATCCGACACGTATAGATATTCCATACACATCCGACACGTATAGATATTCCATACACATCAGACACGTATAGATATTCCATACACATCCGACACGTATAGATATTCCATACACATCCGACACGTATAGATATTCCATACACATCCGACACGTATAGATATTCCATACACATCCGACACGTATAGATATTCCATACACATCCGACACGTATAGATATTACATACACATCAGACATGTAGATATTACATACACATCCGACACGTATAGATATTACATACACATCTGACATGTAGATATTACATACACATGACCATGAAGTCCAGATAAGACACGTATAGATATTCCATAACCACATGCTCTGAAGTATAGATATTCCATACACATCCGAACATAGATATTCCAAACATCCGACTAGACTACTATTTGTCATGTTTGAGATATTCCATACACATCCGACACGTATAGATATTCCCTATACACATAGAAATGGATATTCCAACATCCGACACGTGTAGATATTCTGAGGCACACATCCGACACGTATAGATATTGGCATCATGTATAGATATTCCATACACATCCGACAGGCTGGGGATATTCCATACACCAGGCGTGCTCACATGTATAGATATTCCATACACATGGATAGGACACGTATAGATATTCCATACACATCTATATAGATATTCTACACATCCGAACGTATAGATATTAAAGATATTCATCACGACACGTATAGATATTACATACACATCAGACACGTATAGATATTCATACCATCCGACAGTATAGATATTCTGCACCATCAGTCTAGAGAACATACCATTTATATTACATACAGATCTGACATGTAGATATTCCATACACATCCGGGGATATTCCATACACATCCGACACGTATAGATAGATACACATCCGAGGGGATATTCCAGAGACACACTGAGAGTATAGATATTACATACACATCAGACATTAGATATTACATACACATCTGACATGAGATATTACATACACATCCGACATGTATAGATATTCCATACACATCCGGAGAGTATAGATATTCCATATCGAACGTCATGTATAGATATTCATACATAGATATTACAGCCATAGATATTCAGATATGAGGCATACACATACACAGGTATAGATCATGTATTAGACATACACATCAGACATGTAGATATTAGACACATCCGACATGTAGATATTACATACACGCTGGGGGGAGATATTACATACACATCTGACATGTAGATATTACATACACATGACCATGGGGGAGTCTAGAGAACACCAGACTGCTCTGAAGTGGCTCTGAGAAAATGACTAGACTACTATTTGTCATGTTTGAGATACAAGGAGATGTATCCCTATCCTTAGAAATGGCCAAAGCCGTGTGTGGCTGAGGCACAGCATAGAGCAGCTGGTGGCATCATGTAGAGAGCTGACTGGGGCCAAGGCCAGGCGTGCTCTGAGACTTCCCGTGGGGGAGAGAGAGAGAGCGCTGGGGGGAAAGCTCCGAGAAAGAGAGAGCAAGCTGGGGGGAGAGAGAGAGAGAGCTGGGGGGAGACAGAGAGAGAGAGCGCTGGGGGGGAGAGAGAGAGAGAGCTAGGGGGTAGAGAGAGAGAGAGAGAGCGCTGGGGGAGAGAGAGAGAGAGAGCGCTGGGGGGAGAGAGAGAGAGAGCGCTGGGGGGAGAGAGAGAGAGAGAGAGAGAGAGCGCTGGGGGGAGAGAGAGAGAGAGAGAGATATTCGCTGGGGGGAGAGAGAGAGAGAGAGAGAGCTGGGGGAGAGAGAGAGAGCGCTGGGGGAGAGAGAGAGAGAGAGAGCGCTGGGGGGAGAGAGAGAGAGAGAGCGCTGGGGGGAGAGAGAGAGAGAGCTGGGGGGAGAGAGAGAGAGAGCGCTGGGGGAGAGAGAGAGCTGGGGGAGAGAGAGAGAGCGCTGGGGGGGAGAGAGAGAGAGCGCTGGGGGGAGAGAGAGAGAGAGAGCGCTGGGGGGAGAGAGAGCTGGGGAGAGAGAGAGAGAGAGAGCTGGGGGAGAGAGAGAGAGAGAGAGAGAGAGAGAGGCGCTGGGGGGAGAGAGAGAGAGAGAGCGCTGGGGGGAGAGAGAGAGCTGGGAGAGAGAGAGCTGGGGGAGAGAGAGAGAGAGAGAGCGCTGGGGGAGAGAGAGAGGGGGAGAGCGCTGGGGGAGAGAGAGAGAGAGAGAGCGCTGGGGGGAGAGAGAGAGAGCGCTGGGGGGAGAGAGAGAGAGAGCGCTGGGGGGAGAGAGAGAGAGAGAGAGCGCTGGGGGGGGAGAGAGAGAGAGCGCTGGGGGGAGAGAGAGAGAGAGAGCTGGGGGGGAGAGAGAGAGCGCTGGCGGGGAGAGAGAGAGAGAGCGCTGGGGGGAGAGAGAGAGAGAGCTGGGGGAGAGAGAGAGAGCGCTGGGGGGAGAGAGAGAGAGAGCGCTGGGGGGAGAGAGAGAGCGCTGGGGGGAGAGAGAGAGAGAGAGCGCTGGGGGGAGAGCGCTGGGGGAGAGAGCGCTGGGGGAGAGAGAGAGGGCGAGAGAGAGCTGGGGGAGAGAGAGAGAGAGAGCGCTGGGGGGAGAGAGAGAGAGAGAGCGCTGGGGGAGAGAGAGAGAGCGCGCTGGGGGAGAGAGAGCGAGCTGCTGGGGGAGAGAGAGAGAGAGCGCTGGGGGGAGAGAGAGAGAGAGAGCGCTGGGGGAGAGAGAGAGAGCGCTGGGGGAAAGAGAGAGAGAGAGAGCTAGGGGGAGAGAGAGAGAGAGCTAGGGGGAGAGAGAGAGAGCTGGGGGAGAGAGAGAGAGAGCTAGGGGGAGAGAGAGAGAGAGCTAGGGGGAGAGAGAGAGAGAGAGCGAGCTAGGGGGAGAGAGAGAGAGACAGAGCTAGGGGAGAGAGAGAGAGAGCTAGGGGAGAGAGAGAGAGCGAGCTAGGGGGAGAGAGAGAGCGAGCGAGCTAGGGGGAGAGAGAGAGAGAGCGAGCTAGGGGGAGAGGGGAGAGAGCTAGGGGAGAGAGAGAGCTAGGCGAGCTAGGGGAGAGAGAGAGAGCGAGCGAGCTAGGGGAGAGAGAGAGGGGGAGAGAGAGAGCTAGGCTAGGGGAGAGAGAGAGAGCGAGCTAGAGCTAGGGGAGAGAGAGCGAGCTAGGGGGGGGAGAGAGAGAGCGAGCTAGGGGGGAGAGAGAGAGCGAGCTAGGGGGAGAGAGAGAGCGAGCGAGCTAGGGGGGAGAGAGAGAGCGAGCTAGGGGAGAGAGAGAGCTAGGGGGAGAGAGAGCTAGGGGGGGAGAGAGAGCGAGCTAGGGGGAGGAGAGCGAGCTAGGGGGAGAGAGAGAGAGCTAGGGGGGGAGAGAGAGAGCTAGGGGGGGAGAGAGAGAGCGAGCTAGGGGGAGAGAGAGAGAGCTAGGGGGAGAGAGAGAGCGAGCTAGGGGGGAGAGAGAGAGCTAGGGGGGGGAGAGAGAGCTAGGGGGGAGCGGGGGGGAGAGAGCGAGCTAGGAGGGGAGAGAGAGCGAGCTAGGGGGGAGAGAGAGAGAGAGAGCTAGGGGGGAGAGAGAGAGAGAGAGCTAGGGGGAGAGAGAACTAGAAGGGAGAGAGAGAGAGCAAAAGAGGAGTGTGTGTGTAAAGTATCTCAAACAAAGCTAACAAGCAAGGTGAGATGAAAACGCATCTGGAAACTGTCTATTTTGAGACAGTATATGCTCTTTTGATGTTATATCCTAGTTATTATCCATGACTTACAAAGAGCCATTGATGCTAGGCTAGTCACTGCATTCCCCAACATTTCCCCAATAGTTGGCTATAGTACGTGAAATAGGAAGGGACCAGTGTCTTACCTGTACCCCTTCTCCATCACCTCCACCGTTCTCATAGACACTGTTGCCCTCAGCGCCTGGGCAGAAAGTCCAACCACAGAAGCCAGCGCTTTGGCTTTGAAATCATTACAACTCCACTCCTCTTCCTCATTCAGGGTGGGCAGGTACCCACACACCAGCTTCAGGCTACCTAGCCCGTTAGGGTTCACATGAGCAGGGTTCTCGCCCCCGCTCCTCACATACTCGAGGTAAATGTCCGAGGTCAAGAACATCTGGTAGGGGCTCTCCTCCATGCTGGTCTGGATCTCAGTCTGTGCCTGGTCGAACATAGCCGAATCAATCTGTTGCTTCTTGATATTATCCCGAATGAAGGTTTTGGTCGCAGGCTTGAGCTGCTTGGCAACTATGCTGCTGGTGTCAATATAGCGCTTGTAAATAGCTTTGGCGACTCGCAGCGTTTTGGTATCCTTGAGGTCCATCTGCCTGAAACCATTACAGGCGAACCAAAAGTCTAAAGTGTCGACGCATTTCTCGCGCTCCAGGAATGTCCTAAAAAGATGAGCACCGTCTTGGTCCCCAAGAAGAGAATGCAACGACTTGGTCCACCGGGCTAGCGGCGAATCCGGTGACGCGCTCCCCTCGGGTTCCCCAAGTCCATCCTCGTTCCTCTTCGCAATGTAACCGGGAGGCGCGAGCAATAGCGCTTTGACCGCGGTACCCTGGGGTCTCATCATGGCGAGTTTGCCGGGGTAGCACGGCAGCACCTCGCCCTCCTCCCCCGGGACCGGGGGACGGGGAGCATCTTCTCGGAAGCTATTGGCGATATGGTCCGATATAAGCGCTCTGCTCATGGCTCCGAAGGCAGCAGCAACAGAAATCCTGTGCGTTGTTCGCCTCTGAGCGCTACAACAATCTCCTCACTCTCTATAGTCAGCCGGGGAGCTTCTCTGCCAGTCTTCTCTCTGAAACAGAAGTATTGATCTAATCAAACTCAGATCCACCACAAACTTCAAAAGGCATACATGCAGTAGAAGTCTTTTTAGAACCTTTACAGACCTTGAGAGAGAGAGGAGAGGTGCGGCAGATTTACATAAATACTCATTAGATTTTATTTGGGTGCACACTGATATACCTTCCTTAGCCAATGTTGGTGTTGAAAGTGATCATTAACATAACACGGTTTAGCATAAAGTCATAAAACAGATGATGTTCCCACCATCTCGCTCCACTTCATTAACTACATAGGAACATTAGAAATGCAAGACCACAGAAACATGTTCTGTGCTGAAATATCAAGTAGCCTCGATGGAATACAAGAAAAGTGCAAGAGAGACATTTGTACACAATAGCATACCGAAGATCGATATCTGTGAACCGGTGTTCTCGTGAACACCTCAACAATTAGGTGGCCATCAAGCCCAATCTGATCCTGAACACGCCGCAGCACATGTCCAGTACACCACCGACCAACAGACACCAACCCACAACGAGGCGTGACGACACTTTCCGCTCACTATTTTATCATCATACGCGTCACAAAACAGCCAAACGGTCCAAACGGAATAGATTACACAACCCTAAACATATCCAAGAAACAGACTAACGTTACTAAACTAGGCTACAGGACATGTTTTGAAAACGTGATGGAGAGCTTTGATTTTGAACTGAACTTGCCTTTTGAAGTAGGCTAACCAAGGTAAAAAATGATAGGCAGGTTCTCTGATTTCTGTTCTACCATCATCATGAACCACAAATTGATAAAAACATTTTTAAAGGCCTCCGAGAAGCAAGCTACGGTCCACGAGAAACAGGCTAAAGACATGGAAGCAGAGCCGACAACCGATGCGAAACGCTACACTGTATTCTCCGATCAGAAGCTGTCCTATCACCTTTCGAAGTTATAACACTTGCTTTGCGGCGAAAGCGAATAAATCACCTCAATCCATCAATCGGCCGAATCGAGATCCTCATTAGTCTACATCGCCGTTTATATTCTGCACCAGAAATAATATAAATGTGCAACTACCTAATTCCATAACGCTCTTCTATCTCTAGTGGGTAAAATAGGCTACATTGCTTCATCCAACCACACAGAAAAGTATTCAGATCTCACGGGGGGAGGAATTCCAAATAATTATATCGTGAGGAATAGTCCTCTAAAAAGCGTATCAAAGTTGAGATAAAGTGCCCAAATACTTATCACAACGAAACGTAATCGCACAACACACCAAATGATAGTTGTTTGAGCTCTGTATCGAGCAAACTAAGTTAATTGCATACAGCCACATTACTTCAAAGAAAGTCAACAGAACATCAAAGGAACTCCAATGGGGCCGGCGCGAGGAACACACTCTTGTAACTTACCATCGATCCACGAGTTCGGTCTTCCAAAAGTATCCGTTATCTTATCCACAGAAAAATAATCCACAATAGTCGATTCCACGACAGACCCCTTCACAGTCCGATTTTTTTC
Source organism: Oncorhynchus keta (assembly GCF_023373465.1). NCBI lineage: Eukaryota > Metazoa > Chordata > Actinopteri > Salmoniformes > Salmonidae > Oncorhynchus > Oncorhynchus keta. The sequence goes on along the minus strand of NW_026290921.1, from coordinate 582,570 downwards.
GTGTTAGCTGCAGAAAGAAAAATGTAGTTTTCCAGGGGGAAAAAAATCCTGCTTAGTTTCCCCCTTTTCTTTGCAAATGTTTCAGTCTGCCATGCCATACCGTAGGTCTCTCCTGTAGGCTATTCCAATACGTTCTGGGCTCAGCGTAAAACAGCGCACTTCAAAGGAAGGAACCGACAGCCTAGTCCCGGAAGCAACATAGAAAACAATACTCCCCCTTTCCCTTTCAAAAAGAACACAGCGCATTCAAATTCACCAGCACATATTCATCCTTTATCTTTTCATGTTTTCAGAGGCTGGTGAATTGATGGCCGCGGTGAAAAAAACTAAAAACATTCTAATAATTTTTACTGGCGATTTTACAGATCACAAAGTTACAACAAAGTTTCTAGGACCTTATCAAAGACAAGAACTCTTGAGCCAACTCCCTGAGGCTTTGGAACGTCAGAAGTAACAGATCTGCCGCCCCAATAGCATTATCCCTGCAATCCCTCTGTTGCTACATAAACTTTAAAGACACAGGCCTCTTTTCTTTTAAAGACTCGAATATAGTTTCCTGATTAACCCATTTCTATCTTTGGGATGCGCAAAAGACACCGTTGTGTTGGCTATCTAATCTGGTATACAATTTCCCCAGGGTAATTCTAGAATGCCAAATTATCAAATAAAAACGACAATCCATATATGCCATGTGCAGTTGAAATGCATGTATGACATACATCTCAGCAGCACATTTTCCACAGCTCCTTCAAGTGGCCAGGTTGGGTAAAGGAATGATATACACATGGGTTATTAAAGATGCGATTTGCAATAGCTACTGCAATTCTATGTTCATTTCAATTAACAATATAATATAACCCATTGGTCATTGAAGATTATAAACTGGGTGGTTCGAGCCTGAGTGCTGATTGGCTGACAGCCGTGGTATATCAGACCATATACCACAGGAAAGACGAAACATTTATTTTTACTGTGTTAATGTATTGTTGGTAACCAGTTCATAATAGCAATAAGGCACCTCGGGGGTTTCTGATCTATGGCCAATATCCAGGCACTCCGTGTTGCGTCGTGCATAAGAACAGCCATTAGCCGTGGTATATCTCCTCGGACCTTATTGCTTAAATATAATTTCTTAATGTCTCATGAGCTTAGAAGAACTGCCTTACCCAATCATAACTGAAAAAAATAAATTAGTCTGTTTTACTCCATGGTTAACAGCTTGAAAATACATCTGTTTAAAACTATTATGTTGATTTCACACTAGAGAAATCTTTCCCTCAATGTAGGATTAATAGCTAGGCTTTATCATATGGATAGAGTGGACCGAAGAGTACAACCACTATGTTTGATTTAGCATTCAGCCTCTTCTCCTTTTTATCAATCATCTCCTTTCTATTAATGTCCCATTTGCTCTACAACCCTGGCACACGAGGCCACCTTTTATTACAATGATATCAATGCCCGGCTTTATACACCACTAAAAGGGGGGAGGAGGAGTATGATGGAAGGAGGAGGAGTATGTGATGGGATGGAGAGAAGGCCCGTAGTAGACAACCCAGCCATTCTACCCATAATGCGCTTATTGACTGACGCAAGCAGCTGTGGGGCTTGTTTTGTCTGTGGCAGACAGTGGTTTCATGGACATCTGGATGTTACTTTAGAAGACTGCCTTGTTTGTCCCCTCTGGGACTCCATACAGTGATTAGTAGAGCAACTAAGTACGCTGTAAACTAGTCTTTGAACAAGATGGCTGACTAGGTCAGTGTTTATTGGGATATCCATGCAGCTCCTTCTCAAAGCCATTGGCTGTGCAGATGTTCTATCTATCCCTTCTCACTCATAGAACATTAACCCAACACCATAACCCTTTGTTTACCGTTGGTGGTGTAATGGTGGGGGTAACCTAACCTCTGACAGTAAACGCACAGAGATAAAACCCCATCCCCATGGAAATAGCCCTATACCTCCTACCTCCTGCTACTGCCAGGGGCCAGATGGGCCCCCGTGTCCCACTCAGGGCCTTTGATATGGCAAGGCCCCCTTCGAGGACACCTCAGTCTCCACCTTCAGGCCCTACTGAGCCTGACCTCTATTCTGACCTGGAACAGAGCTGCCCTGGCCATAGTGACCCCTATTCTGCCCTGGCCCTAGTGACCCCTATTCTGCCCTGGCCCTATAAAACGATACATGACAGGGGAGAGGAGCAGGGCAGGGTTAGCTCCCCCTGATGTTTTGGTGCTTTTATGGCTGGGGGTATATTGTAACAGCTCTGACCTGTCCTCCCCATGCTAGCTACTGGCCATCTCAGCTGCTGTTGTAAACTCCACACTAAACAGAGAGAGAGAGAGAGAGAGAGTGTGTGTGAGCATGTGTGTGTATGTGAGATTGTATGTGTGAGTGTGTGCGAGAGTGAACATCTGTGAGTATGAGTGTGTGAGAGTGTCTGAGTGTGGAAATCAGTGTGAAAGTGTGTCACTGTGTGTGTGTGCTAGTTGCCTTCTCCTCTCAGTGCTGTAGCCCTGTGATCAGTAACTGCTCTCAATTATCCTATTGTCAACTGCTCCTTTTCAGCTCGGGGTTAAACTCTTAGCAGCTCCCTTTGAAGTCATCATCCCTTTATCTCAAGCCAGACCCAAGAATTTGGTGGAGGACAATGGAAAATGAAACCAAGAGGGAGGCTTATGGCAATTATCAACGAGGGCCCGTGAGTACAAGTAAGTGTGAATGTCCGTTTGGAGAGAAGGTGGGGGGTGGGGTAGAGTGAGAGAGAGGCAGAGAATTGAATTGAGAGGACATGGGTTTACTGTTTCTAATTTGTTTGGTGTGTACACACCAGAGGCAAAACAACTCTAAAGAGGAAATGGTGTCTCCCTCCTTTAAAGAGGTGACAACAAGGGGACAATGCCTTTAAAGGAGCCAGGGGCCGATGAGAGGAGAGGAGATGGGGAACGAAAGAGAGGATGACAGGGGGTGAGAGGAGAGGAAGAGAGATGGAAGGAACGGACAACAGCAACAGGGGGGCAGAGGAAGGGAAGAAGATATGGAAGGATTGGACAACAGGGGGACAGAGGAAGAGAAGAAGATATGGAAGGATTGGACAACAGAGGGACAGAGGAAGAGAAGAAGATATGGAAGGATTGGACAACAGGGGGGCAGAGGAAGAGAAGAAGATATGGAAGGATTGGACAACAGAGGGACAGAGGAAGAGAAGAAGATATGGAAGGATTGGACAACAGAGGGACAGAGGAAGAGAAGAAGATATGGAAGGATTGGATAACAGGGGGACAGAGGAAGAGAAGAAGATATGGAAGGATTGGATAACAGGGGGACAGAGGAAGAGAAGAAGATATGGAAGGATTGGACAACAGAGGGACAGAGGAAGAGAAGAAGATATGGAAGGATTGGACAACAGAGGGACAGAGGAAGAGAAGAAGATATGGAAGGATTGGACAACAGGGGGAGAAGAAGATATGGAAGGATTGGACAGAGGAAGAGGAAGAAGAAGATATGGAAGGATTGGACAACAGGGGACAGAGGAAGAGAAGAAGATATGGAAGGATTGGACAACAGAGGGACAGAGGAAGAGAAGAAGATATGGAAGGATTGGACAACAGGGGGACAGAGGAAGAGAAGAAGATATGGAAGGATTGGACAACAGGGGGACAGAGGAAGAGAAGAAGATATGGAAGGATTGGATAACAGAGGGACAGAGGAAGAGAAGAAGATATGGAAGGATTGGACAGAGGGACAGAGGAAGAGAAGAAGATATGGAAGGATTGGACAACAGAGGGACAGAGGAAGAGAAGAAGATATGGAAGGATTGGACAACAGAGGGACAGAGGAAGAGAAGAAGATATGGAAGGATTGGATAACAGAGGGACAGAGGAGAGGAGGGGAAGAGGGGAAAAAGAGATGGAACGAAAGGAGGAGAAGGAGAAGTGCAGTTGTTAGCAGAATCAGATGGCATGCTGTGAGAGAGCCGGGAGAGCAGACAATTAAAGTGTGGAGTTAAGAGAGGCTTTGAAGTTGGACATGGTGCCTAATACCCTTAGAGTGAGCCAAAGAAGGGCAACAATTCACCAGCTTGTTATGGGGCTGTTTGGAACGGAGGAGGAGGAGGGAAGAGGGTGTCTTGTTAAAAGGTTCAATTTGAGGAAAATAACTTTAATTTCAACCCCAAATAGCCTCTGAAGGATTGTGGCGGCACAGCGGCAGCTGTAGTGTGGGAGTACAGGAGTTCAACAGCAACCGGTGCATTCTGATGAGGAGTGACTGTGGGATAAATGTTGAGGCTGGGTAGAGGAGGGAGAGAGAGAGGGAAGAGATAATGAAAGAGAGAGAGGAGGATGAAGAGAATGAAAAGAGAGAATGAAATAGATAGGGAGAAAGGGAGATGAAAGAAAGCGAAAGAAGAGAAGTAGGCCTCGAGAAAAAGAGAGAGGTTATTATTGAAGGTTATTTATTTGTCTTTTCCCCCCAGTTTTAATCCCATTTTGCGCATGGCTTTTAAGTCTACCAATGTATAAAAACAATGTGGGATGCACAGTCAAATCCCATTTGGCCATGAAGCTCTCCTCTCAAATAACTTTCATTTCCTCTTACTGCCTTTCTCTTTCTGACCGCCTTTCTGGGGTTGAGGGCTGATGGACACCCGTTTCAGAGAGGGCGTCACTATCTGGCCATGCTGGTAAGGACAGAACGTAGGTATTTTCTCAGGTGTTCACTACAATAAAATGTGTGGTTGGTCACAGATAGACATCCATATCTGGCCTGCGAGAAAAGGGCAGAAGTATGGAACGCTGTGACCACCAATCTGATTTTAACCACTAACCTTAATCCTAAGGATTTAAACCACAAACCTTAACCCTCACTCTAAGGATATCTCTATCTCTAACCCTAAACGTGCATTGGAATATGAACAAAGTCACCATTTTGTCCTTTCTAACATGATCATCTAGTGGCTACCTCTCCGATAGATCCACTTTCTACTTCCTGTTTCTCCACTACCGTGGTCAGGAGCATCATCAGGATTATCACCATGGTGATGGTGGACCATAGTCTGATGTGGACACACAACCTCAGGGGTTGACAGGGGACAGGCCACCAAGGCTTTAGTTTAAGGGCCTGAAGGTTGAGAGGGGACAGGCCACCAAGGGTTTAGTTTAAGGGCCTGAATGTTGAGAGGGGACAGGCCACCAAGGGTTTACTTTAATGGCCTGAAGGTTGAGAAGGGACAGGCCAACAAGGCTTTAGTTTAAGGGCCTGATGGTTGACAGGGGACAGGCCACCAAGGCTTTAGTTTAAGGGCATGAAGGTTGAGACGGGACAGGCCACCAAGTGTTTACATTAACGGCCTGAGGGTTGAGAAGGGACATGCCACCAAGGCTTTAGTTTAAGGGCCTGAAGGTTGACAGGGGACAGGCCACCAAGGCTTTAGTTTAAGGGCATGAAGGTTGAGATGGGACAGGCCACCAAGGGTTTACATTAACGGCCTGAGGGTTGAGAAGGGACATGCCACCAAGGCTTTAGTTTAAAATCTCATACTAGGCGTAGACTTTTATACCTATACGCTCATATTCAGTATCATTCTAGCTAATGTATTTCATAACATTACTACACAAATGAATGACTCCTTTAAAATATGTACTAGCCATGCCTAGTTGTAGACTGCCTAGGCTGATAAAATGTGGTGATGGGGTGTGTCTATAAATATATGATAAGCGTTTTGAGGTACATTTTAAGTTCATACCAAGTGTATTGCTGGAGGATAAGACAATGGGTCAGACAGTGTTCAAGACAGAGAAAGGGAGGAGGGAGGAAGAGAGAGATGGAGACAGACAGATATCGGTACAGAGAAAGAAAAGAGAAAGAGAGAGGTACAGAGAAAAATAAAAGAGCGAGAAAGAGAGAGAGACAGAGAGAAAGACAGATCTCTACAAGCGTATGTGACTGATAATCAGACATCTCAACCCAAGACTTGACTGGAATCAGACCTTTCTGTTCAGGTCTGGCTTGGGTGGAGTTGAGTTGAACAGGGTGGAGTAGAGAGGAACTATACTAACGCCCTGCACAGCGTTCTGTTCTGGGCCTCACTTCAACTTATACTATCAGCACTGACAAAACTCCATCCTGCAATGACACAAATTCACTCAGACAGACACCACAGCTAGCTGTTATCTATCCCAGTGTCTAACAGCCATCCCCGGCCTTGTGTGTGTGTGTGGGGCTCTCAGGTGTCTACCGTATCAGCATTACTGCAACTCAGGGACAACTCAGGAGTTGAGTGATGGCCTGGAAAAAACTAGCAACACTGTTTGCCGTCAACATCAGCGATCATCGCCATATCAACCTCTAGAACCTCTAGGAGTAGAGGAAAAACATGACAGGAAACAGAATAAATAAATAGTGTTGAGATAAAGAGTGAGGAGACACTGCTGTGTGTGTGTGTGTGTGAGAGAGAGGAGATGCTGTAGTGATAAACAGGGTTATTTATGCAGGCAGTTTGTGCAGAGCGGAGCAGCCAAACACAGGTCTCCTGGGGACTAAGTCAGAAAACAACTCTATAAAAAGATCCACTGACTTTACTAGCGTGTTCACACACACACACACACACACACACACACACACACACACACACACACACACACACACACACACACACACACACACACACACACACACACACACACACACACACACACACACACACACACACACACACACACAGTCAATCAGAGACAGTAGGCTTCCACACATCACCATGCATAACCCACCAACTGTACTAGCAAGACAACTCAACCTCAAATCACCTTGCAATTCCCTAAACAGTACCCCTATGACCTTTCTCCATCACAGAGACCATATCCCAAAGCAAAAATCACTCAAGACACCAGTGCTTCATGGATTTGGAACTAACAAATCCCCAGCACACACTTTCTTTGGGATTGCCTGGGTGTGCTTCGGTTCTGTGCCACCAGGCGGAGGGATACAGAACTCTGGGACAGTGGAACATCCGTCTCCCTTTTATGATGTCACAGTGTCAGCACTTTGTCTCTGATGGGGAGATAACATAGAGAGGAGGGAGGAGAGGAGGAAGACCTTTGATCTATGCAGTTGGGTTGGCTGTGTGGAAGAAGTGTCATAAAGGTACTCTCAGTTCTTTTATGTGCAGACAGATATAAAGGAGTACATTCTTGGCATCTCAACAGTCTGAAGTGACTTGTTGGAACACAGTATGACATAAGATAATATGGTGGAATGTCTATCAGGAATTTGACACCTGTCTAGTCCATTCACATCAATGTAGATGAAAGTTACTTTAGACTATTGAGATGCATCCTAAATGTAAATGAGCGAATCTGGGGTCACTTCCTCCTCTGACCTTTAGCACCAATGCTCCAGCCCGGGCCTCATGCAAAGCCTGAGTTATTTTTTATTTAACCTTTATTTAACTAGGCAAGTCAGTTAAGAACAAATTCTTATTTACAATGACGGCCTTCCCCGGCCAAACCCTAACCCGGACAATGCTGGGTCAATTGTACGGCGCCCTATGGGATTCCCAATCTCGGCTGGTTGTGGTAACACACACACACACACCCTAAAGCTGAGCTCATTCAGACAACCTAAATACACACATTCACATCCAAAACCATCGACTCCATTCTTCCCAAACACACCCCTAACCTCCAACCACCCACCAACCCCAGCTTCTCTGCTAGCACATCTCATTGAGAAGGGTCACACATGTTCTCTTAGGACAGTGGTTCCCAACCTTTTCTTACTGTACACCAACTGAATTTACTCTGCCCGGAGCACCCCTGAAGTACCCCTCATGTGCATTTTACCAAGAAGCCAATGATTGAATGAGTCTTCTCAAGTACCCCCTGTGGATAGGCCAAGTACTCCCAGGGGTCCTAGTACTGTCTTAGGATGCAACTGTGGTGGAATGAGAGTCCTCCGTGCTCTCCTTCCACAAACAACAGACTCTACAAAGGCTTGGTGCCCAAACACTAAATTCCTGTTCCTGTCGGTGTGAAAGTCTCTCTCTCTCTGCCCAGGCAGCAGAATCAGCACATAAAATAAATACGGAGTGGTGTAGTGTTACGCTTGGAAACCGTAGAGCAGGTCACGGACAATGGGAATTTGAGGAAGTGCACAACAGCACGCGTACAAGAAAAGCAATTCCAATGCTAATGGGGACGCAGGGCTTGTTTGAAATGAAATCTGCTGTTTTGGAACATCATAATAATGCCTCAAACCTAACCCGTCTTCTTCCAGGAAATGAGGATTCCCTTGAACCGGCCAGCATTGAAACCCATGCATTCCTCCTTGTCCAGCATAATACGATACGTAATAAGAGTGGTAAACTATACAGGCCTCTCCCTAAACACACAAACGTTATCATCCTTACCAGCCTCGCTCTGCAGGCATCTGAGACTTGGCCTGGAATTCAATCGAACCCGCTAAGCAGTAGCAATGTTTATGCTGTGTCTGTTCACAAAATATTGCTCTTGCACAGTCCTTATTCTTACATCTTGAAGCATCTACTTGTGACGGGAGTTTGAAGAAGTAGTAATAGTACTAGTTGTTTTCATGTCATTCAAAACCATTGTGTATTTGACTAGGGGGGACTGCTTAAATACAGCAATGCCAGGACCGTCTAAGGTCATCATGGGTTTCCAGTGGAGACAATGGTATAAGCCAGAGTCATTCAGAAACACTACTAAACTACTGTTCTGTTTGGCTGGATGTTCCACCATTACTACCAGAGGTCTCTATCTGCACCAACCACAAACCCAATACAACAGAACTACTGTTCAGAATAGAACATGGCTGCCACGCTCCAATGGGAGCAATGAAGATTCAAGGTCTCTGGCTTGGTCTTAAAGAGTAGATCTCAATTCGTTGCAAGCTGAGGTTGTGTGTCAACTCAAAAATAACACAATATTTTTATTACATATGGGATCAAAACACTGTTAAGATGAGAAATGATGTGTTCATTGACAATCAAACAAATTAATATGATGAAAAAATGACTTTAATAAAACAATGCATTCGGTATGTACATTCAGTATAAAACTTGATTTTGAAGTATGTCTCATGGAATCACAAAAAACAACATACACTACATGGTCAAAAGTACGTGGACACCTGCTCGTCGAACATCTCATTCCAAAATCATGGGAATTAATATGGAGTTGGGCCTCCCTTTGCTGTTATCACAGCCTCTAGTCTTCTGGTAAGGCTTCCCACTCGATGTTGGAACATTGCTGCGGGGACTTCCTTCCACTCAGCCACAAGAGCATTAGTGAGGTCGGGCACTGATGTTGGGTGATTAGGCCTGGTTTGCAGTCGGCTTTCCAATTCATCCCAAAGGGGTTTGATGTGGTTGAGGTCAGGGCTCTGTGCAGGTCAGTCAAGTTCTTCCATATCGATCTCCACAAACCATTTCTGTATGGACCTCTCTTTGTGCACGGGGGCATTGTCATGCTGAAACAGGAAAGGGCCTTCCCCAAACTGTTGCGACAAAGTTGGAAGCACAGAATCGTCTAGAATGTGATTGTATGCTGTAGTATTAAGATTTCCCTTCACTGGAACTAAGGATCCTGAACCATGAAAAACAGCCCCAGGCCATTATTCCTCCTCCACCAAACTTTACAGTTGGAACTATGCATTGGGGCAGGTAGCATTCTCCTGGCAACCGCCACACCCAATTCATCCGTCGGACTGCAAGATGGTGATGCGTGATTCATCACTCCAGAGAACACTTTTCCACTGTTCCAGAGTCCAATGGTGGCGAGCTTTACACCACTCCAGCCAACGCTTGGCCATGGAAACTGGGAAACCCATTTCACGAAGCTCCCAACGAACATGCAACGCACTTCAGCAATCGGTGGTCCCATTCTGGGAGCTTGTGTGGCCTACCACTTTGTGGCTGAGCAGTTGTTGCGCCTAGATTTTTCCACTTCACAATAACATCACTTACAGTTGACCAGGGCAGCTCTAACAGGGCAGAAATTTGACAAACTGAATTGTTGAACGTCACTGAGCTGTTTAGTAAGCCATTCTAGTGTCAATGTCTCTCTATGGAGATTGCATGGCTGTGTGCTAGATTTGAAACACCTGCCAGCTACGGGTGTGGCTGAAATAGCAGAATCCACTCGTTTAAATGGGTGTCCACATCATTTTGTATTTATAGTGCATGTATGGATAGTACGCACATTAAACATCCACAAAAATTTATGAAAAATTATTGATTTATAACGGGGAATGTGAAAAAAAATCTGACAGTGAATAAATATGTACCAATCCATAGTGGTTAAAAACAGTGTGGGTGTGGCCAACATAACTGGCACAACTGATTGGTGCACCCATGGCATGACAGATGTGTGATGCCTGGTAACTGTGGCGATGATTCTCACATCTGATAGACTCTTTTATTCTTCATGTCCGGATAATGGGTGTGGCCAAGGGAAGAACAGCCCATGGTTACCTAGATTGGGTGAGGGGAGGGGTTTAGGACAGGAGAGAAAAGGGAAGGTTGTTTAAGCACATGTTTCATGAACTTCACATCTCTCAACAGTCTATTATATTACTCAAAGAGGATAGAGAAGATTCAGTTTTGACTACCTGCCCGGGACTACAGATGGAAAATCTGGCACATTTACAGAAATATTGATTGATGTGCATTGTCCCTGTCAAATCAATGTAGTAAATGAAATGACTGAGTTGGGTTTGGGTGGTGTAATTTGAGTGACTTCGACGCCTCCTATGTTCACCCAGATAGATCACAGCATTGTCCCAGGTGGCAGCAGCAGACTATTTGAATGGCCACTCTCATCACAGGGTATGTATAGATGCTTTCCATAAACACATCCAGTGTCTCTGACAGCATGATGGATGGACGAGACATCAAAGGCTTCCACCGCCAGGCCTCGATCACAGTCACATTACAGGACATTTACCTCCTGCTGTGACAGGCATCCAGATCCTCCTGTAACACAGAAGCTCTCTTCTGGAGGAAGTTCACCTGCAGCCAACACAGAGTAAGGGGTCAACACACACAGTAGTGGGTCAGGGGTCAATGCACAGTAGGGGCTCAGTAAGAGAGTATAGGAGTAGAGTGATAGAGAAGGGGTTGAGATAGAAAAGGGTTAAGGCAATAGGGGGCAAGCATTGGAGAGTATGGGGGAGTAGGGGTTGAAGGGAGCAATTCATAGGGGAGTAGGGGGCTAGGGAGTAATTCATAGGGGAGTAGGGGCTAGGGAGTAATTCATAGGGGAGTAGGGGCTAGGGAGTAATTTATAGGGGAGTAGGGGTCTAGGGAGTAATTCATAGGGGAGTAGGGGGCTAGGGAGTAATTCATAGGGGAGTAGGGGCTAGGGAGTAATTCATAGGGGAGTAGGGGGCTAGGGGGTAATTCACGAAAGAGTAGGGGGCTAGGGAGTAATTCATACTGGGGAAGGTGGCTAGGGAGTAATTCATACGGGAGTAGGGGCTAGGGAGTAATTCATAGGGGAGTAGGGGGCTAGGGAGTAATTCATACGGGAGTAGGGGGCTAGGGAGTAATTCATACGGGAGTAGGGGGCTAGGGAGTAATTCATAGGGGAGTAGGGGGCTAGGGAGTAATTCATAGGGGAGTAGGGGGCTAGGGAGTAATTCATACGGGAGTAGGGGACTAAGGAGTAATTCATAGGGGAGTAGGGGCTAGGGAGTAATTCATAGGGGAGTAGGGGGCTAGGGAGTAATTCATACGGGAGTAGGGGGCTAGGGAGTAATTCATACGGGAATAGGGGGCTAGGGAGTAATTCATACGGGAGTAATTCATAGGGGAGTACGGAGCTGGGGAGTAGGGGGCTAGGGAGTAATTCATAGGGGAGTACGGAGCTAGGGAGTAACTCATACGGGAGTAGGGGGCTAGGGAGTAATTCATAGGGGAGTACGGAGCTAGGGAGTAACTCATACGGGAGTAGGGGGCTAGGGAGTAATTCATGCGGGAATAGGGGGCTAGGGAGTAATTCATACGGGAGTAATTCATAGGGGAGTACGGAGCTGGGGAGTAGGGGGCTAGGGAGTAATTCATAGGGGAGTACGGAGCTAGGGAGTAACTCATACGGGAGTAGGGGGCTAGGGAGTAATTCATACGGGAGTAGGGGCTAGGGAGTAATTCATAGGGGAGTAGGGGACTAGGGAGTAATTCATAGGGGAGTAGGGGGCTAGGGAGTAATTCATAGGGGAGTAGGGGTCTAGGGAGTAATTCATAGGGGAGTAGGGGGCTAGGGAGTAATTCATAGGGGAGTAGGGGCTAGGGGGTAATTCACAAAGAGTAGGGGGCTAGGGAGTAATTCATACTGGGGAAGGTGGCTAGGGAGTAATTCATACGGGAGTAGGGGCTAGGGAGTAATTCATAGGGGAGTACGGGGCTAGGGAGTAATTCATAGGGGAGTAGGGGACTAGGGAGTAATTCATAGGGGAGTAGGGGTCTAGGGAGTAATTCATAGGGGAGTAGGGGGCTAGGGAGTAATTCATAGGGGAGTAGGGGGCTAGGGGGTAATTCACGAAAGAGTAGGGGGCTAGGGAGTAATTCATACTGGGGAAGGTGGCTAGGGAGTAATTCATACGGGAGTAGGGGCTAGGGAGTAATTCATAGGGGAGTAGGGGCTAGGGAGTAATTCATAGGGGAGTAGGGGCTAGGGAGTAATTCATACGGGAGTAGGGGGCTAGGGAGTAATTCATGCGGGAATAGGGGGCTAGGGAGTAATTCATACGGGAGTAATTCATAGGGGAGTACGGAGCTGGGGAGTAGGGGGCTAGGGAGTAATTCATAGGGGAGTACGGAGCTAGGGAGTAACTCATACGGGAGTAGGGGGCTAGGGAGTAATTCATACGGGAGTAGGGGGCTAGGGAGTAATTCATAGGGGAGTACGGAGCTAGGGAGTAATTCATATGGGAGTAGGGGGCTAGGGAGTAATTCATACGGGAGTAGGGGGCTAGGGAGTAATTCATACGGGAGTAGGGGACTAGGGAGTAATTCATAGGGGAGTAGGGGACTAGGGAGTAATTCATAGGGGAGTAGTGGACTAGGGAGTAATTCATAGGGGAGTAGGGGGCTAGGGAGTAATTCATAGGGGAGTACGGATCTAGGGAGTAATTCATACGGGGGTAGGGGGCTAGGGAGTATTTCATAGGGGAGTACAGAGCTAGGGAGTAATTCATAGGGGAGTAGGGGACTAGGGAGTAATTCATAGGGGAGTAGGGGGCTAGGGAGTAATTCACGAAAGAGTAGGGGGCTAGGGAGTAATTCATACTGGGGAAGGTGGCTAGGGAGTAATTCATATGGGAGTAGGGGCTAGGGAGTAATTCATAGGGGAGTACGGGGCTAGGGAGTAATTCATAGGGGAGTAGGGGCTAGGGAGTAATTCATAGGGGAGTAGGGGCTAGGGAGTAATTCATAGGGGAGTAGGGGCTAGGGAGTAATTCATACGGGAGTAGGGGGCTAGGGAGTAATTCATACGGGAGTAGGGGGCTAGGGAGTAATTCATAGGGGAGTAGGGGCTAGGGAGTAATTCATAGGGGAGTAGGGGGCTCGGGAGGAATTCATAGGGGAGTAGGGGCTAGGAGGTAATTCATAGGGGAGTAGGGGGCTAGGGAGTAATTCATAGGGGAGTAGGGGCTAGGGAGTAATTCATACGGGAGTAGGGGACTAAGGAGTAATTCATAGGGGAGTAGGGGGCTAGGGAGTAATTCATAGGGGAGTAGGGGACTAAGGAGTAATTCATACGGGAGTAGGGGACTAGGGAGTAATTCATAGGGGAGTAGGGGGCTAGGGAGTAATTCATACGGGAGTAGGGGGCTAGGGAGTAATTCATAGGGGAGTAGGGGACTAAGGAGTAATTCATACGGGAGTAGGGGACTAGGGAGTAATTCATAGGGGAGTAGGGGGCTAGGGGTAATTCATAGGGGAGTAGGGGACTAGGGAGTAATTCATAGGGGAGTAGGGGGCTAGGGAGTAATTCATAGGGGAGTAGGGGACTAAGGAGTAATTCATAGGGGAGTAGGGGACTAGGGAGTAATTCATACGGGAGTAGGGGCTAGGGAGTAATTCATAGGGGAGTAGGGGGCTAGGGAGTAATTCATACGGGAGTAGGGGACTAGGGAGTAATTCATAGGGGAGTAGGGGGCTAGGGAGTAATTCATACGGGAGTAGGGGACTAAGGAGTAATTCATAGGGGAGTAGGGGACTAAGGAGTAATTCATAGGGGAGTAGGGGACTAAGGAGTAATTCATAGGGGAGTAGGGGACTAAGGAGTAATTCATAGGGGAGTAGGGGGCTAGGGAGTAATTCATAGGGGAGTAGGGGGCTAGGGAGTAATTCATAGGGGAGTAGGGGGCTAGGGAGTAATTCATAGGGGAGTAGGGGACTAGGGAGTAATTCATAGGGGAGTAGGGGGCTAGGGAGTAATTCATAGGGGAGTAGGGGGCTAGGGAGTAATTCATAGGGGAGTAGGGGACTAGGGAGTAATTCATAGGGGAGTAGGGGGCTAGGGAGTAATTCATAGGGGAGTAGGGGCTAGGGAGTAATTCATACGGGAGTAGGGGGCTAGGGAGTAATTCATACGGGAGTAGGGGGCTAGGGAGTAATTCATACGGGAGTAGGGGGCTAGGGAGTAATTCATACGGGAGTAGGGGGCTAGGGAGTAATTCATACGGGAGTAGGGGGCTAGGGAGTAATTCATACGGGAGTAGGGGACTAAGGAGTAAGACGTGAGATTATAGGTGAGAGGTTAGGATTTTGATACAGTAGTGAAACCATGAGAATCTAAGACATGGGGTCAGTAAAGCTGGTCCACTAGTACTTTACGGGGACAGTGAAAGAGTTAACTACATACAGTGAAAGAGTTAACTTCCAAAGGGTTAGATGAGGCAGTATCAGGCCTTAACTACATACAGAGAAAGAGTTAACTTCCAAAGGGATAGATGAGGCAGTATCAGGCCTTAACTACATACAGTGAAAGAGTTAACTTCCAAAGGGTTAGATGAGGCAGTATCAGGCCTTAACTACACACAGTGCCTATAGAAAGTCTACACCCCCTTCAACTTTTTCACATTTGGTTTGTCACGCCATACTCCACACTTAAGGACATTTATTTTTTATAGTGAAAATAGTATTTATTAAAAATACAAAATTTAAATATCATAATTGGACATGTCTCCACCCCCCTGAGTTAATACTTGGTGGAAGCACCGTAGGCAGCCATTACAGCAGTCTGTTGTGATAGGTCTCAACCAACTTTGCACACCTAGATTTGGCAATATTTGACCATTCTTCTTTATAAAACTGCTCAAGCTCTGTCAAGCTCCTTTGGGAGCATAGATGGATACCAATCTTCAATCTTACATTTTTAATTAAATTTAGGTGGGACGCTCTGACTGGGCCACTCAAGGACATGTACCTTTTTATACCTTAATCACTCCACCGTAGCTTTGGCTGTGTGCTTCAGGTCGTTGTCATGCTTAAAAGCGGAACTTCTGTCCCAGTTTCAGCTTTCTTGCAAAGGGTAGCAGGTTTTCCTCAAGGACTTTTCTGTACATTGCTTCATTCATTGCCCCTTCTATCCTGATAAGTGAGAAAAGTGAGGATCTCTCTCTCCTTTGCTCTGTTCATCTTTCCCTTGATCCTGACTAGTCTCCCAGAACCTGCCACTGAAAAACCTCCCCATAACATGATGCTACCACCACCATGCTTCACAGTAGGGACAGTGTTCTTTGGGTGATGGGTTTGTGGGTATGATGGGTATTGGGTTTGGCCAAACGTAACGCTTTGCATTTAGGCCAAAAAGTTCAATTTGAGTTTTGTCAGACCACAAAACGTTTTGCCACATGGCTACTTTGCCTACTTCAAAACCGGTGGGCTTTCTTGAATAATGGCTTCCTTCCTGCCACCCTATATGGCAGATTTGTGGAGTGCTTGGGATATTGTTGTCACATACACACTTTGACCAGTCTTGGCCATAAAAGCCTGTAGCTCTTTCAAAGTTGCCATTGGACTCCTACTTGCTCGGTCATCCAGTTTGGAGCGACGGCCTGAATTAGGCAGGGTCTTGGTGGTGCCATACACCTTCTACTGTACTTAATAATCGTCTTGACCGTGCTCCAAGGGATATTCAGGCCTTAGAATTTGTTATACCCAGAACCTACAGGAACTGCTGAATTGATCCTGAAATCATGTGAATCACTACAATTCAACACAGGTGGAGGCCAATTAAGTTGGTGTGTGATTTTGAAGGTGACTAGTTACACCTGAGTTAATTTAGGATTGCTATTAGAAAGCGGTGGAGACTTCTACAACCAAGATATTTCAGTTTTATTTTGTATCGATTTTCAAATTTTTTTCATTTGGAAGTTGTGGGGTAGGATGTGTAGATCAATGGAGAAACACAACGATTTGAATGCATTTTACTCCAGGCTATAAGGCAACAAAAGGTGAAAAGTTTGAAGGGGGCTTTAGACTTTCTATAGGCACTGTACATACTACTGTCTTCCACAACAAATGAAAACAAATAAAAATCCTTCTCTTTAGATCAAATGAAACAAAAAGGTTATAATATTGATTGATGTGTAACTACTGTACTGGAAGGCAATGGTACATTCCATTCTCTTGGATGGAAACCTCAGGAACAGATTTAGCGTTTCATTTGGAGAGGCGGAGCTGCCTCTTTCAGAGGAGTAACAGCACCAGTGTGCAAAAACGGAACTGTGGTCAGATGCCATGGAGTCACTCTTTCTTTCAGTAAAATAATGCATCGTAATGTGCAAAACCCAAGACATCCTCAATGAAAAGGGAGGCCGTTCTGGTCGTGAATTACATCGTATAAACATATCCGATGGTAGAGGCTTGTGGTGGCAGGACTGGAAAGAGATCCAGCCGGAGCTATCCAAAGCAGCCAGGCGTTGGGGCCAGTTTGAGTTTAGAAATGCGGGCCCCCTCCAAATGTTGTTGTTGGTTGGTTAGTGGGGCCCCCCTCTCCCTCAGCCCGCTCCACCACAGCCGACACAGAAAGGCCTATTGTTTACATTAAAAATTCCCGTCCCTCCCGCCGCCCACCACAGTTTTCTTGTCGAACAAGGCCCAGTTAAACTAATAGGAGACTGTCCGTGGCGGCTGGGCGGCAGTATTAATGTGGTTAAACGCGGGGTGTAATTGATAATAATAATTGTGTGTGATCTGATGGAGCCTAGAGAAAGAGAGGGAGCTTCAAAGTGGACCGGTCCAAAGCCATGTCTATGGGCTCTGGTGTCTGGTCTACACCACCATATGATATCCCCTCATCACAGCCAAGGATTCAAACAAACAATGCTGACACTCACATTGAGACTAAGTGTGGCTTCAGTCTGGGATGGTTTCTATCAATATGTAGAGAGGGAGGAAAGCAGAAAAGAAAATGGCAGCAAAGGAAAACTGTTCATAGTTGATATCTGAAGAAACACTGAAAAGGAAAGCAGGTCTATATGGTGAGATGTATGGAGTGTATTGCCCAGGTACAGGGACCTCGGTCTGTATTACTCCATATAGGTCAGGGGTCAACAACTCTAGGTCACTAACACATTAATCAACTAACCAAGATCTTGATAGTTAGTTGATATGTGGATTAGTTGAATTTGGTGAGTTAGATATAGGCTGTGAGTGTCCTGTGTATAGTGTCCCATGCAGGACTTGTTCCTACCTGAGACTTGAGAGAGGAGATGGTGTCCTCCAGCTCCTGTCGCAGCTCAGCTGGCATCAGCCCTTTCATTTTCATCGCACACTCCTGAAGCACCACCGTCACCTGCAGGGAGAGGAACAGGAGGAGGAACAGGAAGAAAGAGAGGATGTGGTTCAATACACTTATTGTAAGTGGCTCTGGACAAGAGCTTCTATTAATTGTCCAAATACACACATCGCCCCCTATTGGCTAATAAAAAGATCACTGCCGCCACACGTGGCCAACTCAGCGTAACCCTTAGGGTATGCAGTAGCTGCAGGTTTGTGTTCCAGCTCAGCACAAACACACCTAATTCAAATGAACTAATCCCCATATTCATTTTAGAGACCATCATTATCTGAATCAGGTGTCTTAATAGATCTGGGCCTGAGCAGACATTTACTTCCGCCCTCCTGGACCAGAATTGACCACCCTTGACTTTTAGACCCAGGCCCAGCTGGGTCTGAAAGAACAGACAGAACACATCAAACACACCAGCCCTCCCTATGTCGGGCACAGAGAGGGCTGTCTGGAGCTAAATTACACTGGAGAAAACCATAGTCTGATTACAAAGTTTAAAACGTTTGGTTAGCCATTCCTCCATGCCCACAAACACACACAGAGCATGTACTGAAGGTTCAGTAGGCAGACATGCTGTAATGACAAACTGAGAGGTTTCACCCCTCAGAGTCTGGTTCTTCTCTAGGTTTGGTCCTAGGTTCCTACCTTTCTAGGGAGTTTTTCCTAGCCACTGTGCTTCTACATCTGCATTGCTTGCTGTTTGGGGTTTTAGGCTGGGTTTCTGTATAAGCACTTTGTGACATCTGCTGATGTAAAAGGGACGTTATAAAGACATTTGATTGATTGATTGATTGATTGACTGACTGATAACTAGGGAGAGCCCCAAACTATTCCTACTATTACATTTTTAGCATGCCGAAGTCCAGTTATTTCCTCTTTATTTTTCTTTAGATATTCCGTTCGAGAGAGAGAGAGAGAGCGAGAGAGCGAGAGAGAGAGAGAGAGAGAGAGAGAGAGAGAGAGAGAGAGAGAGAGAGAGAGAGAGAGAGAGAGGCCAAGTAGTAGAAAATTGGTTTTCCAAAAATAATTTTCCTGTTGTGGATTTAACTGATTGATCTGGTTTTCTGTAATGAATCTTTCAGGGGCACAATGAAAGGGATTTGGACGCACTTCAAAGGGGGAGAGTATAAATGATCCCAACACAGAACAGCTCTTTTTGTCTCAGCACAGTGTGCAGTAGATTAGGCCTTTGCCACTTAGCCCAAAATGTTCTCCCTCCCACCTCATTTAAAAGTGTCGGGCCAATAACATCATCAGGAGAAAAAGTCCATCAATTTTCTTTTGTTTCTTTCCTCCGTGAGAAAGGGAGCCATGGGTAATTTGAGAATGAACATTTTCAAACATATGCAAAAAACATGTTTTACAGGCTGTAATTTGGGGTGCCAACAAGCAACAAGTTAAAAAAAAGTGTAGAAACCCTGAGAGGGAGGCAGTTATAACAAGATGGCACCCAGACAAAACACTCAAGACCAAAAAACACAGAACGAACAAACAACGGTCAAATGATCACTGTCCTCATAAGCCACATCCAATGTAAAAGTATTGGGATTCTTTGCAAGCTTTCCATTCAAGTTCCCTGGCTGCATTCTTAATGCATATACAGTACACACAGTGCTGTATTTAAGTTACCACAGCAGTAAGGGATATACACACTTCAATCTAAATGACTAGCGCCCTCCTGACAACTCCCTCTCCGTTTTCCATCCCATAGATCAGATTCAGGGTAACTAGAATTCACTGGGCTACACTGCAGGGTGGACTGGAGCCTCTACTCACAGGCTTGAGACTAATCAAAGTAGACAGGCCATGAATGTTTAATTTAATAACTATGAGTACTAGAGAAGGGGGAGAAAGAGAGAGAGAGGATGAGAGAGGACGAGAGAAAGAGGATGAGAGAGAGAGAGAGAGATGAGAGAGAGAGATGATGAGAAAGAGAGGTAAAACGAAAAATAGAGAAATAAAACAAGAAAGGAAGAGGGGATAAGCTAAACAGATCTCCTAGGGGGTAAGATATTACCCCTTCACTTTTCTTGTCTGACAGCGAGAGGGTATACTGTATAATAGAGATGTCTACCTGGCCGCCAGCCTAATGACGTTTCAGCCAGCTGTATTAGATCATCATTAGCCTGGGCGCTGTACTGTAGGACAGACACAAAGAGCTCTAGATCACATTATAGAGGATATGTTCTGCAGCTGGAATGCTATGTAATGCGATGTAATGGCTGCAGGTGGACTTAGCCAAATAGCGCCCGTTAGCAGAACACTGCAGTGCTTAATTGTGTTGTCCCCTGTTAGGTAAGATGTGAGCTGGATGTACTGCCTGTTTGAAAAGAGAGTTGTCTAATACAAGTCTGATTCATATATATATATATATATATATATATATATATTCATAATACAGTTTCCTACTATGAGGAACATGCCGTGGAAGCTTTATTGCTGGGTAAAGTGTCCATAAGCAGAGGTAATTAAACTGTTCTGTGTTATTTTTCTCTCTTCATCTCTGCCTGTCTTGTTGTACATGCAACCTGTCTCACATGCATTAATTAAAAAACCCATAAGATGTCAGCTGCTAATTTTCAGATTTACACCACATAAACCATTTTCACTGGACTATCTGTTGCTATCTGTTGCTGCCAAGTTCTGATTTCCCTGGGGGTTAGCCTTGCAATAGCCAAGTGGCGAGACACAGCCCTCTATATTTAAATGTTTCAGGTACACTCCGATAGGTGTCTGCGTCACATACAGTATCTTCTATTGACATTATATTCTATTGTTTGTCCTCATGTGTCTGTTTTTCAGCATAAAGTACTCTGTAGTCACTTAGTGTGGACACCAGGTGAGATCACACACACACAATAACCATCTCTCTTCTTCACTTCATCCCTCTCCCCCTTCTCCCTAAATCCTCTAGCTTATATCACCTGCTTTGGTGAACCCCTCCCGCATCTGAACTGGCTGACACAGAGGGCACAGCATGGTCATAGGCAAGAGGTCACTTGGACGGGACAACAGGAAGTATTATTAAAGAGATGCTTACATTGAAATACAGACAGATGTAGTAGTCCCAGAGTTAATGATCCAAGGTCAGTTTTGAATTTCACCTCCTGATGATTATGATGACTGACCGTGTTAGAATAAAAGAAAAACAGGGCTTAATCATGCACTCTCTCTATCCACCTGTCTCTCATCTGCAGGTATGTTTTGATGTGAGAGAGGAAGCCAGTCCCGTCATCGTCAATTATCATAATGACAATAAATGTATTATGTATTCATAACACCTGGATAATGAACTTCTTTCAATAAAGCGTTTCACATTCTCCACTGGTTGAAATTATGTATCTCATTGAAATACTATCTTGGTTCCTCAGATTAATGCAGATGAAGGGAGTTAGATATGCATAGTTTTTTTTCTGTATATATGAATTACAAATCAATCATGTTTCTAGTCTTTTGCATAGTTAACCTTTTGAGTGTAGGGGGCAGTATTTTCGTTTTTGGCTAAAGAACGTACCCATTTGAAACGGCCTATTTCTCAGCCCCAGAAACTAGAATATGCATATAATTGTCAGGTTAGGATAGAAAAATATTGTCTGTGAGTATAACAGAACTGATATTGCAGGCGAAAACCTGAGGAAAATCCAACAAGGAAGTGCTGTTTTTCCTGAAAGCTCTCTGTTCCATTGGATGACTTGCCTCCATTTAAAGGTATATCAACCAGATTCATTTTCCTATGGCTTCCTCAAGGTGTGAACAGTCTTTAGACATAGTTTCAGGCTTTTATTTTGAAAAAAATGAGCGAGAAAGAACCCATCGCGTCAGTGGATGGCAGGGTGCCAGCAGAGTTTTTCATGCGCAACAGCTTGGAACAGCCATTTTCTCTCTCTCTTCCTATTGAAGAAGCTACATTCCGGTTGACATATTATCGATTATATATTGTAAAAACAACCTGAGGATTGATTATAAAAAACGTTTGACATATTTCTACGAACAATACGGATACTATTTGGAATTTTCGTCTGTGGAGCCTGTGGATTTCTGAACAAAACGTGCCAACCAACTGGAGGTATTTTGGATATAAAAATTATCTTTATGGAACAAAAGGAACATTTATTGTGTAACTGGGAGTCTCGTGAGTGCAAACAACCGAAGATCATCAAAGGTAAGCGAATTCATTTGTTGCTTTTCTTTTCAAATTAAATTACTAAAAATATTAAATTTTCATGAAATCACAAGTGCGATACAGCAAAACACAGCTTAGCTTGTTGTTAATCCACCTGGGGTGTCAGATTTCAATAAAGCTTTTTGGCGAAAGTTGTTATGTAAGATCATCTTTCTCAGTAGACAAAATATTATAAACAGCTAGCAGCCAAGTAGATTGGTCACGAAAGTCAGAAAAGCAACAAATGAATTTGCTTACCTTTGATGATCTTCGGTTGTTTGCACTCACGAGATGTTGATGAAAATGATCCCGGTAACGGGATGGGTGCGTCAAGAAGTTAAACACTGTTTTCCATGCTTGTTCAATGAACCATAAACAATTAATGAACATGCACCAGTGGAACGGTCGTTAAGACACTAACAACTTACAGACGGTAGGCATTTAAGGTCAGTTATGAACACTTAGGACACTAAAGAGGCCTTTCTACTGACTCTGAAAAACACCAAAAGAAAGATGCCCATGGTCCCTGCTCATCTGTGGGAACGTGCCTTGGGCATGATGCAGGTAGGAATGAGGACTGCAGATGTGGCCAGGGAAATAAATTGCCATGTCCGTACTGTGAGACGCGTAAGACAGCGCTACAGGTAGACAGGATGGACAGGTGATCGTCCTCGCAGTGGTAGACCACGTGTAACAACACCTGCATAGAATAGGTACATCTGAACATCACACTTGCGGGACAGGTACAGGATGGCAACAACAACTGCCCGAGTTACACCAGGAATGCACAATCCTTCCATCAGTGCTCAGACTGTCCGCAATAGGCTGAGAGAGGCTGGACTGAAGGCTTGTAGGCCTGTTGTAAAGCAGGTCCTCACCAGACATCACTGGCAACAACGTTGCCTAACCCACCATTGCTGGACCAGACATGATTGGCAAAAAGTGCCAATCTTCACTGACGAGTCGCTGGATTTGCGTTTATCGTCGAAGGAATGAGCATTACAACGAGGCCTGAGTTTGATCGATTTGGAGGTGGAGGGTCCGTCATAGTCGGGGGCGGTGTGTCATAGCATCATTGGACTGAGCTTGTTGTCATTGCAGGCAATCTCAACGCTGTGTGTTCGAGGGAAGACATCCTCCTCCCTCATGTGGTTCCCTTCCTACAGGCTCATCCTGACATGACCCTCCAGCACGACAATGCCACCAGCCATACTGCTCGTTCTGTGCGTGAATCCCTGCAAGCCAGGAATGTCAGTGTTCTGCCATGGCCAGCGAAGAGCCCGAATCTCAATCCCATTGACCACGTCTGGGACCTGTTGGATCGGAGGGCTAGGGCCATTCTCCCCAGAAATGTCTGGGAACTTGCAGGGGCCTTGGTGGAAGAGTGGGGTAACAAGAACTGGAAAATCTGGTGCAGTCCATGAGGAGGAGATGCACTGGAGTACTTAATGCAGCTGGTGGCCACACCAGATACTGACTGTTACTTTTGATTTTGACCCCCCTTTGTTCAGGGACACATTATTCAATTTCTGTTAGTCACATGTCTGTGGAACTTGTTCAGTTTATGTCTCAGTTGTTGAACCTTATGTTCATACAAATATTTACACATGTTAAGTTTGCTGAAAATAAACGCATATGAAAGTGAGATGTCATTTCATTTAGTTAGCTAGCTATGTTACTTCAGCTGCATTGCAAGGCAAGCTTACACAATTGTATATTCAATTTGCAGTAAATGCTTTAGGTAGCTAGATTCTTTATATCCACTGTTTCACAAGACGACAGCCTGGTTTGCTGGTTTTTCTCAGGAGTCCCTAAAACATTAAACAACACGAATTACAAATTAATTATCCTGTCACAACACTAGCTAGCTAGCTGGCTAATGTTAGCCAGTCAGATAACTTGCTAAATAGCGATTTTCGTAAATGAACTTTATGACAAAAATATGCACAAACGTTTGTCTGTACATTAACTAACATATTCCTCTCAATTGTACATGTTTTGCTTGACTCGTTATGACGTTATAACAACTTACATTTGGTTCCACCGTAATGTTTTGTCAGCCATATTTGTTGAAGAAAGCCCCAGAGACGGGTGGCTTGCGTCAAATTCGTCATTGGAACCACTCGATATGATTGGTCATATGAAAACCTTGGGACCCAAATGCATAATGAATGCTCTAACTCCCCCTTGCGGTGGCCTGGAGAAATGAAGCCATGACGCTGGGTACCTCTAAGTCCCGCAGTGGAAGCTCACAACTTTTAAAGGAGGAACCACTGTAGGCCTGAGGATGGGTAGATATATACACAGCTCATCTACACTGATCTATAAACAACTCGAGAGTGCCTTGGAGACAAAGCTTTAGTGATTATAAGGCTAATGTATGTCTCACCAAGGCAATTGGGTGTCCTGGTTTACTGGGCAATGTGCGGGGGTGGAGAGAGGCAGAGCAGCCATTTTCTATGGCAGCACCTTTGTTGTGGCTAATACACGCTAGCTATGCTAACCCAGACGTAGATACGACACTACAGTAGGTCAGGCAAAGGACCTAGTGAACTATTTTCAGCTGTGTATATATTCAACACATATGGATAGAATAGAAGTCAATGACATCAGTCAGAACCAGGTCAATTCCATTTCAACTGCAAAATTTGGTGGCAGCGGTGGGATCTGGGATGGTAAGCAGTCTGGGGCTCAGGGTGGTGAGAGCAGGTGAGCGATAGTGAATTGAAATTCACTGAATCTCCCGAGTTGACTGAAGGATCACATCGAACACTCCAGCTGAATATGGAAGCCTTTTTCTGAGAGACATCACTCTTTCTTTCAGTTCTGTTTCTCACGGGCTGTTCTATAACTCATTTATAATATCGCTCCCTCGCTTCATCTCTCTCTTTCTGAATCCCTCTCTGTACAGTAAAGCCCTGTTTAGTCTTTAGACAGGTGGATGGAGGTATGTGAGGAGAGGATGCTTTTAAAGAGGCTCCTCGCCGATCACACAGATGTAAGGAACTTTTGAAGACAGTGGCTGATCAAACCTAGGCGCCAGGTTTTGACCATTGACAGACTCAGGATGTAAAACAGTGCAACTGTTCTCCAAAGCATCCGTCAGAGAGTGAGAGTGAGAGGAACAATCTGACTTTCCACAGAGACATCGGTTTCATCTCCACCCTCTTTTAAAAGGAAAATAGGAGTTTATTGTTGTTCCTGATGAAGCGTTAGATTCCATTTTGAAGCTCCTGAGAGAAGCAGAAGTCTTTTAACTTGTTCTCCTGCCATCCTCTTAAAATGACAACATTTCATCTATATATAGTCTTTAGATTGTGCTGGTGGTTTCGACTTTCCCCCAGCGCTTGATACTGTCTGTCACACACCAAGGTTTTTGACAGCTGCCAGACGAAAGAAACACGGTGTTGACACTTTGAACATTCAAATTAAGTTTACCACGTAGCTTGAGTTATGCTAATGACGATGGGGGGGAAGGGGGCAGATTGTGCTCGTTGTTGGAAGATTCTGGAGTGACAAAAACCTTGTCAGATACAAGGGGGTACATCAAAAACCACGCCGCTCACAAAGTTTGCGCCTCCACATCTCTCAGTTGCACTCTGAGAGTTCGTGGAGAAACGCTTTGAATTCAAAAACGCTTCGCTGCCTTGAAAAATATAAAGAGCTTCACAGAGAAGTGACTAAAAAGAGCGATAGGAAAACAGATCTGTGTGAACTGTTACAATCCAGGATGGGTTAGTTACTAGTGCAGTGAGTTACACACAGAACTGCACAACACCAGCGGCTGATTGATCTGTAAATAACCAGTGTACTTTTGATTGTCTTCAGACAGACTGAACCTCACCGTGAGGTGCAGCCGAGCCGCCATTTTACAGCGGGGAGTCCGAGAGGCCTCTAGAAGAGGCAGGCGGGAAACATCTGTGTGAAGTCTTGGGCAGAGACGCTGTTTTAGTGTGTGAGATCAGATTACAAAGACATGTCTTGGCAGATAAACTTGGGCAATATCACTGTAAGGAGGCAGAGAGAGTTAGTGAGCTAGTAGGCCTCAGGTTTTATTAACACACACATCATTCGCACAGACACACACACAGACATGCAAAAACACACACACGAACACACACACAACACACCAGCCTCTGAGAGCCTCTCTTTCCTAGTAAGGAGGTATAGAGAACAGTCTCACTATCACTACACTGAGAGGGCCCATCTCCAGTCAGACACAGACCACCAGGTAAACACAGTCTCAGTGAAGCCCATAGGAATGAGTTGACTTTAGACATAGTTATAGGCCAGTTTCCCAGACACAGATTGAGTTTGTTCCTAGACTAAACGCATGTTCAATGGAGAATCCTACACGCCTAACACACCTTTGATGATTTGCATAATGAAAGTCTGTACAACCTTGGAAAAAGTTCCCCTTGCAGAAGTTTAGGTTAAGCCCTGTCCTTTTAACTAGGTTGGATGAGAGGAAAAAGCCTCTAGGACTGGGTCAACCCACCGGCTGGTGGCCCTACTACCCTAGCACCACTGACCCATTCTGGGGAGATTTATGTCCGTCCGACATGGAGCTGTTCCAGCAAAGTGTGTGTAAGGGTCACTGGGCGGCTCCCCAGGACCAAGAGTTGTCTCCATTGGTACATAGCAGCCTGGAGGTACACAGGCACAGCCAGAGACAGAGACCACCAGCCAGCCTGCTACGTGGTGATTACTGCCTTTCTTCTCCGTGTGTGTCAAGGTCAAAGCAGACCTGTGATTACAGAGCTCACAGGGGCCATGGCTCCGGGGCTGGTGTGTGTCTGTGTGCGAGTGTGCGTGCAGTGGTTCAGGATTCCCTCTGAACATTCCTGCCCCATAGTGCTGGCTTTTGAAGCCGGATCTCGAGGAATTTGGAAAATCTCTGCCTCTGAACTAGGGGTTGGGAAGAATAGAGGGGAGAGAGAGGAGGGGGGTTGAACTGGGGCAGGGGGTGAAACTGAAGGTTGACGTAGGGGGTTGAGGTAGAGGGGTGAGGTAGAGGGTTTAAGTAGAGTGGATAAGGTACAAGGGTGAGGCTGAGGGGTGAGGTAGAGGGTTGGGGGTGAGACTGATGGGTAAGTCTTAGGGGTGAGGGGGTGAAGTTGAGGATTGCGGGGCGAGTCTTGGGGTGAAGTTGAGGTTTGAGTCTGGGGGGTGAGGGGGTGAAGTTGAGGATTGCGGTGCGAGTCTTGGGGTGAAGTTGAGGTTTGAGTCTGGGGGTGAGGGGGTGAAGTTGAGGATTGAGTCTGAGGGGTGAGGGGTGAAGTTGAGGGGTGAGTCTGAGGGGTGAGGGGTGAAGTTGAGGCTTGAGTCTGGGGGGTGAAGTTGAGGCTTGAGTCTGGGGGGTGAAGTTGAGGGGTGAGGTTGAAGGTGAGAAGAGGGAATCTGTTACCTGCTCCTGGTTCTCTAACTCTTTGTTCAGTAGTTTCTTCTCGGAGGAGTGCAGCTGCCTCTGGAGATTCTCCACCTTCTCCTGCAGAACCTTGAGAGACAGAAAAGGGAGAGCACATTTGAACAAGGGATAATGGGAGAGAGAGAGATGGAGAACAATATAGTTTAAA
The DNA here is from genome assembly GCF_023373465.1 of Oncorhynchus keta. Taxonomy (NCBI): domain Eukaryota; kingdom Metazoa; phylum Chordata; class Actinopteri; order Salmoniformes; family Salmonidae; genus Oncorhynchus; species Oncorhynchus keta. The sequence continues at coordinate 555,010 of NW_026290921.1, read as the reverse complement.
AGAGAGAGAAAGAGGACAGAGATAAATGACAAATGATAGAGATGAAAAAGAAAAAGAGGAGGGAGAGATGGCAGAAAGAGAGATGTGACTCTCAGATTAACAGTGTATTAAAAGGCTAATGATAAAGTGGTGACAGTCATTATTGGAAAGCTGGGCTCATTACCCAGAGTCATTCACAAGGAGATAGAGAGAAAGGCACACAGGGAATTAACTACTGTTAACTGTCTGGGCTTTAAACATCACACACACACACGTCTCTTGTGAATACATTGTGGATCATTATATTGGTGCAGTTTCAGATATGAACACTGAACACTACACCTGCATTATGAGTGTAGGCTGGCTACCAGATACCTGAGATTCAAACAGTTTACCAGGGATTCTACCAGGGTACACAATGCCCTCCATGAATCTACCGCCAGTACTGCTGGGCAGGCATACAAAAACGACTGTATGGCATGAATACCAGTAAAAGAAGGCTTCCACATCTAAGCAGTGTATTATTTTGCATCCCCAAACTCTGGATAGAAGATAAAGGACTAAGCCTTGTTCACATTGGCAGGTTGAAGTGACTCAGTCCATTTTTTTGGCATATCAGATTCTAATCTGTTCTTTTTCATGCAGTCTGAACAGCCAAAAAGCTTGAATCAGATATTTCAAGACAGATTTCAAACCACCTTCGTAGATGGTTTGAAGACAGATATAAATCTGATTCCTGGCCATGTGACTTGTGTCTGAATGGTAAAATCTGATTTATTTTTTGCGCCGAAGAGTTTTTAAAAGTTATTTGGCATATTTTGTTGCTTGCAGCTACTCTGTTGACAGTTTGACAAGAACCCCTCCCCGGGTACACACAGTTTTTTGTCCTAGCACTAGACAGCTGATTCAAACAATCAAAGCTTGATGATGAGTTTGTTATTTGAATCAGCTGTGTAGTGCTAGGGCATAAACCAAAACGTGCACCCATGGGGGCCCCGGGACAGAGTTTGGGAAACCCTGAACTAGTTCTTCTGGGGCTTGCCAAAAACAACTTGTTTTGAAAGTTGGATCATATGAGGCTTTAAAAGTGTTCTTACACTATGATTTTGAACATTCAAAGCAACTGGGACACGTCCACGGCAGGCACTGTTGTCACCTTAGCTTGTTACAGATCTTCTGAGTGATAGGAACCACGAGCATCAACACCAATCAGCCTACACCACTGCGCCACTACACCACTGCGCACACACCCGCCATTTGTAATTTAAGAACTAGCATAGCCATGACTGCTGTCTGAACCGATCTGGTCACTTGTAACTTGCTGTTTGGACAGTCAGTATTCCTGTCACGCCTTGGTCATTGTATTTAGTGTTTTTGGTATATGTTTGGGTAGGCCAGGGTGTGACATGGGTTTATATGTTGTGTTTCGTATTGGGGTTTGTATGAATTGGGATTGTGTATGATTAGGGGTGTGTCTAGTTAGGCTTGGCTGCCTGAAGCAATTCTCAATCAGAGTCAGGTGATTCTCGTTGTCTCGGATTGGGAACCGTATTTAGGTAGCCTGAGTTCGCGTTGTATTTTGTGGGTGTTTGTTCCTGTCTCTGTGTTGTAGTCACCAGATAGGCTGTAATTAGTTTCACGTTTCGTTTGTTGTTTTCTTATATCAGTTATTTCATGTACCGTTTTCTTTCATTAAAGTCATGAGTAACCTACACGCTGCATTTCGGTCTGACTCTCTTCTTACAACAGACGAACGTCGTTACAGAAACACCCACCACCTACAGACCGAGCAGCGTGTGAACTGGCAGGAGCTAAAGGAAAACGTTATGGACAGCAGAAGCATGGATTATACGACGTGGGAAGAAATCGACAGGTGGGTGGCCGACCCAGAGAGAGTGCAGGCGCCCGCTATAGACGAATGGAGTCTAAAAGGAAAGCACGGTGACGCGGTTGGAAACCGGAAAGTCACCCCAAAAAATTTATTGGGGGGGGGGGCTTAGGGAGAGTATGGCTGAGTCAGGAGATAGACCTGAGCCAACTCTCCTTGTTCATCGTGAGGAACCAAGGAGGAGACCAGAACCAGAGCCAGTGTTAGAGGTGAGCGAAGCAGAGACTGTGAAGGAGTTAATGGGGAAAGTGGAGTGGAGAGTAATGAGGGAGTTGCTAGCTTGGTGCTATAGATATAATATTCAACCGACGGATCGTGTCGGGGATTTGATAGCACCTCAGTTAGCGCTCTATACTCAACCTGAGGTGCGTGTTAGTCGGCTGGTGAAGTTGGTGCCAGCCTCACGCACCAGGCCTCCTGTGCACATCCCTAGCCTTGCACGTCCTGTGCCTACACTGCTCTCAAGATCTCCAGTATGCCTTCACGGTCTAGCCCATCCTGTGCCACCTCCACACACCAGTCCCCGGTAGCAGCTCCCCGCACCAGGCTTCCTGTGCGTGTCCTCGATCCAGTACCACCAGTTCCAGCACCACGCACCAGGCCTCCAGTGCGCCTCGCCTGTTCAGCGCAGCCAGCGCTTTTCTCCTCTCCTGCGCTGTTGGAGTCTCCCGCCTGTTTAGCACAGCCAGAGCCTTTCTCCTCTCCTGCGCTGCCGGAGTCTCCAGTCTGCCCAGCGCCGCCAGTGCTCCCAGTCGGCCCAGCGCCACCAGTGCTCCCAGTCTGCCCAGCTCTGCCAGACAACCAGTCTCTTCCAGATCTGCCAGACAACCAGTCTCTTCCAGATCTGCCAGACAACCAGTCTCTTCCAGATCTGCCAGACAACCAGTCTCTTCCAGATCTGCCAGACAACCAGTCTCTTCCAGATCTGCCAGACAACCAGTCTCTTCCAGATCTGCCAGACAACCAGTCTCTTCCAGATCTGCCCGACAACCAGTCTCTTCCAGATCTGCCCGACAACCAGTCTCTTCCAGATCTGCCCGACAACCAGTCTCTTCCAGATCTGCCCGACAACCAGTCTCTTCCAGATCTGCCCGACAACCAGTCTCTTCCAGATCTGCCCGACAACCAGTCTCTTCCAGATCTGCCCGACAACCAGTCTCGTCCAGATCTGCCCGACAACCAGTCTCTTCCAGATCTGCCCGACAACCAGTTTCTTCCAGATCTGCCCGACAACCAGTCTCTTCCAGATCTGCCCGACAACCAGTCTCTTCCAGATCTGCCCGACAACCAGTCTCTTCCAGATCTGCCAGCCAGCCAGGATTTACTGGAGCCTACTACCTGCCTGAGCTTCCTCTCAGTACTGGGCTTCCTCTCAGTACTGGGCTTCCTCTCAGTACTGGGCTTCCCCTCAGTACCGGGTTTCCCCTCAGTACCGGGCTTCCCCTCAGTCCCGGGCTGCCCCTCTGTCCCGAGCTGCCCCTCTGTCCCGAGCTGCCCCTCTGTCCTGAGCTGCCCCTCTGTCCCGAGCTGCCCCTCAGTCCCGAGCTGCCCCTCTGTCCCGAGCTGCCCCTCAGTTATGTGGGGATCTGGGTGAGGACTATTAGGCCAGGGTCGGCGGAGAAGGTGGATGATCCCAGGACGCTAAGGGGAGGAACTAGGACATTAATGGAATGGGGTCCACGTCCCGAGCCAGAACCGCCACCATGGACAGGCGCCCACCCGGACCCTCCCTCTGCTCTTGAGGTGCGTCCGGGAGTCCGCACCTTAGGGGGGTTCTGTCACGCCTTGGTCATTGTATTTAGTGTTTTTGGTATATGTTTGGGTAGGCCAGGGTGTGACATGGGTTTATATGTTGTGTTTCGTATTGGGGTTTGTATGAATTGGGATTGTGTATGATTAGGGGTGTGTCTAGTTAGGCTTGGCTGCCTGAAGCGATTCTCAATCAGAGTCAGGTGATTCTCGTTGTCTCGGATTGGGAACCGTATTTAGGTAGCCTGAGTTCGCGTTGTATTTTGTGGGTGTTTGTTCCTGTCTCTGTGTTGTAGTCACCAGATAGGCTGTAATTAGTTTCACGTTTCGTTTGTTGTTTTCTTATATCAGTTATTTCATGTACCGTTTTCTTTCATTAAAGTCATGAGTAACCTACACGCTGCATTTCGGTCTGACTCTCTTCTTACAACAGACGAACGTCGTTACAATTCCAAAACGGATTGAAAAACAAAACTGATTTGAGCATTTAAGGCCACCAGAGTGAACAAGGCTTTAGAGGTTTGTGTGATGAATAGCAGATGAGAGAATAGCGGCGGACAAGAGATAGGAGAAAAGAACAGAATAGCGGAGAAGAAGAGGAGTGGAGAAAAGAACAGAATAGCGGAGAAGAAGAGGAGTGGAGAAAAGAACAGAATAGTGGAGAAGAAGAGGAGTGGAGAAAAGAACAGAATAGTGGAGAAGAAGAGGAGTGGAGAAAAGAACAGAATAGTGGAGAAGAAGAGGAGTGGAGAAAATAACAGAATAGTGGAGAAGAAGAGGAGTGGAGAAAATAACAGAATAGTGGAGAAGAAGAGGAGTGGAGAAATTAACAGAACAGCGGAGAAGAAGAGGAGTGGAGAAATTAACAGAATAGCGGAAAAGAAGAGGAGTGGAGAAAAGAACAGAATAGCGGAAAAGAAGAGGAGTGGAGAAATTAACAGAGTAGCGGAGAAGAAGAGGAGTGGAGAAAAGAACAGAATAGTGGAGAAGAAGAGGAGTGGAGAAAAGAACAGAATAGCGGAGAAGAAGAGGAGTGGAGAAAAGAACAGAATAGCAGAGAAGAAGAGGAGTGGAGAAAATAACAGAATAGCGGAGAAGAAGAGGAGTGGAGAAAAGAATAGAATAGCGGAGAAGAAGAGGAGTGGAGAAAAGAACAGAATAGCGGAGAAGAAGAGGAGTGGAGAAATTAACAGAGTAGCGGAGAAGAAGAGGAGTGGAGAAAAGAACAGAATAGCAGAGAACAATAGGAGTGGAGAAATTAACAGAATAGTGGAGAAGAAGAGGAGTGGAGAAAAGAACAGAATAGCGGAGAAGAAGAGGAGTGGAGAAAAGAACAGAATAGCGGAGAAGAAGAGGAGTGGAGAAAATAACAGAATAGCGGAGAAGAAGAGGAGTGGAGAAAATAACAGAATAGCGGAGAAGAAGAGGAGTGGAGAAATTAACAGAATAGCGGAGAAGAAGAGGAGTGGAGAAAAGAACAGAATAGCGGAGAAGAAGAGGAGTGGAGAAAAGAACAGAATAGCGGAGAAGAAGAGGAGTGGAGAAATTAACAGAATAGCGGAGAAGAAAAGGAGTGGAGAAATTAACAGAATAGCGGAGAAGAAGAGGAGTGGAGAAAAGAACAGAATAGCGGAGAAGAAGAGGAGTGGAGAAATTAACAGAATAGCAGAGAAGAAGAGGAGTGGAGAAATTAACAGAATAGCGGAGAAGAAGAGGAGTGGAGAAAAGAACAGAATAGCGGAGAAGAAGAGGAGTGGAGAAATTAACAGAATAGCGGAGAAGAAGAGGAGTGGAGAAATTAACAGAATAGCGGAGAAGAAGAGGAGTGGAGAAAAGAACAGAATAGCGGAGAAGGAGAGGAGTGGAGAGGACTGTTTTCCTCTCCTGCTCTAAATGATAGCAGTGGAAAGAAAGAAAGGCTTGGATCCTGAATGCGACTCAGAACCAGATGTCTCACACACACGCGTGTTAACTTCACATTCGATTAGGCCTCACGAGAACCAGAGTACACGCACACAAGGTAAGTCCACTGGTATGGGTGTTGATGGTTTGATGGGGGCTGTGTGTGTTAGGCAGAGAGGCACTGCTAAGCATCAGCATGATGACACTCCCTGCAGTGTGTGTGTGTGTGTGTGTGTGTGTGTGTGTGTGTGTGTGTGTGAATGAGTAAGGCAGGTGTTCCCATCCATTCCTATGGTTGAGGGTAATATAGCTCAGGTAATAACCATGACTGACTGGTGATATACAGCCCATCCACTCAACATAAATGACTAACATCACATTAACTGCAGCTCCTGGGAAGCACAACCCCGACGCATTGAACACAGATCACGAAAAGGTCAAAAATGTTGGGTAACAATTTATGTACCTACAAAGTTTTTACTAACTACAGTTATTACTGTGTAGTTACATGGGTATCAGGGTTAACTTAAGATAGTGTTACATCAAACTATCTTTCTTCAAACTGTCTATCCCTTCGCACAATATTATGAGACAACAACAGACGTCAAAAACGAGTGCAAAGATCTGAATTCAAAGCTCAGTCAAATTTCCATGGTTGAAAGTAACTTTAGGAATGATTGATGCGGCCGCCAGCACACATTCCTCTTCCAAATGGTTCTGTTTATTAATGCATTAAAAGGATCCGTCTGCTTTCCGCTTTTTGAACTGGACCCTTCCTGTTCTAAGTCAACACAGTGTGTCGCCCAAATGACACCCTATTCTCTATCTAGTGCACTACTTTTGACCAGAGCCGTGGGCAATTCCTTATGGGCCCTAGTCAAAAGTAGTGCACTAAATAGGGAATATGGTTCCATTTGGGACTCTACCACAGAGACTCACTGGATGAGGTGAATAAGTGTATTGGCAGATGAATATGATACTGGTTGATGTTATTCTATTAATCAGGCTCCGTCTTCTCCAGTCACGGTCCTCTCTGCTTCCTTCTGATCACGTCAAGCACTTCACTCCTACTGACTTCAGCAAACAAATGGCTGTTCCAAATAAATGGCAGTTCCAAATAAAAGATTGGTCTAAATGTGTAACGTATACGCTGGGAGTCAGGAGGCAGATGCAGAAGGGGAGTTTAATGAATAAGAAAAGGCAGATAAACAAAACAGGAGAAGTGTACTGGACGTGACCAAAACCAATACTGTCTGATGAGGGCACTGAGGGCTAAATAAAGGGAGGGTAATCAAGGTGATGATGGGGTCCAGGTGTGCGTAATGATGGAGAGCAGGTGTGCGTAATGATGGAGAGCAGGTGTGCGTAATGATGGAGAGCAGGTGTGCGTAATGATGGATAGCAGGTGTGCGTAATGATGGAGAGCAGGTGTGCGTAATGATGGTTGCCAGGACCGGTGGTTAGTAGACTGGTGACATCGAGTGCTGGAGTGGGAATAGGCGTGACAAAACTGTTTAGGAGTTTACCATGGACACAGATCTGATATTCTCACGGTCATGTGCACTCAAATGTTATGTGATTTTATTCTGTCATCGTTGCTAGCCATGGTGCCACCAAACAATGTATGGTGCTGAAGCACGGAAATGGGGGTGTCTGATAGTGAACGCTAATAATCGGGAAGCAAGTACAGGGAGTGAATTTAATAAATAAACAAACATGGAAAAAAACAAGAAACACAAGTTGCGTAGAGACATGAAACATATAAACAGGAACAATAACACCTGAGGAAAGAACCATAGGGAGTGACAGATATAGAGGTCATCAGGAAGGTGATGGAGTCCAGGTGTGTGTGATGGTGGCAGGTGTGTGTAATAATGAGTAAACTGGCGACAACGAGCGCCAGAGAGGAGGAGCGGGAGTAGACGTGACAGATAGGCAGCCTTTCAAGTCTGATTTGCTTATCTTTGTTATTATAATGTTTACATTGGCCATACTGGTCACAATAAACAGTGTGGTAGTCTTTTCAAAATGTATTGAGCAAAAGCTGTGTGCATTAAGGAAATAGAAGCCTGTCCCTAATACGCGCCGGTTGTGTTTAGTGATTAAAGAAAATAAACGCCCAAACTATTCATTGAAGTTTTCCGGTATCCAACTTGCCTCGCATTTCATCAGTTGAAGATTGTTTGATTGCTAGTCTAAGGCTTGAACTTTTTAGCTTCTGGTCACGTATTACTGTAATTGGGGTGTTGTGTTCATGGACTAGCATGTTTAATATGAACTGTGCGATACATCATCTATGTGATGTTACACACAGAGGTTATGTGTGAGGTGACAGAACTCTGGGATAGGAATAGCAAGGGTGTAGAGAATGAATCTCTCTCTCTCTCTCTCATACACACACACACACACTTTCCCCTCTGAGGATAGCCCAATTACCCCACCATGTCACCCCCCCCCTCTGGGGCCCCTTGACCCCCCTTTCCCCATTCCCAGCACCATGACACAGCATTTCCTGAACGTCTGAGTGAAGGCTTCTGGGAAGAGATGAAGAGCGTGCTGACTGTACTCTGATCTCTTCATCTGGTTGATGAAACACTACAGGGCCAGAGCATCACTGCACAAACGCATCAGTCCTGGAAGGAATCATTAATAGATGCATGATAATGAATGACTCCATGGCTTCATAATGGAATCCCTGTATGAATCAGACAGACCTTCCTCCAGGCCTCTTCACTGATCACCATCACATACATGTGTCTGTGACAAATAACATTTGATTTGATCCATCCTCATCATCTCCTAAAGTTACAAAAAAATCAGGGATAAGTATCCAACCACACCCTATTCCCTATGCAGTGCACTTCTTTTGATATCTGGTCACACTACTTTTTTTTTTCTCATATTTTTTTATTAAACACACACAAGAATGGTATATAGGTATACAAGACAGGTATACAATTCTTATCTAAACATAGATACCCAACTGCTCGGGTGGCAGGGCCAGCACATGGGTGGCAGGGCCAGCACATGGGTGGCAGGGCCAGCACATGGGTGGCAGGGCCAGCACATGGGTGGCAGGGCCAGCACATGGGTGGCAGGGCCAGCACATGGGTGGCAGGGCCAGCACATGGGTGGCAGGGCCAGCACATGGGTGGCAGGGCCAGCACATGCCCAAAGGTAGATTAAAATATTACAATTGAGAGTGCGTTAATACGTACAAATTCACAACGCCGACTCGTCCAAGTAGGAGAGGAAAGGCTACCAAATTTGATCAAATGTTGATAATTTATTGTTCAGAATATATCTAATTCTTTCTAAGTGTACAGTGTTTGCCAATTCACTGAGCCATAATTTGGTAGAGGCCGCTTCCCTCCTTTTCCAAAACAACAAGATTAGTTTTTTTGCCGAAATGAGACCATAAGAGATTAGTTGTTTTTGGGGGTTGGTTAATCCGTTTAGGGACTCAGATACTCCCAGGATTATCAGAAGTGGGTCTGGGTCTGTCACACTACTTTTGACCTCTGATTAAACGTAGTGCACTATATATTACGGAATAGGGTGCCATTTGGGAACAAGAGACGGTCTGTCTAGGACAATAGAGTTGTAGTATCTGAAGATAGTTCCTTGATTGTTCCTCAACATTTCTATAGAATATAAACACAATATTCAATAGAATAGATCCAATTCAACTGTTGTGGAGGATATGGGTGATCCTTCCATCCAGACTCCATACTACTGTACCATAGCCTGAGGACCAGGAGAGTCCCTCCTCAGTCTGGTTACCCCAGTGATCCTGCTCTCCCCTTGGGCACAGATCACTAGGCTCAGCCTCTCTCACTGTTCTGAAGGGATAGGACTGGATCAGGGCCTGATCCATGGAACCTTACTGAGAAGAAACATCCTCCCCATTCCCAAACCTGCTCCCACTGCACAGATCTCACCCAGAGGCCATCCAGATTCCCCACCCCTGGTTGATCCTAGATACACCTTAGATACCCCATCTGTTTTCCCAAAACTTTGAAGAAGTGTTATGGTTAGCGCCTCTCCCAGATGCTACATCTGTGATCCATCTCTATCTTCATCTCTCTCCTTCTCTCTCACACACACTCATTCATTCTCTCCATCCCTCCCTCTCTATCTGCCTGTGAATGTGTGATTTTCTATGGAGGATAATTCCAAAGTGTCTCCAGATGGGTTAGGGTGATATGGTCTCAGCCATCCAGACTGGAATCAACAGACGTGGCAAATTCTATTTCCTGAGGGAGAGGATGAGGGGGAGAATGAGGAAGGAGAGAGAGGGAAGGAAGAGGAGGAGCGGTATAGGGAGATGTGGGAGGAGCAAGAGAGAAGCTGGAGAAGAGAAGGGAGAGGGAGAAAGAAGGGAGATGAGGAAGAGGAGGACGGCAGGGCCACTGCTGGAAGGGCCTTCTCCCCTCTGTATCAGCAGTGTACTTCTCTCTAAAGTGGAAGTTGGGCTCAAAACATTACCTCACACACATAAACCAACACACTCTTCAAAACATTACCTCACACACTCCTCAAAGCATTACCTCACACACATAAACCAACACACTCTTCAAAACATTACCTCACACACTCCTCAAAGCATTACCTCACACACATAAACCAACACACTCTTCAAAACATTACCTCACACACTCCTCAAAACATTACCTCACACACATAAACCAACACACTCTTCAAAACATTACCTCACACACTCCTCAAAGCATTACCTCACACACATAAACCAACACACTTCTCAAAACATTACCTCACACACTCCTCAAAGCATTACCTCACACACATAAACCAACACACTCCTCAAAACATTACTTCACACAGTACTCAAAACATTACCTCGCACACATAAACCAACACACTCCTCAAAACATTACTTCACACAGTACTCAAAACATTACCTCACACACATAAACCAACACACTCTTCAAAACATTACTTCACACAGTACTCAAAACATTACCTCACACACATAAACCAACACACTCTTCAAAACATTACTTCACACACTCCTCAAAGCATTACCTCACACACATAAACCAACACACTCCTCAAAACATTACCTCACACACTCCTCAAAGCATTACCTCACACACATAAACCAACACACTCCTCAAAACATTACTTCACACAGTACTCAAAGCATTACCTCACACACATAAACCAACACACTCTTCAAAACATTACCTCACACACTCCTCAAAGCATTACCTCACACACATAAACCAACACACTCCTCAAAACATTACCTCACACACTCCTCAAAGCATTCCCTCACACACATAAACCAACACACTCCTCAAAACATTACTTCACACAGTCCTCAAAACATTACCTCGCACACATAAACCAACACACTCCACAAAACATTACCTCACACACATAAACCAACACACTCCACAAAACATTACCTCACACACATAAACCAACACACTCTTCAAAACATTACCTCACACACATAAACCAACACATTCCTCAAAACATTACCTCACATACACCAACACACTCCTCAGAGCATTACCTCACACACATAAAACAACACACTCCTCAAAACATTACTTCACACAGTCCTCAAAACATTACCTCACACACATAAACCAACACACTCCAGAAAACATTACCTCACACACATAAACCAACACACTCCACAAAACATTACCTCACACACATAAACCAACACACTCCTCAAAGCATTACCTAACACACACAAACCAACACACTCCTCAAAATATTACCTCACACACTCCTCAAAACATTACGTCACGCACATAAACCAACACTCCTCAAAGCATTACCACACACACATAAACCAACACTCCTCAAAGCATTACCACGCACACATAAACCAACACACTCCTCAAAACATTACCTCACACACATAAACCAACACACTCCTCAAAACATTACCTCACACACATAAACCAACACACTCCTCAAAGCATTTCATACAGGCACAGGCATGCCTTAATATTAACACAAGTTCTAAAGGTGAGTATAAAATCAAACAAAATCACACACACACACACACACACACACACACACACACACACACACACACACACACACACACACACACACACACACACACACACACACACACACACACACACACACACACACACACACACACAAGACCTGAGTCATCTTTCCTGGGTGGTCTCCTCCTGCAAAGATAAGGCCAGTACACTTCCCTCGGGTGAACTAAAATCAACAGCAGAGAGAAGAAGGGGAAGGAAAGCAGCAGTGGTTGTCTTCATGTTTCTATTTGCAGTATGCTGTCAGAAAGCTTCTCAGAGTCAGATTAAAGAGATACTCTGATGACCCTGAGGTGGTCCTCTGTAGCTCAGTTGGTAATGCCTCTTGCAATGCCAGAATAGTGGGTTCGATTCCCGAGGCCACCTATACATAACAAATGTATACACGCACGACTGTAGGTCACGCTGGGTAAAAGTGTCTGCTAAATGACATTGAATTGAAGAGTTAGCTTGGCAGAACTACTGCAGACTGACTGCTGCAGGAGGAACCTCCAACTGGCGGCACAGCCTCAGGGCAGCTAGATCACACAGACACACACGGCAAAGTGCCTGCACACAATGCAAAATGTACACATGCACGGCCAAACATGCACACACAGAGACACACTACCAATTGTACCCACACACACTCACAATTCAGTCTGTGTGGGTGTAACTACATGTGTGTGTACACGTGTGATTACCAAACTACCTTGAAATGACTGTGGTATGAGAGAGAAAGAGGGAGGGAAAGAGAGTGGTGGTTTGCATCATGCGTGGCTTTCTGATGTCTGGATGTAAAGGAGAGATTGGGGTTTGCTCTTTAAAGCCCTTTTGATGGGCATAGTATGTGTGTGTGTGTGTGTGTGGTTGTCACTGTGGCCTGAGCTCTGAGCCTATTAAAATAGAACAGAGAAAAATAAGAGATAATTGAAAGCGTGATGGAGAGATCTACTGTGTAGGTTTGTAATAAAGTAAACCTGCTGCAGCTAAGCCACACTCCCAGAGGAAGAACCCTGCTCTCTGTACCTCTGTCACCTCCAGGTGCTGCCGGCTATAGTGTCACAGTTGAAAGGGAATAGGAAAACGCTTGTACATACTGTATTCGTGCATACATCCAGGTTTATTGCAGGCGTTCAAGAGAGTCCCAAGCCATATATCAAGAGTCGACTGTACTGTTGCCCTTTACACTCGCACCCGTATATATATGTCTTCAAAATGGCAGATTTGGACACTAATAAGCGTCTAAATTGGAACGTAGTGGCTGTACAGTAACATGCTATACATGACGTCAGAGCTCTGGCTCTGCGCTTCACAGCTCTGTATGTGTTTTGACTAACAGCCATTTTGAGCTTGAGCGCGACAAGCGCGTGGGCCATTCTTTTTCTCTGAGTGAGGAGGATGCTGTAAACGTTGAGGTCCAAATGTGAACTTCACATCCCCCAAATCATAAAACTCATGTCATATACAGTGTCAACGTTATTAATCACTATGTTTACAGTACAGTTACAAGATGACATGGTGTCATACCCTGGGTTGTTCTGAACACAACGAGCCTGCTTGTCTATTGTGAAGAACATTTGCCGCAGCACATGTAAACAACAACAGCGTAAACAACAACAGTAATTGTGTGATGGCGGATGGGGAGGGTTGTGTCCCAAACAAAACAACTTGCTGTAGTTCTTCAACAACACAGCTAGGAGAGATCAAAAAACTACCTGCATTGAATTTGCTTAGGAACTGTGCACACATTGGAGAGGTGTGTGGTCACTTGGAAACACCAGTTAGATCTCTCACTCAAAATGCTGCAGGTCTTATGTTACACCTACACAACTATTTCCAGGAATACAATCATCTCATGTTACTGAATGTATCCAAAATACTTTAAGATGTAGTTGTCAACAAATGCAGAACAGTAGAGTAAAAGTAGAGTAAAAGTAGAGTAAAAGTAGAATGCACATGAAATCAGCAGTGTAATATTTAGAATCAGTCTTGTGTCAGGTGAACTGTTGTGTCCTCACCTTTGGTCTAATCATTTTCCAAATACATTTCATATTTCTTCTGTACCAAACATTTCAAATTCTATATAGGTCAATTCCCACTAGTGTAAAGGATTCATGGGCTTTCACCTCGATATTGTAGTACAGAGACTATACTGGTATTATGACACCTTCCTGTAATGGGTTTCTCACGTGGTATTCTGGAATGTTATCTCTCTCACTTCCTGTGTTTACGGGATCAAACGATTCTGGGAATCTGCCCACGCCAGGAAAACTCATCAATTAACCAGCACCACATACACACACACGGGCGCGCGCGCGCGCACGCACGCACGCACGCACGCACGCACGCACGCACGCACGCACACACACACACACACACACACACACACACACACACACACACACACACACACACACACACACACACACACACACACACACACACACACACACACACACCTCTGAGGCATCAGTCTTAATATGGACCAGTATACACACACCTGCAGCCTAGCCCTGGGTATGTGGCTGTGCCACAGGCTTTAATGCGTTTATTGAGTTTCACCCCATTTTGCCCTCAGAACAGCCTCAGTTTGTCAGGGCCTGCACTCTATAAGGTGTCAAGCGTTCCACAGGGATGCTGGCCCATGTTGACTCCAATGCTTCCCACAGTTGTGTCAAGTTGGCTGGATGTCCTTTGGATGGTGGACCATTCTTGATACACGGGAAACTGTTGAATGTGAAAAACCCAGCAGCGTTGCAGTTATTGACACAATCAAACCAGTGAGCCTGGCACCTACTACCATATCCTGTTCAAATGCACTTCAATCTTTCGTCTTGCCCATTCACTCTCTGAATGACACACAGACACAATCCATGTCTAATTGTCTTAAAGCTTAAAAACCCTTTGACCTGGCTCCTCCCCTTCATCTACACTGATTGAAGTGGATTTAACAAGTGACATCAATAAGGGATCCTAGCTTTCACTTGGATTTATTTGGTCAGTCTATGTCATGGAAATAGTTTTGCACACTCAGTGTATATAGGCCTATATATATATATATATATACACACATCTCACACTGTCCATGGGTGTCAGATTCACAGTGGTATTAAAATAGCAGCAGGAAAATGTGTGTGTGTGTGTGTGAGCGTGTGAGAGAGTTAGAGACATGGTCTTGACTCAGACGTGTGTGTGTGTGTGTGTGTGAGACAGGAAGTGTTGCTGAGGGGAGCAGGAACAGCAGTGTGGATCAAAGAGGAGCAATGTGCCACTATGGGCGGGTACCATTGTTTATTCATCAACCGGCTCTCCCTTTTGGCAGCCGGAGGTGAACATGTATGTGTGTGTGACAGAGGGGGCAGGAGGGAGAGAAGAAGAGACAGGGAGAAGAAAGAGGAAAAGACAGGGGAAAGGAGAGAGAACCCTAACCCTCCTGTTTGATATGTATGACAAGACTCAAGGTGTTAGAGGTGAGGAAACCACCATAGACTTGAGATGGACTTAGAGCCTCCAGTCCCTCTAACGACTCGCCCTGTTCCCTCACTCCCTGGGTAGTGTGGGCATTGAGTGGTGTGACATCAACATCACTTCCTGTTTTCCTACTTCCATTTCATCCCTCTCTTTCTTTCATCTGTGGATGGGTGGATCATATCAGAGAGAAACAAAGAGAATGAGAGAAAGAGACAGACAGAGAGACAGACAGACAGAGAGCGAGAGACAGAGAGCGAGAGACAGAGAGCGAGAGCGAGAGATGAGAGAGAGAGCGAGAGATGGAGAGAGAGCACGAGAGAGCGAGAGATGGAGAGAGAGCGAGAGATGGAGAGAGAGAGCGAGAGATGGAGAGAGAGAGAGAGAGATGGAGAGAGAGAGCGAGAGATGGAGAGAGAGAGAGATGGAGAGAGAGAGAGAGAGATGGAGAGAGAGAGCGAGAGATGGAGAGAGCGAGAGCGAGAGATGGAGAGAGAGAGCGAGAGATGGAGAGAGAGAGAGAGAGCGAGAGATGGAGAGAGAGAGCGAGAGATGGAGAGAGAGAGAGAGAGAGAGAGAGAGCTGCCTGGTAGATAAGGGTAATTTTTCATTACATTTACATTCCAGGATCTACAGTACATGTGTCACATGTCATATCTATTGAGGAAGGGGACGATGGTGGGGATATGGACATTGGTGTGAAGTTGAGCCTGGATGAAAGTGGCATGTTGGAGACAGAACCTACGGACCAGGGAGCATCCCTAGCAAAGGACACATCCTCAAGAGGTACCAATCCAGATTCATCAAACCCAGACGTTGTCACGTACAAGGAACCTGAGAAACCGTCAGAACAGGAGGACTCACCACCTGTCTCTGCCCCAGGACAAGACCTCTCTCAAGCCCTGGATGGGGGGATGAAAAGCGGGTGACTTCAGATGCAGATATTGTCTCTGGAGCAGTGGAGCCCGAGGACCTAGAAGACACGGTCCTTTCGCACACAATTTTCTAGGTCATATCTGCTGATGTGACTCATCCATATATTTTTATGGCTTGTTTGTCTGGTGTCCTTCGCCTTGCAGTGACTTCAGACTGTGGATGCCGTACAGGCAGGCTCTTTATCTCCCAGATTACAAGAAAAAAGTATGGAAAATGTATACACTCATTACTGCAAGTCGCTAAATGACTAAAATGTAAATGAGGTCTACACAAGGGTGTCACAATAATGACATAAGAACAGGTGTTATTAACATTCAGGAACAACCCGTTGTTTGGGCCAGCCAATTAGTGCTAATGACTGGTGTTTCTGGGATCAGAGGGGAGGAGGAGGGAGGGTGTGGAGTGAGTTCCGACTCAGTGAGAGGGAGGAAGCTAGAACAGGAATGAGAAGACTCATCTCTTTATCACGATCTACATTTATTATGACTTCAATCATTGTGTCTTGCCATAACAGAGCTGCTACTTGGCACCGCTCAGATCTTCTGGTCAAATCAATGTGGAGGGACTTACAAATCATCCTGTGTGGTCATATCTGACACAGTTTGTATCTGACCTGTGATCCTCTGGATCCACACAGAACAGGCAGGCTGGGGACGGTCCTACCATGAGATGCCTGTTTACCCGTCCTCTCTCTAGAGGTTACAGCCGTGGAGACAGTGGTACTAAACTAGAAATAAGGCCAAAAGCAGTTTCATCTGGGCAGAGGGCAGAAGGGACATAAGATACCACAGACACATCTACAACAACAACTGTTTTGGGATTATTACATTCAACTGTCTGTGCCGCCACTTTGATGTTATTTTCTCCCTGTCACCATTGTCTTCAGCCCCTTCAGCTTTCATAATCCAGCCTTTGAAGTGAGCAGCGAGGAAACACTGTCAGCGGGCGACGCGATAGTTCCACCGCCACCGAACGGGCCAGACACACTCCGCGCTCCACACACACACACGTGAACGAGCACAAACATACGGGTGAGAACGAGTGCACGCACACATGCACTCTCTGTCCCATCTCTCTCTGCTGCTCGCTGTTTCACCCGTCTCTCTCCCCCTCCCTCCTCTCATTCTCTGTTTCACCCATCTCTCTCCCCCTCCCTCCTTTCATTCTCTGTTTCGCCCATCTCTCTCCCCCTCCCTCCTTTCATTCTCTGTTTCACCCATCTCTCTCCCCCTCCCTCCTCTCATTCTCTGTTTCACCCATCTCTCTCCCCCTCCCTCCTCTCATTCTCTGTTTCACCCATCTCTCTCCCCCTCCCTCCTTTCATTCTCTGTTTCACCCATCTCTCTCCCCCTCCCTCCTCTCATTCTCTGTTTCACCCATCTCTCTCCCCCTCCCTCCTCTCATTCTCTGTTTCACCCATCTCTCTCCCCCTCCCTCCTTTCATTCTCTGTTTCACCCATCTCTCTCCCCCTCCCTCCTCTCATTCTCTGTTTCACCCATCTCTCTCTCCCTCCCTCCTTTCATTCTCTGTTTCACCCATCTCTCTCCCCCTCCCTCCTCTCATTCTCTGATTCACCCGTCTCTCTCCCCCTCCCTCCTTTCATTCTCTGTTTCACCCATCCTCCCCTCTCATTCTCTGTTTCACCCATCTCTCTCCCCCTCCCTCCTCTCATTCTCTGTTTCACCCATCTCTCTCCCCCTCCCTCCTCTCATTCTCTGTTTCACCCATCTCTCTCCCCCTCCCTCCTCTCATTCTCTGTTTCACCCATCTCTCTCCCCTCCCCCTCCCTCCTTTCATTCTCTGTTTCACCCATCTCTCTCCCCCCCTCCTCTCATTCTCTGTTTCACCCATCTCTCTCCCCCTCCCTCCTCTCATTCTCTGTTTCACCCATCTCTCTCCCCCCTCCCTCCTCTCATTCTCTGTTTCACCCATCTCTCTCCCCCTCCTCTCATTCTCTGTTTCACCCATCTCTCTCCCCTCCCTCCTTTCATTCTCTGTTTCACCCATCTCTCTCCCCTCCCTCCTCTCATTCTCTGTTTCACCCATCTCTCTCCCCCTCCCTCCTCTCATTCTCTGTTTCACCCATCTCTCTCCCCCTCCCTCCTCTCATTCTCTGTTTCACCCATCTCTCTCCCCTCCCTCCTCTCATTCTCTGTTTCACCCATCTCTCTCCCCCTCCCTCCTCTCATTCTCTGTTTCACCCATCTCTCTCCCCCTCCCTCCTTTCATTCTCTGTTTCACCCATCTCTCTCCCCCTCCCTCCTCTCATTCTCTGTTTCACCCATCTCTCTCCCCCTCCCTCCTCTCATTCTCTGTTTCACCCATCTCTCTCCCCCTCCCTCCTTTCATTCTCTGTTTCACCCATCTCTCTCCCCCTCCCTCCTTTCATTCTCTGTTTCACCCATCTCTCTCCCCCTCCCTCCTCTCATTCTCTGTTTCACCCATCTCTCTCCCCCTCCCTCCTCTCATTCTCTGTTTCACCCATCTCTCTCCCCTCCCTCCTCTCATTCTCTGTTTCACCCATCTCTCTCCCCCCCTCCCTCCTCTTTTCACCATTCTCTGTTTCACCCATCTCTCTCCCCTCCCTCCCTCCTTTCATTCTCTGTTTCACCCATCTCTCTCCCTCCCTCCTCTCATCTCTGTTTCTCTCCCCCCCTCCCTCCTTTCATTCTCTGTTTCACCCATCTCTGTTTCTCCCCCCCCTCCCTCCTCTCATTCTCTGTTTCACCCATCTCTCTCCCCTCCCTCCTCTCATTCTCTGTTTCACCCATCTCTCTCCCCTCCCTCCTCTCATTCTCTGTTTCACCCATCTCTCTCCCCCTCCCTCCTCTCATTCTCTGTTTCACCCATCTCTCTCCCCCTCCCTCCTCTCATTCTCTGTTTCACCCATCTCTCTCCCCCTCCCTCCTCTCATTCTCTGTTTCACCCATCTCTCTCCCCTCCCTCCTCTCATTCTCTGTTTCACCCATCTCTCTCCCCCTCCCTCCTCTCATTCTCTGTTTCACCCATCTCTCTCCCCCTCCCTCCTCTCATTCTCTGTTTCGCCCATCTCTTTCATTCTCTGTTTCACCCATCTCTCTCCCCTCCCTCCTCATTCTCTGTTTCACCCATCTCTCTCCCCCTCCCTCCTCTCATTCTCTGTTTCACCCATCTCTCTCCCCCTCCCTCCTCTCATTCTCTGTTTCCCCCATCTCTCTCCCCCTCCCTCCTTTCATTCTCTGTTTCACCCATCTCTCTCCCCCTCCCTCCTCTCATTCTCTGTTTCACCCATCTCTCTCCCCCTCCCTCCTTTCATTCTCTGTTTCACCCATCTCTCTCCCCCTCCCTCCTTTCATTCTCTGTTTCACCCATCTCTCTCCCCCTCCCTCCTCTCATTCTCTGTTTCACCCATCTCTCTCCCCCTCCCTCCTTTCATTCTCTGTTTCACCCATCTCTCTCCCCCTCCCTCCTTTCATTCTCTGTTTCACCCATCTCTCTCCCCTCCCTCCTTTCATTCTCTGTTTCACCCATCTCTCTCCCCCTCCCTCCTTTCATTCTCTGTTTCCATCTCTCTCCCCCTCCCTCCTCTCATTCTCTGTTTCACCCATCTCTCTCCCCCTCCCTCCTCTCATTCTCTGTTTCACCCATCTCTCTCCCCCTCCCTCCTCTCATTCTCTGTTTCACCCATCTCTCTCCCCCTCCCTCCTTTCATTCTCTGTTTCACCCATCTCTCTCCCCCTCCCTCCTCTCATTCTCTGTTTCACCCATCTCTCTCCCCCTCCCTCCTTTCATTCTCTGTTTCACCCATCTCTCTCCCCCTCCTCTCATCCCTCCTTTCATTCTCTGTTTCACCCATCTCTCCCCCTCCCTCCTTTCATTCTCTGTTTCACCCATCTCTCTCCCCCTCCCTCCTCTCATTCTCTGTTTCACCCATCTCTCTCCCCCTCCCTCCTCTCATTCTCTGATTCACCCATCTCTCTCCCCCTCCCTCCTCTCATTCTCTGTTTCACCCATCTCTCTCCCCCTCCCTCCTCTCATTCTCTGATTCACCCATCTCTCTCCCCCTCCCTCCTTTCATTCTCTGTTTCACCCATCTCTCTCCCCCTCCCTCCTTTCATTCTCTGTTTCACCCATCTCTCTCCCCCTCCCTCCTCTCATTCTCTGTTTCACCCATCTCTCTCCCCTCCCTCCTCTCATTCTCTGATTCACCCATCTCTCTCCCCCTCCCTCCTTTCATTCTCTGTTTCACCCATCTCTCTCCCCTCCCTCCTCTCATTCTCTGTTTCACCCATCTCTCTCCCCTCCCTCCTCTCATTCTCTGTTTCACCCATCTCTCTCCCCCTCCCTCCTCTCATTCTCTGTTTCACCCATCTCTCTCCCCCTCCCTCCTTTCATTCTCTGTTTCACCCATCTCTTCTCTGTTTCCCCTCCCTCCTTTCATTCTCTGTTTCACCCATCTCTCTCCCCCCCTCCTTTAATTCTCTGATTCACCCATCTCTCTCCCCCTCCCTCCTCTCATTCTCTGATTCACCCATCTCTCTCCCCCTCCCTCCTTTCATTCTCTGTTTCACCCATCTCTCTCCCCCTCCCTCCTTTCATTCTCTGTTTCACCCATCTCTCTCCCCCTCCCTCCTCTCATTCTCTGTTTCACCCATCTCTCTCCCCCTCCCTCCTCTCATTCTCTGTTTCACCCATCTCTCTCCCCTCCCTCCTCTCATTCTCTGTTTCACCCATCTCTCTCCCCCTCCCTCCTCTCATTCTCTGATTCACCCATCTCTCTCCCCCTCCCTCCTTTCATTCTCTGTTTCACCCATCTCTCTCCCCCTCCCTCCTTTCATTCTCTGATTCACCCATCTCTCTCCCCCTCCCTCCTTTCATTCTCTGTTTCACCCATCTCTCTCCCCCTCCCTCCTCTCATTCTCTGATTCACCCATCTCTCTCCCCCTCCCTCCTTTCATTCTCTGATTCACCCATCTCTCTCCCCTCCCTCCTCTCATTCTCTGATTCACCCATCTCTCTCTCCCTCCCTCCTCTCATTCTCTGTGGTGCCTGGACTTTAATCAACAAGTCATTGGTTAATTGGAAGCCCATTAGTGGGTGGTTAGTACTGTGGGATGGTAATAATGAGGAGATAGATAATAGACAGAGCTTTGTCTGCTGCTAACACTGGAGATAGGAGACACACACACACACAGCCTGGGCTGCTGCCTCATACACAGGGAGTTTGTGTGACATATTGTGTGTGTGTGAGAGAGAGAGGTAACATGTATGTGTGCATCTGGAATGTGTCTGTCTGACCAGAGAAAGCTACAGCAGCAGAAGAATCCAGACTCCAGGGGCAGAGACTGGACCGGTCCAGACCAGCCCTGTATTACCCCACACTGTCAGTCAGCCACAGAGGTGTTCGGATCGCAACATGTGGCATTTACCACATTCTAGGTGTGGTGGTGCGGAGCCGCCGGGTGGCTTATTTAACCCGGGGCAGGCCGGCCTCCTGCTGAGCCTACCCAGAAATGAGTGCCCCTCACTGGGCTACGGGGGAGAGAGGGGACTGGGTGTCTGGAGGAAAGAGGATTTATATGGAAGTCTGCTCCTACAAACAGTGCAGAGCGCCTTTAAAAATAAACCTCCATCCCAGACACAACAGCCAATTAAACTAGAGAGAGACACACCCAGACAACTACCACAGTGTCACTGTCTGGCTACTGGAGTTTCCCGTCCCAGTTCAGATAACTGATCCTGTATAGGGGCTAGTTCAGCTGGGCAGAAGGTTGCAGGGACGTTATTTGAATGCTGCCATTTATTTGAATGGCGCAGAGGTTTATCCGATAAGGTGTTGAATACAGAAATGCTCTGCACAGAATGGACCCACTGTCCTCAAGTCCACATAAAAAACAATCATTCTATGTATTAGATCTGTAACAACTTATTGAACAAACCCCTGAAATCCACGGCAGAATATGTGCAAGGAGTGCAGAGACAGGGAATGAATGAGGAAGGAGAACAAATGGAAATAACTTGAAAGAGAGGGGTTGCTCAGCAAGATACATAAAGAGAGGGGTTGCTCAGGAAGATACATAAAGAGAGGGGTTGCTCAGGAAGATACATAAAGAGAGGGGTTGCTCAGGAAGATACATAAAGAGAGGGGTTGCTCAGGAAGATACATAAAGAGAGGGGTTGCTCAGGAAGATACATAAAGAGAGGGGTTGCTCAGGAAGATACATAAAGAGAGGGGTTGCTCAGGAAGATACATAAATAGAGGGGTTGCTCAGGAAGATACATAAAGAGAGGGGTTGCTCAGGAAGATACATAAAGAGAGGGGTTGCCCAGGAAGATACATAAAGAGAGGGGTTGCTCAGGAAGATACATAAAGAGAGGGGTTGCTCAGGAAGATACATAAAGAGAGGGGTTGCTCAGGAAGATACATAAAGAGAGGGGTTGCTCAGCAAGATACATAAAGAGAGGGGTTGCTCAGCAAGATACATAAAGAGAGGGGTTGCTCAGCAAGATACATAAAGAGAGGGGTTGCTCAGCAAGATACATAAAGAGAGGGGTTGCTCAGGAAGATACATAAAGAGAGGGTTGCTCAGGAAGATACATAAAGAGAGGGGTTGCTCAGGAAGATATATAAAGAGAGGGGTTGCTCAGGAAGATACATAAAGAGAGGGGTTGCTCAGGAAGATACATAAAGAGAGGGGTTGCTCAGGAAGATACATAAAGAGAGGGGTTGCTCAGGAAGATACATAAAGAGAGGGGTTGCTCAGGAAGATACATAAAGAGAGGGGTTGCTCAGGAAGATACATAAAGAGAGGGGTTGCTCAGCAAGATACATAAAGAGAGGGGTTGCTCAGCAAGATACATAAAGAGAGGGGTTGCTCAGCAAGATACATAAAGAGAGGGGTTGCTCAGGAAGATACATAAAGAGAGGGGTTGCTCAGGAAGATACATAAAGAGAGGGGTTGCTCAGGAAGATACATAAAGAGAGGGGTTGCTCAGCAAGATATATAAAGAGAGGGGTTGCTCAGGAAGATACATAAAGAGAGGGGTTGCTCAGCAAGATACATAAAGAGAGGGGTTGCTCAGCAAGATATATAAAGAGAGGGGTTGCTCAGCAAGATACATAAGATACATACATAGAGGGGTTGCTCAGGAAGATACATAAAGAGAGGGGTTCCTCAGGAAGATATATAAAGAGAGGGGTTGCTCAGGAAGATACATAAAGAGAGGGTTGCTCAGCAAGATACATAAAGAGAGGGGTTGCTCAGGAAGATACATAAAGAGAGGGGTGCTCAGGAAGATACATAAAGAGAGGGGTTGCTCAGCAAGATACATAAAGAGAGGGGTTGCTCAGGAAGATACATAAAGAGAGGGTTGCTCAGGAAGATACATAAAGAGAGGGGTTGCTCAGCAAGATACATAAAGAGAGGGTTGCTCAGGAAGATACATAAAGAGAGGGTTGCTCAGGAAGATACATAAAGAGAGGGGTTGCTCAGGAAGATACATAAAGAGAGGGGTTGCTCAGCAAGATACATAAAGAGAGGGGTTGCTCAGGAAGATACATAAAGAGAGGGGTTGCTCAGCAAGATACATAAAGAGAGGGGTTGCTCAGGAAGATACATAAAGAGAGGGGTTGCTCAGCAAGATACATAAAGAGAGGGGTTGCTCAGGAAGATACATAAAGAGAGGGGTTGCTCAGGAAGATACATAAAGAGAGGGGTTGCTCAGGAAGATACATAAAGAGAGGGGTTGCTCAGGAAGATACATAAAGAGAGGGGTTGCTCAGCAAGATACATAAAGAGTGCTGTAGCAGTAGCAGGCTGATTTAAAGGATTGTCTCACCCCAGACAGAGAACATACCAGACACTTAAAGAGCCTATTCGGGTGTGTGTGAGAGAGACAATGGGGGTTAGTGTGTGTGTCAGAGTATGGCGGTTAGTGTGTGTGTCAGAGTAGGGGGTTAGTAATAGGTGTGTGTGTGTGTGTGTGTGTGTGTGTGTGTGTGTGTGTGTGTGTGTGTGTGTGTGTGTGTGTGTGTGTGTGTGTGTGTGTGTGTGTGTGTGAGAGAGACTACGGGGGTTAGTGTGTGTGTGTGTGTGTGTGTGTGTGTGTCAGAGTGTGGGTGTGTGTGTGTGTGTCAGAGACTATGGGGGTTAGTGTGTGTGTCAGAGTATGGGGTTAGTGTGTGTGTGTGTCAGAGTATGGGGGTTAGTGTATGTGTGTGTGTATGGGGTTAGTGTGTGTGTGTGTCAGAGTGGGGGTTAGTGTGTGTGTGTCAGTATGGGGGTTAGAGTGTGTGTGTCAGAGTATGGGGGTTAGTGTGTGTGTGTCAGAGTATGTGTGTATGTGTGTGTCAGAGTATGGAGGTTAGAGTGTATGTGTGTGTCAAGGTATGGGGGTTAGAGTGTATGTGTGTGTCAGAGTATGGGGGTTAGAGTGCATGTGTGTGTCAGAGTATGGGGGTTAGAGTGTATGTGTGTGTCAAAGTATGGGGGTTAGAGTATGTGTGTGTGTGTCAGAGTATGGGGGTTAGAGTGTATGTGTGTGTCAGAGTATGGGGGTTAGAGTGTATGTGTGTGTCAGAGTATGGGGGTTATGTGTGTGTCAGTATGGGGGTTAGAGTGTGTGTGTCAGAGTATGGGGGTTAGAGTGTATGTGTGTGTCAAAGTATGGGGGTTAGAGTATATGTGTGTGTCAGAGTATGGGGGTTAGAGTGTATGTGTGTGTCAAAGTATGGGGGTTAGAGTATATGTGTGTGTCAGAGTATGGGGGTTAGAGTGTATGTGTGTGTCAGAGTATGGGGGTTAGAGTGTATGTGTGTGTCAGAGTATGGGGGTTAGAGTGTATGTGTGTGTCAGAGTATGGGGGTTAGAGTATATGTGTGTGTCAGAGTATGGGGGTTAGAGTGTATGTGTGTGTCAGAGTATGGGGGTTAGAGTATATGTGTGTGTCAGAGTATGGGGGTTAGAGTATATGTGTGTGTGTCAGAGTATGGGGGTTAGAGTGTATGTGTGTGTCAGAGTATGGGGGTTAGAGTATATGTGTGTGTTAGAGTATGGGGGTTAGAGTATATGTGTGTGTTAGAGTATGGGGGTTAGAGTGTATGTGTGTGTCAGAGTATGGGGGTTAGAGTATATGTGTGTGTTAGAGTATGGGGGTTAGAGTGTATGTGTGTGTCAGAGTATGGGGGTTAGAGTATATGTGTGTCAGTGTTAGAGTAGAGTATGGGGGGTTAGAGTATATGTGTGTGTTAGAGTATGGGGGTTAGAGTATATGTGTGTGTCAGTGGGGGTTAGTAAGAGTAGAGTGGGGGTTAGAGAGTATATGGGGGTGTGTCAGAGTATGGGGGTTAGAGTATATGTGTGTGTTAGAGTATGGGGGTTAGAGTGTATATGTGTGTCAGAGTATGGGGGTTAGAGTTGAAACCCATCATAAAAAATGACAAAGCACATACATTTCAACTGTGACCCCGGGTTTAAAGCCCTCTCACAAAGGAGAGGGGACGTGTGTCTAGTCTATAAAAGTATTCTGGCCAGACCGGGGAACTGAGTGTGTCTGGGCTGGGGTGTAAAGTTAACCAGCCAGTCGGCCCCTCCCTGGGACTCAGACTGGCTGGTTACTGACACTGAGGGGGGCCAGGAGAACTGAGGGCTTTAAACCAAGCAGGAGCTTCATCCTTAACCAACCACCTACACAGTGTAATGTAGTTCACAACAGTTCAATAAGGAAGGCTGGTCTGAATGCTTGTTTCACTTCATCCTGTAAGCAGAACACCATTCACTTTGTTTTCTATTCTACGGGCATAGTGGGAATGAAGACAAACATCTTCAGCATGGCGTCTTGTTTCCTCTCCTGTTTCCTGTTAGCCATGTGAGGAATGTCATTCACCTATTTACCTTTAGCCAATCAGCACGGCCCAGTAATGCACATTCCTCACGCTGACTGTTCAACCTATGGGCTCACTCTTGCAATTATCACCTTCCTCTCTCTCAACCAATGGGTGTACATCTTGGGACGGATTTATATGTCAACTTACCCATGTTCTCTCGCTTGCTGTTTTACAACAAAAGTTTTCGACAACCACTATTTAATAAAAATGCAATATTACATTGTGTCTCTGATGTTGATTCAGCTGAGCCTGTACTCTATTGAACTGTATTATATCCTAACCCAACTAACTGGTAAACACAAGAAAAGATGTCTGCCATCTTGGACATTGACAAATGTCATCCACACAATAAAGAATGTAGTAATGATCAACAGTGACAGTTTGGGAGATGGACAGATATCCAGTGGGGTTATCCTTTACCTTGAGGCTCAGTAGTGTGCACTTTGTAGTGTCTTTAACAGACTGTGGCGTGCACTACTGATGTCTACTATATAGTAGTGTCCTTTGCAGAATGTCCATGAAACTTTACCTTGTTCTTAGTGTCTGTGTGGCGGCTCATCTGCCTCCTCTCATCATCCCAGCGAGCTGTAGCCTCCTTCAACTGTCTCTCCTTCTCCTGCTGCTGCCGCAAGCCCTCCTCCTTAGCACCACACACTGACGACTGCAGCTCCGCTATCAACTATGGAGACAGGGATGACAGAGACATAGATGAGATGGGAGAGGGAGAAGGGGGTGATGGGTTGGGATGACAGGGACATAGATGAGATGGGAGAGGGAGAAGGGGGTGATGGGTTGGGATGACAGAGACATAGATGAGATGGGAGAGGGAGAAGGGGGTGATGGGTTGGGATGACAGAGACACAGATGAGATGGGAGAGGGAGAAGGGGGTGATGGGTTGGGATGACAGAGACATAGATGAGATGGGAGAGGGAGAAGGGGGTGATGGGTTGGGATGACAGAGACACAGATGAGATGGGAGAGGGA
Organism: Oncorhynchus keta; assembly: GCF_023373465.1. Taxonomy (NCBI): domain Eukaryota; kingdom Metazoa; phylum Chordata; class Actinopteri; order Salmoniformes; family Salmonidae; genus Oncorhynchus; species Oncorhynchus keta. The sequence goes on along the minus strand of NW_026290921.1, from coordinate 528,199 downwards.
GAAGGGGGTGATGGGTTGGGATGACAGAGACACAGATGAGATGGGAGAGGGAGAAGGGGGTGATGGGTTGGGATGACAGAGACACAGATGAGATGGGAGAGGGAGAAGGGGGTGATGGGTTGGGATGAGAGAGACACAGATTAGATGGGAGAGGGAGAAGGGGGTGATGGGTTGGGATGACAGAGACATAGATGAGATGGGAGAGGGAGAAGGGGGTGATGGGTTGGGATGACAGAGACACAGATGAGATGGGAGAGGGAGAAGGGGGTGATGGGTTGGGATGACAGAGACATAGATGAGATGGGAGAGGGAGAAGGGGGTGATGGGTTGGGATGACAGAGACACAGATTAGATGGGAGAGGGAGAAGGGGGTGATGGGTTGGGATGACAGAGACACAGATTAGATGGGAGAGGGAGAAGGGGGTGATGGGTTGGGATGAGAGAGACACAGATTAGATGGGAGAGGGAGAAGGGGGTGATGGGTTGGGATGACAGAGACATAGATGAGATGGGAGAGGGAGAAGGGGGTGATGGGTTGGGATGAGAGAGACACAGATGAGATGGGAGAGGGAGAAGGGGGTGATGGGTTGGGATGACAGAGACATAGATGAGATGGGAGAGGGAGAAGGGGGTGATGGGTTGGGATGAGAGAGACACAGATTAGATGGGAGAGGGAGAAGGGGGTGATGGGTTGGGATGACAGAGACATAGATGAGATGGGAGAGGGAGAAGGGGGTGATGGGTTGGGATGACAGAGACACAGATGAGATGGGAGAGGGAGAAGGGGGTGATGGGTTGGGATGAGAGAGACACAGATTAGATGGGAAAGGGAGAAGGGGGTGATGGGTTGGGATGACAGAGACACAGATGAGATGGGAGAGGGAGAAGGGGGTGATGGGTTGGGATGAGAGAGACACAGATTAGATGGGAGAGGGAGAAGGGGGTGATGGGTTGGGATGACAGAGACACAGATTAGATGGGAGAGGGAGAAGGGGGTGATGGGTTGGGATGACAGAGACACAGATGAGATGGGAGAGGGAGAAGGGGGTGATGGGTTGGGATGAGAGAGACACAGATTAGATGGGAGAGGGAGAAGGGGGTGATGGGTTGGGATGACAGAGACACAGATTAGATGGGAGAGGGAGAAGGGGGTGATGGGTTGGGATGACAGAGACACAGATTAGATGGGAGAGGGAGAAGGGGGTGATGGGTTGGGATGACAGAGACACAGATGAGATGGGAGAGGGAGAAGGGGGTGATGGGTTGGGATGAGAGAGACACAGATTAGATGGGAGAGGGAGAAGGGGGTGATGGGTTGGGATGAGAGAGACACAGATTAGATGGGAGAGGGAGAAGGGGGTGATGGGTTGGGATGACAGAGACACAGATTAGATGGGAGAGGGAGAAGGGGGTGATGGGTTGGGATGACAGAGACACAGATGAGATGGGAGAGGGAGAAGGGGGTGATGGGTTGGGATGACAGAGACATAGATGAGATGGGAGAGGGAGAAGGGGGTGATGGGTTGGGATGACAGAGACATAGATGAGATGGGAGAGGGAGAAGGGGGTGATGGGTTGGGATGACAGAGACACAGATGAGATGGGAGAGGGAGAAGGGGGTGATGGGTTGGGATGACAGAGACACAGATTGGATAGGAGAGGGAGAAGGGGGTGATGGGTTGGGATGAGAGAGACACAGATTAGATGGGAGAGGGAGAAGGGGGTGATGGGTTGGGATGAGAGAGACACAGATTAGATGGGAGAGGGAGAAGGGGGTGATGGGTTGGGATGAGAGAGACACAGATTAGATGGGAGAGGGAGAAGGGGGTGATGGGTTGGGATGAGAGAGACACAGATTAGATGGGAGAGGGAGAAGGGGGTGATGGGTTGGGATGACAGAGACACAGATTGGATGGGAGAGGGAGAAGGGGGTGATGGGTTGGGATGAGAGAGACACAGATTAGATGGGAGAGGGAGAAGGGGGTGATGGGTTGGGATGAGAGAGACACAGATTAGATGGGAGAGGGAGAAGGGGGTGATGGGTTGGGATGAGAGAGACACAGATTGGATGGGAGAGGGAGAAGGGGGTGATGGGTTGGGATGGGAGAGGGAGAAGGGGGTGATGGGTTGGGATGAGAGAGACACAGATTGGATGGGAGAGGGAGAAGGGGGTGATGGGTAGGGATGAGAGAGGGAGAAGGGGGTGATGGGTTGGGATGAGAGAGACACAGATTAGATGGGAGAGGGAGAAGGGGTGATGGGTTGGGATGAGAGAGACACAGATTAGATGGGAGAGGGAGAAGGGGGTGATGGGTTGGGATGAGAGAGACACAGATTAGATGGGAGAGGGAGAAGGGGGTGATGGGTTGGGATGACAGAGACACAGATTAGATGGGAGAGGGAGAAGGGGGTGATGGGTTGGGATGAGAGAGACACAGATTGGATGGGAGAGGGAGAAGGGGGTGATGGGTTGGGATGAGAGAGACACAGATTGGATGGGAGAGGGAGAAGGGGGTGATGGGTTGGGATGACAGAGACACAGATTAGATGGGAGAGGGAGAAGGGGGTGATGGGTTGGGATGAGAGAGACACAGATGAGATTTGAGAGGGAGAAGGGGGTGATGGGTTGGGATGAGAGAGGGAGAAGGGGGTGATGGGTTGGGATGAGAGAGGGAGAAGGGGGTGATGGGTTGGGATGAGAGAGGGAGAAGGGGGTGATGGGTTGGGATGGGAGAGGGAGAAGGGGGTGATGGGTTGGGATGAGAGAGGGAGAAGGGGGTGATGGGTAGGGATGAGAGAGGGAGAAGGGGGTGATGGGTTGGGATGAGAGAGGGAGAAGGGGGTGATGGGTTGGGATGAGAGAGGGAGAAGGGGGTGATGGGTTGGGATGAGAGAGTGAGAGACAAATTGAGAGGGGACAACAGTGACCCCTGACGAGCACCATTCCAAGAGGGTTGATATAGATACATCCCCATATGACACAAACAGTATAAACACACTCTAAAAACTGACTCTGGGGGTCATGGTTGGTGATCCCTGACCTGACTTCAAGATAATTACATTTGTCATTGAACACCAAATGGGAATTGATTAGCCAAGTCCTAGGTCAAGGTCTCTAGTGTTCGGTACAGTACAGTTCAGTCCTAGGTCTCTAGTCCTCTGTACAGTTAAGTTTAGTCCTATGTCACTAGTCCTCTGTACAGTACAGTTTAGTCCTAGGTCTCTAGTCCTCTGTACAGTTAAGTTTAGTCCTATGTCTCTAGTCCTCTGTACAGTACAGTTTAGTCCTATGTCTCTAGTCCTCTGTACAGTACAGTTTAGTCCTAGGTCTCTAGTCCTCGGTACAGTATAGTTCAGTCCTAGGTCCATGTCTATAGTGTTCGGTACAGTACAGTTCAGTACTAGGTCTCTAGTCCTTTGTACAGTACAGTTTAGTCCTAGGTCTCTAGTCCTCTGTACAGTACAGTTCAGTCCTAGGTCCAGGTCTCTCGTCCTCTGTACAGTACAGTTCAGTCCTAGGTCTGGGTCTCTAGTCCTCTGTACAGTACAGTTTAGTCCTAGGTCCAGGTCTCTAGTCCTCTGTACAGTACAGTTCAGTCCTAGGTCCAGGTCTCTAGTCCTCTGTACAGTACAGGTTAGTCCTAGGTCCAGGTCCTTAGTGCTCTGTACAGTACAGTTCAGTCCTAGGTCCAGGTCCTTAGTGCTCTGTACAGTACAGTTCAGTCCTAGGTCCTTAGTGCTCTGTACAGTACAGTTCAGTCCTAGATCCAGGTCCTTAGTGTTTGGTACAGTACAGTTCAGTCCTAGGTCCTTAGTGCTCTGTAGAGTACAGTTCAGTCCTCAGTCCTTAGTGTTCGGTACAGTACAGTTCAGTCCTAGGTCCTTAGTGCTCTGTAAAGTACAGTTCAGTCCTACGTCCTTAGTGCTCTGTACAGTTCAGTCCTAGGTCCTTAGTGCTCTGTACAGTACAGTTCAGTCCTACGTCCTTAGTGCTCTGTACAGTTCAGTCCTAGCTCCTTAGTGCTCTGTACAGTTCAGTCCTAGGTCCTTAGTGCTCTGTATAGTATAGTTCAGTCCTAGATCCAGGTCCTTAGTGTTTGGTACAGTACAGTTCAGTCCTAGGTCCTTAGTGCTCTGTAGAGTACAGTTCAGTCCTCGGTCCTTAGTGTTCGGTACAGTACAGTTCAGTCCTAGGTCCTTAGTGCTCTGTAAAGTACAGTTCAGTCCTACGTCCTTAGTGCTCTGTACAGTTCAGTCCTAGCTCCTTAGTGCTCTGTACAGTTCAGTCCTAGGTCCTTAGTGCTCTGTACAGTACAGTTCAGTCCTAGGTCCTTAGTGCTCTGTACAGTACAGTTCAGTCCTAGATCCAGGTCCTTAGTGTTTGGTACAGTACAGTTCAGTCCTAGGTCCTTAGTGCTCTGTACAGTACAGTTCAGTCCTAGGTCCAGGTCCTTAGTGCTCTGTACAGTACAGTTCAGTCCTAGGTCCAGGTCCTTAGTGCTCTGTACAGTACAGTTCAGTCCTAGGTCCTTAGTGCTCTGTACAGTACAGTTCAGTCCTAGATCCAGGTCCTTAGTGTTTGGTACAGTACAGTTCAGTCCTAGGTCCTTAGTGCTCTGTACAGTACAGTTCAGTCCTAGGTCCTTAGTGCCCTGTACAGTTCAGTCCTAGGTCCTTAGTGCTCTGTACAGTACAGTTCAGTCCTAGGTCCTTAGTGCTCTGTACAGTACAGTCCAGTCCTAGGTCCTTAGTGCTATGTACAGTACAGTTCAGTCCTAGGTCCAGGTCCTTAGTGCTCTGTACAGTACAGTTCAGTCCTAGTCCTGAGTGCTCTGTACAGTACAGTTCAGTCCTAGTCCTGAGTGCTCTGTACAGTACAGTTCAGTCCTAGCTCCTTTGTGTTCCTTCAGTCCTAGGTCCTTAGTGTTGTACAGTACAGTTCAGTCCTAGGTCCTCAGTGCTCTGTACAGGTACAGTTCAGTCCTAGTCCTTAGTGCTCTGTACAGTTCAGTCCTAGGTCCTTAGTGCTCTGTACAGTACAGTTCAGTCCTAGTCCTTAGTGCTCTGTACAGTTCAGTCCTAGATCCTTAGTGTTCGGTACAGTTCAGTCCTAGCTCCTTAAGTGTTCGGTACAGTTCAGTCCTAGCTCCTTAGTGCTCTGTACAGTACAGTTCAGTCCTATGTCCTTAGTGCTCTGTACAGTACAGTTCAGTCTTTAGTCTCTGTAGTTCAGTCCTTCCTTAGTGCTCTGTACAGTACAGTTCAGTCCTAGCTCCTTAGTGTTCGGTACAGTTCAGTCCTAGGTCCTTAGTGCTCTGTACAGTACAGTTCAGTCCTACGTCCTTAGTGCTCTGTACAGTACAGTTCAGTCCTACGTCCTTAGTGCTCTGTACAGTACAGTTCAGTCCTAGGTCCTTAGTGGTCTGTACAGTACAGTTCAGTCCTAGGTCCTTAGTGCTCTGTACAGTACAGTTCAGTCCTAGGTCCTTAGTGCTCTGTACAGTACAGTTCAGTCCTAGTCCTGAGTGCTCTGTACAGTACAGTTCAGTCCTAGTCCTGAGTGCTCTGTACAGTACAGTTCAGTCCTAGCTCCTTTGTGTTCGTTACAGTTCAGTCCTAGGTCCTTAGTGTTCGGTACAGTACAGTTCAGTCCTAGGTCCTCAGTGCTCTGTACGGTACAGTTCAGTCCTACGTCCTTAGTGCTCTGTACAGTTCAGTCCTAGGTCCTTAGTGCTCTGTACAGTACAGTTCAGTCCTACGTCCTTAGTGCTCTGTACAGTTCAGTCCTAGATCCTTAGTGTTCGGTACAGTTCAGTCCTAGCTCCTTAAGTGTTCGGTACAGTTCAGTCCTAGCTCCTTAGTGCTCTGTACAGTACAGTTCAGTCCTACGTCCTTAGTGCTCTGTACAGTACAGTTCAGTCCTAGCTCCTTAGTGTTCGGTACAGTTCAGTCCTAGGTCCTTAGTGCTCTGTACAGTACAGTTCAGTCCTATGTCCTTAGTGCTCTGTACAGTACAGTTCAGTCCTAGGTCTTTAGTCCTCTGTACAGTACAGTTCAGTCCTACGTCCTTAGTGCTCTGTACAGTACAGTTCAGTCCTAGCTCCTTAGTGTTCGGTACAGTTCAGTCCTAGGTCCTTAGTGCTCTGTACAGTACAGTTCAGTCCTACGTCCTTAGTGCTCTGTACAGTACAGTTCAGTCCTAGGTCCTTAGTGCTCTGTACAGTACAGTTCAGTCCTACGTCCTTAGTGCTCTGTACAGTTCAGTCCTACGTCCTTAGTGCTCTGTACAGTTCAGTCCTAGCTCCTTAGTGGTTGGTACAGTTCAGTCCTAGGTCCTTAGTGATCTGTACAGTACAGTTCAGTCCTAGGTCCTTAGTGCTCTGTACAGTACAGTTCAGTCCTACGTCCTTAGAGCTCTGTACAGTACAGTTCAGTCCTACGTCAATAGTGCTCTGTACAGTACAGTTCAGTCCTAGGTCCTTAGTGGTCTGTACAGTACAGTTCAGTCCTAGGTCCTTAGTGCTCTGTACAGTACAGTTCAGTCCTACGTCCTTAGTGCTCTGTACAGTACAGTTCAGTCCTAGGTCCTTAGTGCTCTGTAGAGTACAGTTCAGTCCTCGGTCCTTAGTGTTCGGTACAGTACAGTTCAGTCCTAGGTCCTTAGTGCTCTGTAAAGTACAGTTCAGTCCTACGTCCTTAGTGCTCTGTACAATACAGTTCAGTCCTAGGTCCTTAGTGCTCTGTAGAGTACAGTTCACTCCTCGGTCCTTAGTGTTCGGTACAGTACAGTTCAGTCCTAGGTCCTTAGTGCTCTGTACAGTTCAGTCCTAGGTCCTTAGTGCTCTGTACAGTACAGTTCAGTCCTACGTCCTTAGTGCTCTGTACAGTACAGTTCAGTCCTACGTCCTTAGTGCTCTGTACAGTTCAGTCCTAGCTCCTTAGTGCTCTGTACAGTTCAGTCCTGGCTCCTTAGTGTTCGGTACAGTTCAGTCCTAGGTCCTTAGTGCTCTGTACAGTACAGTTCAGTCCTACGTCCTTAGTGCTCTGTACAGTACAGTTCAGTCCTAGGTCTTTAGTCCTCTGTACAGTACAGTTCAGTCCTACGTCCTTAGTGCTCTGTACAGTACAGTTCAGTCCTAGCTCCTTAGTGTTCGGTACAGTTCAGTCCTAGGTCCTTAGTGCTCTGTACAGTACAGTTCAGTCCTACGTCCTTAGTGCTCTGTACAGTACAGTTCCGTCCTAGGTCCTTAGTGCTCTGTACAGTACAGTTCAGTCCTACGTCCTTAGTGCTCTGTACAGTTCAGTCCTACGTCCTTAGTGCTCTGTACAGTTCAGTCCTAGCTCCTTAGTGTTCGGTACAGTTCAGTCCTAGCTCCTTAGTGATCTGTACAGTACAGTTCAGTCCTAGGTCCTTAGTGCTCTGTACAGTACAGTTCAGTCCTACGTCCTTAGAGCTCTGTACAGTACAGTTCAGTCCTACGTCAATAGTGCTCTGTACAGTACAGTTCAGTCCTAGGTCCTTAGTGCTCTGTACAGTACAGTTCAGTCCTAGGTCCTTAGTGCTCTGTACAGTACAGTTCAGTCCTACGTCCTTAGTGCTCTGTACAGTACAGTTCAGTCCTAGGTCCTTAGTGCTCTGTAGAGTACAGTTCAGTCCTCGGTCCTTAGTGTTCGGTACAGTACAGTTCAGTCCTAGGTCCTTAGTGCTCTGTAAAGTACAGTTCAGTCCTACGTCCTTAGTGCTCTGTAGAGTACAGTTCAGTCCTAGGTCCTTAGTGCTCTGTAGAGTACAGTTCAGTCCTCGGTCCTTAGTGTTCGGTACAGTACAGTTCAGTCCTAGGTCCTTAGTGCTCTGTACAGTTCAGTCCTAGGTCCTTAGTGCTCTGTACAGTACAGTTCAGTCCTACGTCCTTAGTGCTCTGTACAGTACAGTTCAGTCCTACGTCCTTAGTGCTCTGTACAGTTCAGTCCTAGCTCCTTAGTGCTCTGTACAGTACAGTTCAGTCCTAGGTCCTTAGTGCTCTGTACAGGTCAGTCCTAGGTCCTTAGTGCTCTGTACAGTACAGTTCAGTCCTAGGTCCTGAGTGCTCTGTACAGTTCAGTCCTAGGTCCTTAGTGCTCTGTAGAGTACAGTTCAGTCCTCGGTCCTTAGTGTTCGGTACAGTACAGTTCAGTCCTAGGTCCTTAGTGCTCTGTAAAGTACAGTTCAGTCCTACGTCCTTAGTGCTCTGTACAATACAGTTCAGTCCTAGGTCCTTAGTGCTCTGTAGAGTACAGTTCAGTCCTCGGTCCTTAGTGTTCGGTACAGTACAGTTCAGTCCTAGGTCCTTAGTGCTCTGTACAGTTCAGTCCTAGGTCCTTAGTGCTCTGTCCAGTACAGTTCAGTCCTACGTCCTTAGTGCTCTGTACAGTACAGTTCAGTCCTACGTCCTTAGTGCTCTGTACAGTTCAGTCCTAGCTCCTTAGTGCTCTGTACAGTACAGTTCAGTCCTAGGTCCTTAGTGCTCTGTACAGGTCAGTCCTAGGTCCTTAGTGCTCTGTACAGTACAGTTCAGTCCTAGGTCCTGAGTGCTCTGTACAGTTCAGTCCTAGGTCCTTAGTGTTCGGTACAGTTCAGTCCTAGCTCCTTAGTGTTCGGTACAGTTGAGTCCTAGCTCCTTAGTGTTCGGTACAGTTCAGTCCTAGATCCTTAGTGTTCGGTACAGTTCAGTCCTAGGTCCTTAGTGCTCTGTACAGTACAGTTCAGTCCTAGGTCCTTAGTGCTCTGTACAGTTCAGTCCTAGGTCCTGAACAGTTCAGTGCTCTGTACAGTACAGTTCAGTCCTACGTCCTTAGTGCTCTGTACAGTACAGTTCAGTCCTAGGTCCTTAGTGCTCTGTACAGTACAGTTCAGTCCTAGGTCCTTAGTGCTCTGTACAGTACAGTTCAGTCCTACAGTGTCAGTCCCTAGGTCCTTAGTGCTCTGTACAGTACAGTTCAGTCCTAGGTCCTTAGTGCTCTGTACAGTACAGTTCAGTCCTACGTCCTTAGTGCTCTGTACAGTTCAGTCCTAGTCCTTAGTGCTCTGTACAGTTCAGTCCTAGCTCCTTAGTGTTCTGTACAGTTCAGTCCTAGCTCCTTAGTGTCCTTAGTGCTTAGTGGTTGGTACAGTTCAGTCCTAGGTCCTTAGTGCTCTGTACAGTACAGTTCAGTCCTAGGTCCTCAGTGCTCTGTACAGTACAGTTCAGTCCTACGTCCTTAGTGCTCTGTACAGTACAGTTCAGTCCTAGGTCCTTAGTGCTCTGTACAGTACAGTTCAGTCCTAGGTCCTTAGTGCTCTGTACAGTACAGTTCAGTCCTAGGTCCTTAGTGCTCTGTACAGTACAGTTCAGTCCTACGTCCTTAGTGCTCTGTACAGTACAGTTCAGTCCTAGGTCCTTAGTGCTCTGTAGAGTACAGTTCAGTCCTCGGTCCTTAGTGTTCGGTACAGTACAGTTCAGTCCTAGGTCCTTAGTGCTCTGTAAAGTACAGTTCAGTCCTACGTCCTTAGTGCTCTGTACAGTTCAGTCCTAGGTCCTTAGTGCTCTGTACAGTTCAGTCCTAGCTCCTTAGTGTTCGGTACAGTTCAGTCCTAGCTCCTTAGTGTTCGGTACAGTTCAGTCCTAGCTCCTTAGTGGTTGGTACAGTACAGTTCAGTCCTAGGTCCTTAGTGCTCTGTAAGTACAGTTCAGTCCTAGTCAGTTCAGTCCTAGTGTGCTCTGTACAGTACAGTTCAGTCCTAGTCCTTAGTGCTCTGTAAAGTACAGTTCAGTCCTACGTCCTTAGTGCTCTGTACAGTTCAGTCCTAGGTCCTTAGTGCTCTGTACAGTACAGTTCAGTCCTAGGTCCTTAGTGCTCTGTACAGTGTCCTAGGTCTTAGTGCACAGTACAGTTCAGTCCTAGGTCCTGAGTGCTCTGTACAGTTCAGTCCTAGGTCCTTAGTGTTCTGTACAGTTCAGTCAGTGTTCAGTCCTAGCTCCTTAGTGTTCGGTACAGTTCAGTCCTAGATCCTTAGTGTTCGGTACAGTTCAGTCCTAGGTCCTTAGTGCTCTGTACAGTACAGTTCAGTCCTAGGTCCTTAGTGCTCTGTACAGTAGTCAGTTCAGTTCAGTCCTAGCTCCTTAGTGCTCTGTACAGTACAGTTCAGTCCTACGTCCTTAGTGCTCTGTACAGTACAGTTCAGTCCTAGGTCTTTAGTGCTGTACAGTACAGTTCAGTCCTACGTCCTTAGTGCTCTGTACAGTACAGTTCAGTCCTAGCTCCTTAGTGTTCGGTACAGTTCAGTCCTAGGTCCTTAGTGCTCTGTACAGTACAGTTCCGTCCTAGGTCCTTAGTGCTCTGTACAGTACAGTTCAGTCCTACGTCCTTAGTGCTCTGTACAGTTCAGTCCTACGTCCTTAGTGCTCTGTACAGTTCAGTCCTAGCTCCTTAGTGTTCGGTACAGTTCAGTCCTAGCTCCTTAGTGTTCGGTACAGTTCAGTCCTAGCTCCTTAGTGGTTGGTACAGTTCAGTCCTAGGTCCTTAGTGATCTGTACAGTACAGTTCAGTCCTAGGTCCTCAGTGCTCTGTACAGTACAGTTCAGTCCTACGTCCTTAGAGCTCTGTACAGTACAGTTCAGTCCTACGTCCTTAGTGCTCTGTACAGTACAGTTCAGTCCTAGGTCCTTAGTGCTCTGTACAGTACAGTTCAGTCCTAGGTCCTTAGTGCTCTGTACAGTACAGTTCAGTCCTACGTCCTTAGTGCTCTGTACAGTACAGTTCAGTCCTAGGTCCTTAGTGCTCTGTAGAGTACAGTTCAGTCCTCGGTCCTTAGTGTTCGGTACAGTACAGTTCAGTCCTAGGTCCTTAGTGCTCTGTAAAGTACAGTTCAGTCCTACGTCCTTAGTGCTCTGTAGAGTACAGTTCAGTCCTAGGTCCTTAGTGTTCTGTAGAGTAGTGCTCTGTCTGTAGTACAGTTCAGTCCTCGGTCCTTAGTGTTCGGTACAGTACAGTTCAGTCCTATGTCCTTAGTGCTCTGTACAGTACAGTTCAGTCCTACGTCCTTAGTGCTCTGTACAGTTCAGTCCTAGGTCCTTAGTGCTCTGTAGAGTACAGTTCAGTCCTCGGTCCTTAGTGTTCGGTACAGTACAGTTCAGTCCTAGGTCCTTAGTGCTCTGTAAAGTACAGTTCAGTCCTACGTCCTTAGTGCTCTGTACAGTTCAGTCCTAGGTCCTTAGTGCTCTGTACAGTACAGTTCAGTCCTACGTCCTTAGTGCTCTGTAGAGTACAGTTCAGTCCTAGGTCCTTAGTGCTCTGTACAGTACAGTTCAGTCCTAGGTCCTTAGTGCTCTGTAGAGTACAGTTCAGTCCTCGGTCCTTAGTGTTCGGTACAGTACAGTTCAGTCCTAGGTCCTTAGTGCTCTGTAAAGTACAGTTCAGTCCTACGTCCTTAGTGCTCTGTACAGTTCAGTCCTAGGTCCTTAGTGCTCTGTACAGTACAGTTCAGTCCTACGTCCTTAGTGCTCTGTACAGTACAGTTCAGTCCTACGTCCTTAGTGCTCTGTACAGTTCAGTCCTAGGTCCTTAGTGCTCTGTAGAGTACAGTTCAGTCCTCGGTCCTTAGTGTTCGGTACAGTACAGTTCAGTCCTAGGTCCTTAGTGCTCTGTAAAGTACAGTTCAGTCCTACGTCCTTAGTGCTCTGTACAGTTCAGTCCTAGGTCCTTAGTGCTCTGAACAGTACAGTTCAGTCCTACGTCCTTAGTGCTCTGTACAGTACAGTTCAGTCCTACGTCCTTAGTGCTCTGTACAGTTCAGTCCTAGCTCCTTAGTGCCTGTACAGTACAGTTCAGTCCTAGGTCCTTAGTGCTCTGTACAGGTCAGTCCTAGGTCCTTAGTGCTCTGTACAGTACAGTTCAGTCCTAGGTCCTGAGTGCTCTGTACAGTTCAGTCCTAGGTCCTTAGTGTTCGGTACAGTTCAGTCCTAGCTCCTTAGTGTTCGGTACAGTTGAGTCCTAGCTCCTTAGTGTTCGGTACAGTTCAGTCCTAGATCCTTAGTGTTCGGTACAGTTCAGTCCTAGGTCCTTAGTGCTCTGTACAGTACAGTTCAGTCCTAGGTCCTTAGTGCTCTGTACAGTTCAGTCCTAGCTCCTTAGTGCTCTGTACAGTTCAGTCCTAGCTCCTTAGTGCTCTGTACAGTACAGTTCAGTCCTACGTCCTTAGTGCTCTGTACAGTACAGTTCAGTCCTAGGTCCTTAGTGCTCTGTACAGTACAGTTCAGTCCTACGTCCTTAGTGCTCTGTACAGTACAGTTCAGTCCTACGTCCTTAGTGCTCTGTACAGTACAGTTCAGTCCTACGTCCTTAGTGCTCTGTAGAGTACAGTTCAGTCCTACGTCCTTAGTGCCAAGTACAGTACAGTTCAGTCCTACGTCCTTAGTGCCCTGTACAGTACAGTTCAGTCCTACGTCCTTAGTGCTCTGTACAGTACAGTTCAGTCCTACGTCCTTAGTGCCCTGTACAGTACAGTTCAGTCCTACGTCCTTAGTGCCCTGTACAGTACAGTTCAGTCCTAGGTCCTTAGTGCTCTGTACAGTACAGTTCAGTCCTACGTCCTTAGTGCTCTGTACAGTACAGTTCAGTCCTACGTCCTTAGTGCTCTGTAGAGTACAGTTCAGTCCTAGGTCCAGGTCCTTAGTGCTCTGTACAGTACAGTTCAGGTCCAGGTCCTTAGTGCTCTGTACAGTACAGTTCAGTCCTACGTCCTTAGTGCTCTGTAGAGTACAGTTCAGTCCTAGGTCCAGGTCCTTAGTGCTCTGTACAGTACAGTTCAGTCCTACGTCCTTAGTGCTCTGTACAGTACAGTTCAGTCCTAGCTCCTTAGTGTTCGGTACAGTTCAGTCCTAGGTCCTTAGTGCCCTGTACAGTTCAGTCCTAGGTCCTTAGTGCTCTGTACAGTACAGTTCAGTCCTACGTCCTTAGTGCTCTGTACAGTACAGTTCAGTCCTAGGTCCTTAGTGCCCTGTACCTAGTTTTCGGTACAGTTCAGTCCTAGCTCCTTAGTGTTCCAGTTCAGTCCTGTCCTTAGTGCTCTGTAGTTCAGTACAGTTCAGTCCTAGGTCCAGGTCCTTAGTGCTCTGTACAGTACAGTTCAGGTCCAGGTCCTTAGTGCTCTGTACAGTACAGTTCAGTCCTACGTCCTTAGTGCTCTGTAGAGTACAGTTCAGTCCTAGGTCCAGGTCCTTAGTGCTCTGTACAGTACAGTTCAGTCCTACGTCCTTAGTGCTCTGTAGAGTACAGTTCAGTCCTAGGTCCAGGTCCTTAGTGCTCTGTACAGTACAGTTCAGTCCTACGTCCTTAGTGCTCTGTAGAGTACAGTTCAGTCCTAGGTCCAGGTCCTTAGTGCTCTGTACAGTACAGTTCAGTCCTACGTCCTTAGTGCTCTGTAGAGTACAGTTCAGTCCTAGGTCCAGGTCCTTAGTGCTCTGTACAGTACAGTTCAGTCCTAGGTCCAGGTCCTTAGTGCTCTGTACAGTACAGTTCAGTCCTAGGTCCAGGTCCTTAGTGCTCTGTACAGTACAGTTCAGTCCTACGTCCTTAGTGCTCTGTAGAGTACAGTTCAGTCCTAGGTCCAGGTCCTTAGTGCTCTGTACAGTACAGTTCAGTCCTACGTCCTTAGTGCTCTGTAGAGTACAGTTCAGTCCTAGGTCCAGGTCCTTAGTGCTCTGTACAGTACAGTTCAGTCCTACGTCCTTAGTGCTCTGTAGAGTACAGTTCAGTCCTAGGTCCAGGTCCTTAGTGCTCTGTACAGTACAGTTCAGTCCTAGGTCCAGGTCCTTAGTGCTCTGTACAGTACAGTTCAGTCCTAGGTCCAGGTCCTTAGTGCTCTGTACAGTACAGTTCAGTCCTAGGATTTGGAGTTTTTCCTTCAGTGACAGACCCGGTTTGTTGCTGTTTTTTGAACAGATGCCGTTTCAGGAAGCGTTTAGTTAGAGTCTAAATGGAACAGGAGTTTTTATGCTAATATAAGAGAGAGTGTGGGCAGCAAACAAATGCTGCATTAACATCAAAACACACAGCTTGTTGGAGCCGGATATGAAATGCTTAACATATTTCCCAACAACATGATGTCACTATCTGTAGGACACCATGGGAGACAGAAATGCATCTCTGGTTTAGTTACTATAGGTACAGACTCCATTAGTTAGTGTCAATGGTGTGTCTCAGCAATAGTCTCAGCCATTATCAATCTTCTCACAGTTCTCTGTCTGTCCTGAGAAAGAGAGAGAGAGAGAAAGGCAGACATACACAGAGAGAGAGGGAGACATATGGAGAAAGGAGGAAAAAAGCTCCTAGCTTTTTGAAAAGTAGAGCGAGTTTGTGTTGGTTAACTTGTGGTACACACCAAGATGAAAAGGAGCAGCAGTAGCTTTGAAATACTCCAGTCAAAATGAACATTATATTTAAGCTGCAGCTGAGAGAGAGCAGAGAGGGAGAAGAGAGGGAGAAGAGAGAGAGCAGAGAGGGAGAAGAGAGGAAGAAGAGAGAGAGGAGAGAGAGAGCAGAGAGGGAGAAGAGAGGGAGAAGAGAGAGAGCAGAGAGGGAGAAGAGAGGAAGAAGAGAGAGAGGAGAGAGAGAGCAGAGAGGGAGAAGAGAGGGAGAAGAGAGAGAGCAGAGAGGGAGAAGAGAGTGAGAAGAGAGTGAGAGAGAGAGAGCAGAGAGGGAGAAGAGAGGGAGAAGAGATGAGAGAGAGCAGAGAGGGAGAAGAGAGTGAGAAGAGTGAGAAGAGATGAGAGGGAGAAGAGAGGGAGAAGAGATGAGAGAGAGCAGAGAGGGAGAAGAGAGTGAGAAGAGATGAGAGAGAGCAGAGAGGGAGAAGAGAGTGAGAAGAGATGAGAGAGAGCAGAGAGGGAGAAGAGAGGGAGAAGAGAGTGAAAAGAGATGAGAGAGAGAGGAGAGAAGAGGGAGAAGAGAGGGAGAAGAGAGTGAGAAGAGATGAGAGAGAGCAGAGAGGGAGAAGAGAGTGAGAAGAGATGAGAGAGAGCAGAGAAGAGGGAGAAGAGAGGGAGAAGAGAGTGAGAAGAGATGAGAGGGAGAAGAGAGTGAGAAGAGATGAGAGAGAGCAGAGAGGGAGAAGAGAGTGTGAAGAGAGAGAGAGCAGAGAGGGAGAAGAGAGGGAGAAGAGAGAGAGCAGAGAGGGAGAAGAGAGGAAGAAGAGAGAGAGGAGAGAGAGAGCAGAGAGAGAGAAAGAGAGGGAGAAGAGAGAGAGCAGAGAGGGAGAAGAGAGTGTGAAGAGAGTGTGAAGAGAGAGAGCAGAGAGGGAGAAGAGAGGGAGAAGAGAGGAAGAAGAGAGAGAGGAGAGAGAGAGCAGAGAGGGAGAAGAGAGGGAGAAGAGAGAGAGCAGAGAGGGAGAAGAGAGTGTGAAGAGAGTGTGAAGAGAGAGAGCAGAGAGGGAGAAGAGAGGGAGAAGAGTGAGAAGAGAGAGAGCAGAGAGGGAGAAGAGAGTGAGAAGAGATGAGAGAGAGAGAGAGGGAGAAGAGAGGGAGAAGAGATGAGAGAGAGCAGAGAGGGAGAAGAGAGTGAGAAGAAGAGTGAGAAGAGATGAGAGGGAGAAGAGAGAGAAGAAGAGAGAGAGAGAGAGAGGGAGAAGAGAGTGAGAAGAGATGAGAGAGAGCAGAGAGGGAGAAGAGAGTGAGAAGAGATGAGAGAGAGCAGAGAGAGGGAGAAGAGAGGGAGAAGAGAGTGAAAAGAGATGAGAGAGAGAAGAGAGAAGAGGGAGAGAGAGAGGGAGAAGAGAGTGAGAAGAGATGAGAGAGAGCAGAGAGGGAGAAGAGAGGAGAAGAGAGAGAGAGAGAGAGAAGAGGGAGAAGAGAGAGAGAAGAGAGTGAGAGAGAGATGAGGAGGAGAAGAGGGAGAAGAGAGAGAGAGAGAGGGAGAGAGGAGAAGAGAGTGTGAAGAGAGAGAGAGAGAGGGAGAAGAGAGGGAGAAGAGAGAGAAGAGAGAGAGAGAGAGGAGAAGAGAGGAGAAGAGATGAGAGAGAGAGAGAGGGAGAAGAGAGCAGAAGAGTGAGAAGAGATGAGAGGGAGAAGAGAGGGAGAGAAGAGATGAGAGAGAGAGAGAGGGAGAAGAGAGTGAGAAGAGAGAGAGAGCAGAGAGGGAGAAGAGAGTGAGAAGAGATGAGAGAGAGCAGAGAGGGAGAAGAGAGTGAAAAGAGATGAGAGAGAGAGCAGAGAAGAGGGAGAAGAGAGGGAGAAGAGAGTGAGAAGAGATGAGAGAGAGCAGAGAGGGAGAAGAGAGTGAGAAGAGATGAGAGAGAGCAGAGAAGAGGGAAAAGAGAGGGAGAAGAGAGTGAGAAGAGATGAGAGGGAGAAGAGAGGGAGAAGAGAGTGAGAAGAGATGAGAGAGAGCAGAGGGAGAAGAGAGTGTGAAGAGAGTGTGAAGAGAGAGAGAGCAGAGAGGGAGAAGAGTGAGAAGAGAGAGAGCAGAGAGGGAGAAGAGAGTGAGAAGAGATGAGAGAGAGCAGAGAGGGAGAAGAGAGGGAGAAGAGATGAGAGAGAGCAGAGAGGGAGAAGAGAGTGAGAAGAGATGAGAGAGAGCAGAGAGGGAGAAGAGAGGGAGAAGAGATGAGAGAGAGCAGAGAGGGAGAAGAGAGGGAGAAGAGAGAGAGAGAGAGCAGAGAGGGAGAAGAGAGGGAGAAGAGATGAGAGAGAGCAGAGAGGGAGAAGAGAGGGAGAAGAGATGAGAGAGAGCAGAGAGGGAGAAGAGATGAGAGCAGAGAGGGAGAAGAGAGGGAGAAGAGAGTGAGAAGAGATGAGAGAGAGCAGAGAGGGAGAAGAGAGGGAGAAGAGAGTGAGAATAGATGAGAGAGAGAGAGAGAGAGAGGGAGAAGAGAGGGAGAAGAGAGTGAGAAGAGATGAGAGAGAGCAGAGAGGGAGAAGAGAGGGAGAAGAGAGTGCGAAGAGATGAGAGAGAGCAGAGAGGGAGAAGAGAGGAGAGAGAAAAGATAAGTTAGAGAGAGAAAAAATAGGAAGAGAGAAAACTACTCGCTCAGACCCGTTGAACGCTCGCGCTAGGCTAGACAGACAGACAGATAATTGTTTACTGTACATTAGTTCAACTCAACTCTTCGTTCAACAGTCTTACTGGAATCCTCTCATTGAGTGGGAGTTATGGGAATGAGCGACTTAGCCGACCGCAGAGGGAGAGATTAAACTGATTTAGTCAGCGGGACCAGCCACATGAAAGCAACAAATGGTCCATTATTATGGGAACATCAGTTCTGGGCGTAATAATTATTTTGCTTATAGATTCTCTAGCATCTCGTCTGTAGCCTGGAGTGATATAATGACTCATTAACCCTATCTTTCTCGTTATTCTTGTACCTTTATACCTAGTCTCATATCGAGGGCTTCATCCGACTGTACTGTACTGTAATTGGCCTGAACAGGCCGTCTTTAATGTCACAGGCTGGTTGGTAGCTCTGTTTAGGCTGGGTTTGCCTCACCTCAAAGTGAACATACAGAATGAAAGGCAGTTGCAGGGCCTCTCAGAGGCCGGCTGGACATTTATCAGTTCTCTATGACAGACAGAGTGTGACACAATGAACTCACTAGGGCCTTAACAATGAACTCACTAGGGCCTTAATAATGAACTCACTAGGGCCTTAACAATGAACTCACTAGGGCCTTAATAATGAACTCACTAGGGCCTTAATAAGAACCAGAAGAAAGTGAACTAATCCCAGATCAGAAGCAACAAATAGTTACATAACACCCAGAAGGGCATGATTGTCATTTACATCACTTATCTTTCAGTTATTGCCTGATTCTACTAGGATGTTAAGTACTTCTATGCATGAAATAATAATAATAGTAGTAAAGATGTGTTTCCTGCTCCTAACTGGATTCAACTTGTTATTACAAGCCTTACCCATGTTTAACCAGCAGCAGTGTTGAGATAAAGGGCTGGGGGAGCTCCCGGGGACCCCCACTGTTGCCTCATCATTAACCAGAGAAGAGAAACAAACCGGGCTGGGTTCAGAGGTCGCTCAGGAAGGCCACGCTCAGCAAGACGATTAAGCGGCCCGGATTTCAGAGACGCTAATTATCGAAGCTCAAAGGACCCTGTGTGTGTGTGTTGTATGAGTGTGTGTTTGTTCACACTGTGTGTGTGCGTGTTGTGTGTGCGTGCATCCACACTGCATGCGTCTACCCTAGTGCCCTCAGGATAATGTATGGCGGCTTGCTCTGTTTTAATTGGGATACTACTACCCATGCTGCAGTGCTCTCCCTGCGAGAGAGATCGATGACCTCTGACAGACACTTAGGGGTTACACAGTGAGGGCAGCCTCCAAGGTTCAAAGGCCCTCTGTTTACATTCGATCCAGTTGCCCCCAGGGCTCCTATGCATTAAAACCTATTTAGTCCCTACACAACACCTTTGAAAGTCAAGCAGCTAACACATGCTACAAATACCAACAAATAGTGTGCTTTAATATGGTGGGTAGACTTCCTCTTAACTTAGAAATAAACACATGCATGTGTAATGTCCTTAGAGCGTTGGGTTCAGTCATTGTCGAACACATGGAACTGGGGTTTTCAGCAACAGAATGCAGAGGAAGGGTGTTAAGATGAACTCGTGCGAGCGTTAGTTGCACCCCTTCAAAACAGAGGATTCATATTTTGCAGCCTCTGTTGACGGAAACTTTACCTCGCCACATAGCAAAGACGAGTAAACACAGAGTGAACTTTCAACTACCACCCGAGACACGTTTGATGTCGGGGGCATTGTGCAACTTCATAAGCTCCTGTTTTGTCACAACATCTGCTTGTCAACCTCGCTTTCAACTCAACGCTGTCGACGTCAAAAGTGACCCAAAACAGGGGGATTGAAAAAAGAGAGAGAAAGACAAAATAGTTTCTTCTAAGGTCATGATTTAGCAATTAAAGCCTGTGATGGAATATGATATTTCACCCCTATATTTCAGATTAGGATAGATCTAATCTTCTTTGTTTTCAAACATAAAAACAGTGACTTGTGTTTATTTTTAAATGTTTTATACTGCCCAGCTAAAAGGCACTTTGAAGCCACAGTCTGAAATCTGGGAATCTTTTCAACGGTCATTTCAATTCTTTATATTTTTTCTTAAAAAACTAATCTCAGACTGTAGCTTTAAAGCCTCCCACATGTCCAAACAGAGCGAGATGAGAGAGAGAGAGAGAGAGAGAGAGAGAGAGAGAGAGAGAGAGAGAGAGAGAGAGAGAGAGAGAGAGAGAGAGAGAGAGAGAGAGAGAGAGAAAGGGTAGAATGGGGGGAAGAATGGAGAAGAGGAGGAATGGCCTGGTGGTTTTGATTCATGAACAGAGAGGAGAGTTCCTCTGGCTTTAACTGCTCTCAGTCTGAGGAGATTAGGTTTAATGTTAAACATATGGTCCTGGCCAGAGAGGAGAACCTTCAAACAACACCCCTGACGTCATGGCCAGGGAAGGGGAGCGGGAGAGAGAAAGAGAGGGGGGGAGAACGAACAACACCCCTGACGTCATGGCCAGGGAAGGGGAGCGGGAGAGAGAAAGAGAGGGGGGGAGAACGAACAACACCCCTGACGTCATGGCCAGGGAAGGGGAGCGGGAGAGAGAAAGAGAGGGGGAGAACGAACAACACCCCTGACGTCATGGCCAGGGAAGGGGAGCGGGAGAGAGAAAGAGAGGGGGGGAGAACGAACAACACCCCTGACGTCATGGCCAGGGAAGGGGAGCGGGAGAGAGAAAGAGAGGGGGAGAACAACACCCCTGACGTCATGGCCAGGGAAGGGGAGCGGGAGAGAGAAAGAGAGTGGGGGAGAACGAACAACACCCCTGACGTCATGGCCAGGGAAGGGGAGCGGGAGAGAGAAAGAGAGTGGGGGAGAACGAACAACACCCCTGACGTCATGGCCAGGGAAGGGGAGCGGGAGAGAGAAAGAGAGGGGGGGAGAACGAACAACACCCCTGACGTCATGGCCAGGGAAGGGGAGCGAGAGAGAGAAAGAGAGGGGGGGAGAACGAACAAGTGTGTGCATGTGTGTTAATGTGTGTGTGTGTGCGTGTGTGTGTGTGTGATAGGCACCTAAAAGGTACCTAAAACCCTCATATCTTCCAGCTAATCCCACCTGGGTTCCGTATTGCTGTATGCAAGGCGGTGCAAATACATAAATAGGATTCTATATATGGATTAAAGGCAAATCTGAACATTGTGAAACAACTAGAATCAAACACTAAAGTCTACCTCTTGGGTATAAAACCTGGCTAACTAACTGGGCCAGGT
Organism: Oncorhynchus keta; assembly: GCF_023373465.1. Classification (NCBI taxonomy): domain Eukaryota; kingdom Metazoa; phylum Chordata; class Actinopteri; order Salmoniformes; family Salmonidae; genus Oncorhynchus; species Oncorhynchus keta. Next base: position 507,904 of record NW_026290921.1, on the reverse strand, counting down.
TTCCACACCACCTGTGAAGTGCCTGGACCAAAGCCTGGCTAACCTTCGCCTCAGATGCCTCTGGATGTTACACAAAGGCATGAGAGATAGAAAGAGAGAGAGAGAGGAGAGAGAGAGATGAAAGAAAGAAAAAACCTAGGAGGTAGAGCGTAGACATTTAAACATGTAGATGAATTTGTCTGCAGCATTACGTTAAACTTGGTGTGTGGTATATATGTGTGTGTTGTAAAAGTGTGTGTGTGTGTATTTGTGTTAAAGCAGGGAGGGAAGGGGGGAATGTATATTGTTTCTCACAGCTGAACGTTTGTGTGCTTTTTTTTTCTTCCAACAAATCTTACAAAAAAGGCCAAAAACAGGAAAAGAGAAGTGTTTACCTGAGCAGACTTGGCAAGCTTCTGACTGTATTCCTTCTCAATCTGCTTTAGCCTGGTGTTTGTCTGCATCACAAAGTGGAGAGAGGGAAAGAGAGAGTAAGAGATTTGCATACAGACACACACAAGACATAGAGGGAAAGAGAGAGAGAGACAGTGAGGTTTGAAATTGGACCTGTTTGTAGGAAGTACACACACACACACACACACACACACACACACACACACACACACACACACACACACACACACACACACACACACACACACACACACACACACACACACACACACACACACACACACACACACACAGCCGTTGACCCCTGTCTCTTGGCAGTGTCCCCTGCCTGCATGTCGCTGGGCTGGCGTTACGCTGGGCACAGTGCCAGGCTCCACACCCCTGTGGCAGCAGCAGCCAGTGAGTGGCCCGGGGGCACACCGCTCCCTCTGATGCCCTGCCAACCATTCATCACTTAACAGGAAGAGGGGGAGAAATCAGCCACGGCTGCCAATTATCAGGGAAAAACAGAAGGAAACTGGGACAGGGGAGACACAACATGGAGGAAGAACATACAGACCAACAGACACAACATGGAGGAAGAACATACAGACCAACAGACACAACATGGAGGAAGAACATACAGACCAACAGACACAACATGGAGGAAGAACATACAGACCAACAGACACAACATGGAGGAAGAACATACAGACCAACAGACACAACATGGAGGAAGAACATACAGACCAACAGACACAACATGGAGGAAGAACATACAGACCAACAGACACAACATGGAGGAAGAACATACAGACAGACAACATGACACAACATGGAGGAAGAACATACAGACCAACAGACACAACATGGAGGAAGAACATACAGACCAACAGACACAACATGGAGGAAGAACATACAGACACAACATGGAGGAAGAACATACAGACCAACAGACACAACATGGAGGAAGAACATACAGACACAACATGGAGGAAGAACATACAGACAGGAGGAAAGAACAACAACATGGAGGAAGAACATACAGACCAACAGACACAACATGGAGGAAGAACATACAGACCAACAGACACAACATGGAGGAAGAACATACAGACCAACAGACACAACATGGAGGAAGAACATACAGACCAACAGACACAACATGGAGGAAGAACATACAGACCAACAGACACAACATGGAGGAAGAACATACAGACCAACAGACACAACATGGAGGAAGAACATACAGACCAACAGACACAACATGGAGGAAGAACATACAGACAACAGACACAACATGGAGGAAGAACATACAGACCAACAGGAGGAAGAACACAGACATGGAGGAAGAACATACAGACCAACAGACACAACATGGAGGAAGAACATACAGACCAACAGACACAACATGGAGGAAGAACATACAGACCAACAGACACAACATGGAGGAAGAACATACAGACCAACAGACACAACATGGAGGAAGAACATACAGACCAACAGACACAACATGGAGGAAGAACATACAGACCAACAGACACAACATGGAGGAAGAACATACAGACCAGACACAACAGGAGGAAGAACACAGACATGGAGGAAGAACATACAGACCAACAGACACAACATGGAGGAAGAACATACACAGACCAACAGACACAACATGGAGGAAGAACATACAGACCAACAGACACAACATGGAGGAAGAACATACAGACCAACAGACACAACATGGAGGAAGAACATACAGACCAACAGACACAACATGGAGGAAGAACATACAGACCAACAGACACAACATGGAGGAAGAACATACAGACCAACAGACACAACATGGAGGAAGAACATACAGACCAACAGACACAACATGGAGGAAGAACATACAGACCAACAGACACAACATGGAGGAAGAACATACAGACACAACATGGAGGAAGAACATACAGACCAACAGACACAACATGGAGGAAGAACATACAGACACAACATGGAGGAAGAACATACAGACACAACATGGAGGAAGAACATACAGACACAACATGGAGGAAGAACATACAGACCAACAGACACAACATGGAGGAAGAACATACAGACACAACATGGAGGAAGAACATACAGACCAACAGACACAACATGGAGGAAGAACATACAGACCAACAGACACAACATGACACAACATGGAGGAAGAACATGGAGGAGACAACAGACACAACATGGAGGAAGAACATACAGACCAACAGACACAACATGGAGGAAGAACATACAGACCAACAACAGAGGAAGAACATACAGACATGGAGGAAGAACATACAGACCAACAGACACAACATGGAGGAAGAACATACAGACCAACAGACACAACATGGAGGAAGAACATACAGACCAACAGACACAACATGGAGGAAGAACATACAGACCAACAGACACAACATGGAGGAAGAACATACAGACCAACAGACACAACATGGAGGAAGAACATACAGACCAACAGACACAGACATGGAGGAAGAACATACAGACCAACAGACACAACATGGAGGAAGAACATACAGACCAACAGACACAACATGGAGGAAGAACATACAGACCAACAGACACAACATGGAGGAAGAACATACAGACCAACAGACACAACATGGAGGAAGAACATACAGACCAACAGACACAACATGGAGGAAGAACATACAGACCAACAGACACAACATGGAGGAAGAACATACAGACCAACAGACACAACATGGAGGAAGAACATACAGACACAACATGGAGGAAGAACATACAGACACAACATGGAGGAAGAACATACAGACCAACAGACACAACATGGAGGAAGAACATACAGACCAACAGACACAACATGGAGGAAGAACATACAGACCAACAGACACAACATGGAGGAAGAACATACAGACCAACAGACACAACATGGAGGAAGAACAACATGGAGGAAGAACAGACCAACAGACACAACATGGAGGAAGAACATACAGACCAACAGACACAACATGGAGGAAGAACATACAGACCAACAGACACAACATGGAGGAAGAACATACAGACCAACAGACACAACATGGAGGAAGAACATACAGACACAACATGGAGGAAGAACATACAGACCAACAGACACAACATGGAGGAAGAACATACAGACCAACAGACACAACATGGAGGAAGAACATACAGACCAACAGACACAACATGGAGGAAGAACATACAGACCAACAGACACAACATGGAGGAAGAACATACAGACCAACAGACACAACATGGAGGAAGAACATACAGACCAACAGACACAACATGGAGGAAGAACATACAGACCAACAGACACAACATGGAGGAAGAACATACAGACCAACAGACACAACATGGAGGAAGAACATACAGACACAACATGGAGGAAGAACATACAGACCAACAGACACAACATGGAGGAAGAACATACAGACCAACAGACACAACATGGAGGAAGAACATACAGACCAACAGACACAACATGGAGGAAGAACATACAGACCAACAGACACAACATGGAGGAAGAACATACAGACCAACAGGAGGACAACATGGAGAAGAACATGGAGGAAGAACATACAGACCAACAGACACAACATGGAGGAAGAACATACAGACCAACAGACACAACATGGAGGAAGAACATACAGACACAACATGAGGAGGAAGAACATACAGACCAACAGACACAACATGGAGGAAGAACATACAGACCAACAGACACAACATGGAGGAAGAACATACAGACCAACAGACACAACATGGAGGAAGAACATACAGACCAACAGACACAACATGGAGGAAGAACATACAGACCAACAGACACAACATGGAGGAAGAACATACAGACACAACATGGAGGAAGAACATACAGACACAACATGGAGGAAGAACATACAGACCAACAGACACAACATGGAGGAAGAACATACAGACCAACAGACACAACATGGAGGAAGAACATACAGACACAACATGGAGGAAGAACATACAGACCAACAGACACAACATGGAGGAAGAACATACAGACACAACATGGAGGAAGAACATACAGACCAACAGACACAACATGGAGGAAGAACATACAGACACAACATGGAGGAAGAACATACAGACACAACATGGAGGAAGAACATACAGACCAACAGACACAACATGGAGGAAGAACATACAGACACAGACACAACATGGAGGAAGAACATACAGACCAACAGACACAACATGGAGGAAGAACATACAGACCAACAGACACAACATGGAGGAAGAACATACAGACCAACAGACACAACATGGAGGAAGAACATACAGACACAACATGGAGGAAGAACATACAGACCAACAGACACAACATGGAGGAAGAACATACAGACCAACAGACACAACATGGAGGAAGAACATACAGACCAACAGACACAACATGGAGGAAGAACATACAGACAACATGGAGGAAGAACATGGAGGAAGAACATACAGACCAACAGGAGGAAGAACACAGACCAACATGGAGGAAGAACATACAGACCAACAGACACAACATGGAGGAAGAACATACAGACCAACAGACACAACATGGAGGAAGAACATACAGACCACAACAGACCAACAGACACAACATGGAGGAAGAACATACAGACCAACAGACACAACATGGAGGAAGAACATACAGACCAACAGACACAACATGGAGGAAGAACATACAGACCAACAGACACAACATGGAGGAAGAACATACAGACCAACAGACACAACATGGAGGAAGAACATACAGACACAACATGGAGGAAGAACATACAGACCAACATGGAGGAAGAACATACAGACAACATGGAGGAAGAACATACAGACACAACATGGAGGAAGAACATACAGACAACAGACACAACATGGAGGAAGAACATACAGACACAACATGGAGGAAGAACATACAGACACAACATGGAGGAAGAACATACAGACCAACATGGACACAAACATGGAGGAAGAACATACAGACCAACAGACACAACATGGAGGAAGAACATACAGACCAACAGACACAACATGGAGGAAGAACATACAGACCAACATGGAGGAAGAACATACAGACCAACAGACACAACATGGAGGAAGAACATACAGACACAACATGGAGGAAGAACATACAGACACAACATGGAGGAAGAACATACAGACACAACATGGAGGAAGAACATACAGACACAACATGGAGGAAGAACATACAGACCAACAGACACAACATGGAGGAAGAACATACAGACCAACAGACACAACATGGAGGAAGAACATACAGACCAACAGACACAACATGGAGGAAGAACATACAGACACAACATGGAGGAAGAACATACAGACCAACAGACACAACATGGAGGAAGAACATACAGACCAACAGACACAACATGGAGGAAGAACATACAGACCAACAGACACAACATGGAGGAAGAACATACAGACCAACAGACACAACATGGAGGAAGAACATACAGACACAACATGGAGGAAGAACATACAGACCAACAGACACAACATGGAGGAAGAACATACAGACATGGAGGAAGAACATACAGACCAACAGACACAACATGGAGGAAGGACCAACAGACACAACATGGAGGAAGAACATACAGACCAACAGACACAACATGGAGGAAGAACATACAGACACAACATGGAGGAAGAACATACAGACACAACATGGAGGAAGAACATACAGACCAACAGACACAACATGGAGGAAGAACATACAGACCAACAGACACAACATGGAGGAAGAACATACAGACCAACAGACACAACATGGAGGAAGAACATACAGACCAACAGACACAACATGGAGGAAGAACATACAGACCAACAGACACAACATGGAGGAAGAACATACAGACCAACAGACACAACATGGAGGAAGAACATACAGACACAACATGGAGGAAGAACATACAGACCAACAGACACAACATGGAGGAAGAACATACAGACACAACATGGAGGAAGAACATACAGACACAACATGGAGGAAGAACATACAGACACAACATGGAGGAAGAACATACAGACACAACATGGAGGAAGAACATACAGACCAACAGACACAACATGGAGGAAGAACATACAGACCAACAGACACAACATGGAGGAAGAACATACAGACCAACAGACACAACATGGAGGAAGAACATACAGACCAACAGACACAACATGGAGGAAGAACATACAGACCAACAGACACAACATGGAGGAAGAACATACAGACCAACAGACACAACATGGAGGAAGAACATACAGACCAACAGACACAACATGGAGGAAGAACATACAGACCAACAGACACAACATGGAGGAAGAACATACAGACACAACATGGAGGAAGAACATACAGACACAACATGGAGGAAGAACATACAGACCAACAGACACAACATGGAGGAAGAACATACAGACACAACATGGAGGAAGAACAGACCAACAGACACAACATGGAGGAAGAACATACAGACCAACAGACACAACATGGAGGAAGAACATACAGACCAACAGACACAACATGGAGGAAGAACATACAGACACAACATGGAGGAAGAACATACAGACACAACATGGAGGAAGAACATACAGACCAACAGACACAACATGGAGGAAGAACATACAGACCAACAGACACAACATGGAGGAAGAACATACAGACCAACAGACACAACATGGAGGAAGAACATACAGACACAACATGGAGGAAGAACATACAGACCAACAGACACAACATGGAGGAAGAACATACAGACCAACAGACACAACATGGAGGAAGAACATACAGACACAACATGGAGGAAGAACATACAGACCAACAGACACAACATGGAGGAAGAACATACAGACCAACAGACACAACATGGAGGAAGAACATACAGACCAACAGACACAACATGGAGGAAGAACATACAGACCAACAGACACAAGGAAGAACATACAGACCAACAGACACAACATGGAGGAAGAACATACAGACCAACAGACACAACATGGAGGAAGAACATACAGACCAACAGACACAACATGGAGGAAGAACATACAGACCAACAGACACAACATGGAGGAAGAATATACAGACCAACAGACACAACATGGAGGAAGAACATACAGACCAACAGACACAACATGGAGGAAGAACATACAGACACAACATGGAGGAAGAACATACAGACCAACAGACACAACATGGAGGAAGAACATACAGACCAACAGACACAACATGGAGGAAGAACATACAGACCAACAGACACAACATGGAGGAAGAATATACAGACAACAGACAACATGGAGGAAGAACATACAGACCAACAGACACAACATGGAGGAAGAACATACAGACCAACAGACACAACATGGAGGAAGAACATACAGACACAACATGGAGGAAGAACATACAGACACAACATGGAGGAAGAACATACAGACCAACAGACACAACATGGAGGAAGAACATACAGACCAACAGACACAACATGGAGGAAGAACATACAGACCAACAGACACAACATGGAGGAAGAACATACAGACCAACAGACACAACATGGAGGAAGAACATACAGACCAACAGACACAACATGGAGGAAGAACATACAGACACAACATGGAGGAAGAACATACAGACACAACATGGAGGAAGAACATACAGACCAACAGACACAACATGGAGGAAGAACATACAGACCAACAGACACAACATGGAGGAAGAACATACAGACCAACAGACACAACATGGAGGAAGAACATACAGACCAACAGACACAACATGGAGGAAGAACATACAGACACAACATGGAGGAAGAACATACAGACCAACAGACACAACATGGAGGAAGAACATACAGACCAACAGACACAACATGGAGGAAGAACATACAGACACAACATGGAGGAAGAACATACAGACACAACATGGAGGAAGAACATACAGACCAACAGACACAACATGGAGGAAGAACATACAGACCAACAGACACAACATGGAGGAAGAACATACAGACCAACAGACACAACATGGAGGAAGAACATACAGACCAACAGACACAACATGGAGGAAGAACATACAGACACAACATGGAGGAAGAACATACAGACCAACAGACACAACATGGAGGAAGAACATACAGACCAACAGACACAACATGGAGGAAGAACATACAGACCAACAGACACAACATGGAGGAAGAATATACAGACCAACAGACACAACATGGAGGAAGAACATACAGACCAACAGACACAACATGGAGGAAGAACATACAGACACAACATGGAGGAAGAACATACAGACCAACAGACACAACATGGAGGAAGAACATACAGACCAACAGACACAACATGGAGGAAGAACATACAGACCAACAGACACAACATGGAGGAAGAACATACAGACCAACAGACACAACATGGAGGAAGAACATACAGACCAACAGACACAACATGGAGGAAGAACATACAGACCAACAGACACAAAGTGTTAAAGGCAGACGGACAGACAGATGGAAACAGAGACGGACAGACAGACAGACGGAAGGACAGATTGACAGACAGACAAAATGTGATAAAGGCAGACAGACAGAAGGACAGATTGACAAACAGACAACATGTGATAAAGGCAGACAGACAGAAGGACAGATTGACAGACAGACAAAATGTGATAAAGGCAGACAGACAGAAGGACAGACAGACAGCAGTGTTTTTGACTTGTGCATTCTGGGTTTTATTCTTTGTCCACTTGGAAAGGTCATTAACAGCCAACTAGAACCACACATAGATAAGACATTTCACAATAAGCAACCAATTACTATCTCTATATAATGACTCATCACGGAGAGGGTACAGAGCACTGTGAGATAAATATGTAGATATCACCTCAACATCAACTTTATATAGCTCTGATGTCACAGACATGTCTGTACAGGTTCAGTGTCAGTCTGGTCTTTCTATACCTCCACTGTGACTGGTTCTGTTCTAACTCTCTCTCTCTCCCCCCCTCCCTCTCCCTCGCTCCCCCCCTCCTCCCTCTCGCTCTCCCACTCCCCCCCCCCCTCTCTCTCCCCTCTCTCTTTCTCTCTGAATGTTGAAACACTGCTGAAATACAGGATGACTCGAGCACAGAGTACCGGCGAGATTCCACAGGTCAGTCCTGACAACAGATTAGTACTGTCTAAACATCACCCTTTCAGATCAGCTCTCTTCTGGTGGCACTGACAGACAGACAGACATTAAGAGACAGACTCTCTGTAATGCTCTGTATTAGCAAACACACCCCTAACAACCCATCAACGCAGTGGGCCGGGCCCTGCTCCCAACACTTCCTGACAAACGGCAAAGGAACAGCGGGCCACTGTCGAATGGACACACCTGTCACCACGGATACAGGCAGCCGTCACCACGGATACGGCTCTTGTATGTCTTCCTGTCTGTCTGTTTGGCTTTGAAAGTCTCTCGTCTGTCTCTCTGTCTCTCTAGGGGCCTTACCGGCTGATGAGAGAGAGAGAACAAAGCCAGGCGTGAACGACAGAAGAGAAATAAAGGAGAAGAAAAGACAGGAGAACAAAAACACTGTCGGCCCTAAATGTTCCTCCTGCACCTGACAGACAGGCAGACTGACACGTCCATCCATTCCCCCAGCCTGCCTTTGTTGCTATAGAGACTGTTCCTGCTTTGACTCCAGCCTGATTAAAGTCCACTGTTGGGCTAAGCGTGTGTCTGCTTTCACACATACGGTTTTAGTCTAATGAAAAACAAACTCTTTATGATAACCCACAGAGACGACACACAAACTCATGGGAATATAGGAGAACACTGTATATATCTAAAACCACAGGGAAACCCTACACTAATGCATAAAGTTATCTACTTTATATCCAATACACATTAATAGTGTTTCTGTTCTGAGAGAACAAAGTTAACACACAGAAAGACCACCAGGTCTAAAGTAGACAAACATTTTTAAGAGTGTGTGTGTGTGTGTGTGTGTGTGTGTGTGTGTGTGTACTTTAAAGTGGACTACCTGCACAGCCTGCCAAAAGTGTCTTAGCGCTGAAGGCTCTTTGAGGCCGTATCAGAGTCTTCAATCGCTTAATAATCCTGGCTGGCGTGGAGCGGTGAGCGGCTGAGGCTGCCTTTGAAGTGTGTGTGTGAGGAACAGTGGAAGTGTATCTGAAGGCAGGAGCATGCACCGCTTACCAGAACTTAATTAACAATCTGCAGCTGGAACCGGGCCAGACTCTCACACACACACACACACACACACACACACACACACACACACACACACACACACACACACACACACACACACACACACACACACACACACACACACACACACACACACACACACACACACACACACACACACACACACACACACACACACACACACACACACAAGGTACAGACAGGTGTACTGCACTTTCTCTTTCCTTAGAATAGGGTGTTGTATTGTTGCAGGAGAAGGAGGGGCAGCTTTGGGAAAACATCTCCACATCATGGTTTGCCAGAGGTTTATCATTCCCTTGTGTTTCCTTAGCTAAGTCACAAAACACATACGGTTTATTGCATTGTATACATCACATGCTGGAGACAGCCCTTTTGGAAAAACCACATGATTTCACGGTACATTTCCACCTGAAACTTTATCATACATTTACATTTTAGTCATTTAGCATACGCTCTTATCCAGCTCGACTTACAGTAGTGAGTTGATTCATTCGTACTGGTCACCATAGACACATGTGTTTTTGGAACACTTCACATTAGTGATGGGGGGAGATGTGGACAGTTACATGTCGCAATATTATTTTGACGATAATATATCGATACTCTGACTCCGAGTATTGACTTGTTAGGTGGCGTTAGTTAGTGCTAGTCGGCTGTACCTGCGCAGAAACAATTTTTTTCCCTCCTATAGCTTGTTCTCGATCGAGCACTTTTATTTCCATGACTGGTTTTTATCATGGCTCTCTTGTCTCTCGGCAGCAGAGATACGGTGCATTCGGAAAGCATTCAGACCCCTTGACTTTTCCAAATTTTGTTACGTTACAGCCTGATTCAAAAATGGATTCAATACATTTTTATCCGCATTAATCTACACACAATACCCCATAAAGACAAAAGCAAAAACAGGTTTTTAGAATAAAAAAAATGTATTTAAAAAATGTAAAACAGAAATACCTTAGTTACATAAGTATTCAGATACTTTGCAACTGTATGAGACTCAAAATTGAGCTCAGGTGCAATCTGTTTCCATTGATCATCCTTGAGATGTTTCTATAACTTGATTGGAGTCCACCTGAGGTAAATTCAATAGATTGGAGATCATTTGGAAAGGCAGACACCAGTCTATATAAGGTCCCCCAGTTGACAGTGCATGTCAGAGCAAAAACCAAGCAAAGAGGTTGAAGGACAGGATTGTGTCGAGGCACAGATCTGGGGAAGGGTACCAAACACTTTCTGCAGCATTGAAGGTCCCCAAGAACACAGTGGCCTCCATCATTCTTAAATGGAAGAAGTTTGGAACCATCAAGAATCTTCCTCAAGCTGGTTGCCTGGCCAAACTGAGCAATCGGGGGAGAAGGGCCTTGGTCAGGTAGGTGAGCAAGAACCCAACGGTCACTCTGACAGAGCTTCAGAGTTCCTCTGTAGAGATGGGAGAACCTTCCAGAAGGACAACCACCTCAGCAGCACTCCACCAATCAGGCCTTTATGGTAGTGGTTAGACGGAAGCCACTCCTCAGTAAAAGGCACATGACAGCCTGCTTGGAGTTGACCAAAAGGCACCTAAATGACTGTCAGACCATGAGAAAAGATTCTCTGGTCTGATGAAACAAAGATTAAACTCTTTGGCCTAAATGCCAAGCGTCACGTCTGGAGGAAACCTGGCACCATCCCTACAGAGAAGCATGGTGGTGGCAGCATCATGCTGTGGGGATGTTTTTCAGCGGCAGGTTCTGGGAGACTAGTCAGGATCAAGGGAAAGACGAATAGAGTGCAGTACAGAGAGATCCATGATAAAAATCTGCTCCAGAGTGCTCAGGACCTCAGACTGGGGAGAAGGTTCTCCTTCCAACAGGACAACGACCCTAAGCACACAGCCAAGACAAGGCAGGAGTGGCTTCTAGACAAGTCTCTGAATGTCCTTGAGAGGCCCAGCCAGAGCCCGGACTTGAACCCGATCTAACATCTCTGGAGAGACCTGAAAATAGCTCCCCATCCAACCTGACAGAGCTTGAGAGGATTTGCAGAGAAGAATGGGAGAAACTCCCCACAGGTGTGCCAAGCTTGTAGCGCCATACCCAAGGAGACTGAGGGCGTTAATCACTGCCAAAGGTGCTTCAACAATGTACTGAGTAAATGTTCTGAATACTTATGTAAACGTGATATTTAATTGTCTAAAAACCTGTTTTTGCTTTGTCATTATGGGGTATTGTGTGTAGATTGACGAGGGGGAAAAACATATTTAATACATTTTAGAATAAGGCTGTAATGTAACAAAACTTTGAAAAAGTCAGAGGTTCTGAATACTTTCTGAATGCACTGTATAGTGAGCAATATGTTTGAAACATCAAATCGCAATACATATCGTATCACACATAAGTATTGCAATAATATCGTATCGTGAGGTCCTTGGCAATTCCTAGCCCAACTTCACGTGCTGATATTTCAAAATGAGATTTTCACGTGATCACATGACCTTTTACATATGGATTTCTGATGTGATGCCCTGCAAACATTGGTCGTTAGGATACACACACAGAAAGTGTGTTTACCATATTTGACACACTTTGACATACATGATCACACTGTGAATGTTTATTTATACAGTAACTATTATCACCTGGGATTTGAACTCACAATCTCTTAGTTCACTGCATTTCCATCTTCCTGCTACGTCACCATGTCTGTGTCAATGACTGATTTCACCTCTATTCCTACACTTTGGACTTAAGTAAAGTCAATCTCAGCTTAGTTAAAAATACACCAAAGAAAAGTTGTTATATTTATCATAGTGATTTAGGCATAACATTAAGCAGAATAATATGCACCACCAACAGACTAAACAGAAAACTCCTCAAATTGCTGAAATAAGTAAATGAAATCAATGATGAGAGAATAGTCAGATTAACTAAAATAGCAGTGCAGATGGCACTATTTTGCTAAGTACAGAGATGTGTTATAGATAATGAATGTGTAGAGGAATGCTCCAGACGTTTTGGCGCAGCAGAAAGATCAGCCTACCCTAAACCCAGTGGTTGTGAGTTCAAATCCCAGTTGGGGTCATAATGAAAAGTCAGTACTAAGTGATCAAGTCAAATGTAATCATATTGACATTGATTCAATATTTTTTTTTACACTATTTTAGCTTAACAGCATACCAGGTACTTTAAAACCCGCATACAATGTCATTCCCTTACAAAAACAACCACATGTGAAATCACATTTTCACATGTGAAATGCTGGGCATAAATGTTCACATGTATAAAAAAGAGAAGTGAGGTCAGTTGTTCACATGTGAAATGCTGGGAAAAATGTTCACATGTATAAAAAAGAGAAGTGAGGTCAGTTGTTCACATGTGAAATGCTGGGAAAAATGTTCACATGTATAAAAAAGAGAAGTGAGGTCAGTTGTTCACATGTGAAATGCTGGGAAAAATGTTCACATATATAAAAAGAGAAGTGAGGTCAGTTGTTCACATGTGAAATGCTGGGAAAAATGTTCACATGTATAAAAAAGAGGTCAGTTGTTCACATGTGAAATGCTGGGCATAAATGTTCACATGTATAAAAAAGAGGTCAGTTGTTCACATGTGAAATGCTGGGCATAAATGTTCACATGTATAAAAAAGAGAAGTGAGGTCAGTTGTTCACATGTGAAATGCTGGGAAAAATGTTCACATATATAAAAAAGAGGTCAGTTGTTCACATGTGAAATGCTGGGCATAAATGTTCACATGTATAAAAAAGAGGTCAGTTGTTCACATGTGAAATGCTGGGCATAAATGTTCACATGTATAAAAAGGAGGTCAGTTGTTCACATGTGAAATGCTGGGAAAAATGTTCACATGTAAATAAAAAATGTTCACATGTATAAAAAGGAGGTCAGTTGTTCACATGTGAAATGCTGGGAAAAATGTTCACATATATAAAAAAGAGAAGTGAGGTCAGTTGTTCACATGTGAAATGGCTGGGAAAAATGTTCACATATATAAAAAAGAGGTCAGTTGTTCACATGTGAAATGCTGGGCATAAATGTTCACATGTATAAAAAAGAGAAGTGAGGTCAGTTGTTCACATGTGAAATGCTGGGAAAAATGTTCACATATATAAAAAAGAGAAGTGAGGTCAGTTGTTCACATGTGAAATGGCTGGGAAAAATGTTCACATATATAAAAAAGAGGTCAGTTGTTCACATGTGAAATGCTGGGCATAAATGTTCACATGTATAAAAAAGAGAAGTGAGGTCAGTTGTTCACGTGTCACATTTACAGTTCTCATGTTAACACCACCTTTCATTAACATGCAGATTCACATGTAAAATTTGCAGTTTCACATGTAAAAAAAAACCTTCATACGTGAAAATCTAACTCTCACATGTGGAATTGCATTTTGTATCCCCATGTTGTCACATTTACTTCACATGAGATCATGCTTTCACATGTGTAGTTACATGTTATTTATTACATGTTGATTTGACATGTTGTCTCATGTTATCACATTAACTTCATATGTGAAATTCATTTGTTTTTTCGGTAAAGGAGGATATTTCTTCCACATGGAACTTTTTCCCCAGGAATGTTTTAGAGAGAGATTTCTGGGTTTAGCTAAGCCTGGACAACACAACAAAATGACACGATACTACAAGATTCACAAGAGGCCGGCTAGCATAAAGGTGATGTCATTGCAGTAAGAGTGGGTGGAAAAGATGGTATGATTGACAGGTACATGGATAAAGGGGTGGGGCTAGGTACTTTCCATATGACTGTTATCTCCAAGGTGACTTTATAAACTGATGAAACCCAAAATAAAACCTGCTAACACGATACTTCTGCTGACCTTATGTACATACATACAGCATTCATAAAGTATTTATGAATACTACATAGCATGTTATAACAGAAACCACAAACTGGTATGAGCATTATAAAGACCTTATAAACAAGAACATAAACGTATACCAAAAGACTGATTTGTAAACGTTACGAAGAGAACAACGACTAGTGGGGTCCCAGGTATGAGTTGTCTCAGTGATCTATAGGCCTTTCAACACTACGGTGAGTGACTGGAACAGATTCCTCTGAATCTACCTAACACACGTCTCTGGCAGCAATTTGGGTTACATTTGTGAGGGAGAGGACTCCGGGTGATGTTATTTGCTTATTTGTCTGTAATTACTATGTACAAGTGTGTGTGTGTGTGAGAGAAAGAGAGAGACCATGTGTATATGTGTGTGTGTGTAAGCGCCTCTTGGAACTGTCACGGCAGTAATGAGAAGAGTTTTCATTTTCCATTTCACAGCCTCCTATCATTGATTCCGTCACTTCAAATTCCTCCTAACAGGCACTGCTGCACCCACTTAATACATATCTCACGCATGCACACAAGTCTACACATGGAGGACTCAGTGCCTGAACACATCTGCCTGTCTTAGACTAGGAGGGTGTGTCTCCATGGTATTAGAGAAGCTGTTACAGGCATTATAACATAGCAGAGTCTCATAATGTGATGTGTGACTTCATACAGTGTGTTCATCACCAAAGGCCTGTTCTGTAAATAGGGTCAGACACGTGAGGTATGGTGGTAGTGGTACAAAGAAAGTTAGACATCGAGTGCTGGAGAGGAAGCTCCTGGGTAGTACACACACTGGTCTGGTGTGTGTGCTTTTGTACATGCATGTTGAAGATATAGCTAGGTGTTTAAACACTTTTCTCAGTCCTGTGCTTGGTAAGGGTGACCGCATGCCAATGTCAGCCTTTACATTTACATTTGAGTCATTTAGCAGACGCTCTTATTCAGAGCAATTAGGGTTAAGTGCCTTGCTCAAGGGCACATAGACAGATTTGAAGAAGCAAACTTTCGGTTACTAACCCAACGCTAGGCTACCTGCCTTCAGACAGCAAAATCTCTCTTTCTACCTCTTTTTCTATCAACCTAGCTATCTCTCAGTCTCTTCAACTCAATTACCCTCATGTTTATATCAGGTGGAACCACTCGGAATACACTGTTGGGCTCTCCTTTAAAATCCCTCTCTTTTTAACTCTCTTCTTTGAGCCTGTCTAGAGTTGTGTGGGGAGGGTCTGTCTCACCTTTATTAAGGGGGATCAATGTGACAGACGGGGGGACAGAGGGGACAAGAGAGCGGCGCAGACAGGGGTCCATAAATGCATCTGTGTACAGATTTTTGGGGGCGAGTGGAGTTGTGTATATCAGCTTCTCTGTGACGGCACTGACGTCTTAAAGTGGTCGGAACACCTGCGGGTTGTTCCATTAGATGACCCCGGGGGTCGGACCACCTGCGGGTTGTTCCATTAGATGACCCCGGGGATCGGACCACCTGCGGGTTGTTCCATTAGATGACCCCGGGGGTCGGACCACCTGCGGGTTGTTCCATTAGATGACCCCGGGGATCGGACCACCTGCGGGTTGTTCCATTAGATGACCCCGGGATCGGACCACCTGCGGGTTGTTCCATTAGATGACCCCGGGGATCGGACCACCTGCAGGTTGTTCCATTAGATGACCCCGGGGTCGGACCACCTTTGTTCCATTAGATGACCCCGGGGGTCGGACCACCTGCGGGTTGTTCCATTAGATGACCCCGGGGGTCGGACCACCTGCGGGTTGTTCCATTAGATGACCCCGGGGATCGGACCACCTGCGGGTTGTTCCATTAGATGACCCCGGGGATCGGACCACCTGCGGGTTGTTCCATTAGATGACCCCGGGGATCGGACCACCTGCGGGTTGTTCCATTAGATGACCCCGGGGATCGGACCACCTGCGGGTTGTTCCATTAGATGACCCCGGGGATCGGACCACCTGCGGGTTGTTCCATTAGATGACCCCGGGGATCGGACCACCTGCGGGTTGTTCCATTAGATGACCCCGGGGATCGGACCACCTGCGGGTTGTTCCATTAGATGACCCCGGGGGTCGGACCACCTGCGGGTTGTTCCATTAGATGACCCCGGGGAAGCTTGCCTGAGCAGAGGGCTGCGGTACAAGAGACAGATGAGCTTAAACAGGATCAATGGGACAGGAGAGCAGAGGGGGAGAAAGGTCTAGTTGGAGAAACCTTGTTGTAGCCATATGCAGGGCTGAGGAGAGGATTCTCCTCTCTCTCCTCCTCTTCACGTGTTTCTTTTCTGTTCTTTCTCCATCTCATCTTCTTCCACCTCTCTAAATGTCCCTACAGAGTTGTGTTCAAAAGCACATTGACAGAGAGAGAGCTGCAATATGTTTTTGGGGGACTGGCAAAAGTCTTTGCTCTGTCTCTTTCATCTATCTGAGTCATTATCTCTGCTGCTGCTTTCAAGGCCCACGGCAAAGACTGGGGCCCCACGAGATGCACGCACACATATACCGTATGTATGCACGAATGCAATCACCCGTAGCACACACACGTCAAACAACATGTTATATCCCCCCTCATCCACAAACAACACAACAGCTCTAACTTTCACCTTCACCCCCCGCCCCTTCTAAATCAGATGTTCTGCTGACACACCTCCATCCCTGTCTGTTACTCTGAGGTGATCCTCATCCCTGTCTGTTACTCTGAGGTGAACCTCATCCCTATCTGTTACTCTGAGGCGATCCTCATCCCTGTCTGTTACTCTGAGGCGATCCTCATCCTGTCTGTTACTCTGAGGCGATCCTCATCCCTGTCTGTTACTCTGAGGCGATCCTCATCCCTGTCTGTTACTCTGAGGTGATCCTCATCCCTGTCTGTTACTCTGAGGTGATCCTCATCCCTGTCTGTTACTCGGAGGTGATCCTCATCCCTGTCTGTTACTCGGAGGTGATCCTCATCCCTGTCTGTTACTCGGAGGTGATCCTCATCCCTGTCTGTTACTCGGAGGTGATCCTCATGCCTGTCTGTTACTCTGAGGCGATCCTCATCCCTGTCTGTTACTCTGAGGCGATCCTCATCCTGTCTGTTACTCTGAGGCGATCCTCATCCCTGTCTGTTACTCTGAGGCGATCCTCATCCTGTCTGTTACTCTGAGGCGATCCTCATCCCTGTCTGTTACTCTGAGGTGATCCTCATCCCTGTCTGTTACTCTGAGGCGATCCTCATCCTGTCTGTTACTCTGAGGCGATCCTCATCCCTGTCTGTTACTCTGAGGCGATCCTCATCCCTGTCTGTTACTCTGAGGCGATCCTCATCCTGTCTGTTACTCTTAGTTGATCCTCATCCCTGTCTGTTACTCTGAGGCGATCCTCATCCTGTCTGTTACTCTGAGGTGATTGCAGGACATGATCATTCCCTGCTCTGTTTTTCTATATAATCCATGAGCAGGAATAATGGGATTTGGTGTATCTCCAAATGGCAGAGAACCAGACAGTGGAGAGGCTGTTGGTTGAGGCGGAACAACAGGGATGAGAACAAATAAACAGCACCACCATCTTCTGGCTGACAGAAGAACAGGACTCACACACTAGCTACTTCCAACCCTGCAAGACTCAGTGATACCCCAGCTAAAACCCTCTAACACTGTGGTGACTACATATCCCAGCTAAAACCCTCTAACACTGTGGTGACTACATACCCCAGCTAAAACCCCCAAACACTGTGGTGATTACATACCCCAGCTAAAACCCTCTAACACTGTGGTGACTACATATCCCAGCTAAAACCCTCTAACACTGTGGTGATTACATATCCCAGCTAAAACCCTCTAACACTGTGGTGACTACATACCCCAGCTAAAACCCTCTAACACTGTGGTGACTACATATCCCAGCTAAAACCCTCTAACACTGTGGTGACTACATACCCCAGCTAAAACCCCCAAACACTGTGGTGATTACATACCCCAGCTAAAACCCTCTAACACTGTGGTGACTACATACCCCAGCTAAAACCCCCCAAACACTGTGGTGATTACATACCCCAGCTAAAACCCTCTAACACTGTGGTGACTACATACCCCAGCTAAAACCCTCTAACACCGTGGTGACTACATATCCCAGCTAAAACCCTCTAACACCGTGATGACTACATATCCCAGCTAAAACCCTCTAACACCGTGGTGACTACATATCCCAGCTAAAACCCTCTAACACTGTGGTGACTACATACCCCAGCTAAAACCCTCTAACACTGTGGTGACTACATACCCCAGCTAAAACCCTCTAACACCGTGGTGACTACATATCCCAGCTAAAACCCTCTAACACCATGATGACTACATATCCCAGCTAAAACCCTCTAACACCGTGGTGACTACATATCCCAGCTAAAACCCTCTAACACCGTGGTGACTACATATCCCAGCTAAAACCCTCTAACACCGTGGTGACTACATATCCCAGCTAAAACCCTCTAACACCGTGGTGACTACATATCCCAGCTAAAACCCTCTAACACCGTGGTGACTACATATCCCAGCTAAAACCCTCTAACACCGTGGTGACTACATATCCCAGCTAAAACCCTCTAACACCGTGGTGACTACATATCCCAGCTAAAACCCTCTAACACCGTGGTGATTACATACCCCAGCTAAAACCCTCTAACACTGTGGTGACTACATACCCCAGCTAAAACCCTCTAACACCGTGGTGACTACATATCCCAGCTAAAACCCTCTAACACCGTGGTGACTAAATATCCCAGCTAAAACCCCCTAACACTGTGGTGATTACATATCCCAGCTAAAACCCCCTAACACTGTGGTGACTACATTCCCCAGCTAAAACCCTCTAACACCGTGGTGATTACATATCCCAGCTAAAACCCCCTAACACTGTGGTGACTACATACCCCAGCTAAAACCCTCTAACACTGTGGTGATTACATATCCCAGCTAAAACCCCCTAACACTGTGGTGACTACATATCCCAGCTAAAACCCTCTAACACCGTGGTGACTACATATCCCAGCTAAAACCCCTAACACTGTGGTGATTACATACCCCAGCTAAAACCCTCTAACACTGTGGTGACTACATATCCCAGCTAAAACCCCCTAACACTGTGGTGATTACATATCCCAGTGGGTATAGTGCATTTGGAAAGTATTCAGACCCCTTGACTTTTTAAAAACATTTTGTTACGTTACAGCCTTATTCTAAAATGGATTCAATAGTTTTTTCCCTCATCAATCTACATACAACACACCATAATGACAAAGTAAAAACAGATTTTTAGATATTTTGGTGGGAAAAACATGAAATAATAAATAAATATCACATCTGACTGTGTATTCATGTTGCTTTTCATAACAGTGTGTAACCACATTACCAGTCAGACAGTCTACTGTTCCTCTACATCTAGGACTACATATATGAGAGAGAGAGAAACAACTCCATCTTCTCACACTGAAAGGCCTGGCAGCTCCATCTTCTCCTTCTTTCTTCCATCTCTCCTTCCTTCCCATTGTCATAGCCGAGGAAACCTAAATTAACCATGGTGTTTGTGTACCACAGACCTCGGCGGGGACTGTGGAGGCCAGGTGTCATTACCGTTAGCCAGATGAGAGTACAGAGAGCTACGCCAGCTAGATACACAGGGTTAACCAACACACAGACTGACACATAGGAAGACTCTGATTATCTCTCCCTCTCTGTCTGGGTTCTACCACGACTGGTCTCGGTGAAGGAGAGAGCAGTGGATGAGACTGGAGCAGAAAAAAGGGTGGAAGTGGAGGAGTGTGAGGAAAGGACACACATGGCACACACACACACAAACACACGCACAAACACACACACACACACACACACACACACAAGCACACATACAGATACACACAAGTACACATACAGATACACACAAGCACACATACAGATACACACAAGCACACATACAGATACACACAAGCACACATACAGATACACACAAGCACAGATACAGATACACACAAGCACACATACAGATACACACAAGAACACATACAGATACACACAAGAACACATACAGATACACACAAGCACACATACAGATACACACAAGCACACATACAGATACACACAAGAACACATACAGATACACACAAGAACACATACAGATACACACAAGAACACATACAGATACACACAAGAACACATACAGATACACACAAGCACACATACAGATACACACAAGAACACATACAGATACACACAAGAATACATACAGATACACACAAGCACACATACAGATACACACAAGAACACATACAGATACACACAAGCACAGATACAGATACACACAAGAACACATACAGATACACACAAGAACACATACAGATGCACACATACAGATACACACAAGCACACATACAGATACACACAAACACACATACAGATACACACAAGAACACATACAGATACACACAAGCACACATACAGATACACACAAGCACACATACAGATACACACAAGCACACATACAGATACACACAAGCACACATACAGATACACACAAGAACACATACAGATACACACAAGCATGCATACAAATGTGCACGCCACTCAGGTACGCACGCACGCACACACACCCACACACACACACAGCCCTCTGCATCAGCTACATAACAGTCATCCATTCCCTGCTCAAAGCCTGAGTAACCATGGGTAACCACTAACCATCCACCACTAGCAATATTCCATGATCAAGAGTTAGAGAATTGAACATGAAGGGAACTATCAGCTGTAGAAGGGAACGAGGTCAACTCCAGTATACGCTAGACTAGCCTACCTTATAAGGTATACTTAGGGCCAGTCCTTTTTCCTCACCACCAAACCTAGTATGGAACTAGCCTATAGGGCTAGAGTTTTGCCTGGTCAGAGTATAGCCTGGTACCAGATGTTTGTGCTGTCCCACCTCCTATAGTCACTGTCAAGACGGCACAAACAGATCTGGGACCAGGCTAGCCAGAGTATATACTATATACTAACCATCCATTCACCTCCACTAAAACACCACCGTACCAGCCCCAAACCAAACACAGATCAGAGAGGACTTGCCCAACTAATCCACCCCTGCAGTTCAAAGAACCGCTCTCGCTCTCTCTCTCTCAGACTGAGAGTCAATACTTACTCAAGAAGAAGCCTAACAGCATTCACCTCATATCAGACCTGAGCTCTAGAATCTTTTGTTATGGGGTGTGCCGGTTAGATTTCTAGTGTTGACAGGTGGGGCAAGTGTTTGGGTGTGTGTGTGACACACAGTGTGGGTGTGAGTGTGTGTGTGACACCGTGTGTGTGTGTGAGTGTGTGAGTGTGTGTGTGTGTGTGTGTGTGTGTGTGTGTGTGTGTGTGTGTGTGTGTGTGTGTGTGTGTGTGTGTGTGTGTGTGTGTGTGTGTGTGTGTGTGTGTCAGTGCGTGTGGGAGGGACATGGAGGGAGACAACAGAGAGCAGTTTACTAGGCCTTATAGCTCAGAGTAAAACACTTTGGTGTAAAACAATGATTCACAACATTAACTTCTGTATTGTTAACCCCTTCTCTGTGGAGAATGCCACACATGACGAAGGTCTAGACTAGGGTTACAAAGGGTCGTATACTTTCCGTTAAATTGTCCATGGGAAGTTAAGCTGGGGAACCTGGGGAATTAAATATTCATCAAAAAAGTTAGCTTATAACAGTGAATCTTTTATGTGGAACAATTCTAGGTCTTGTGGCATATTTTGATTAAACTAGCCCCAATTAACTGGAATTGCAACCCTCTGTATGCACAGTGTATTCTTCCATCACATGTACAGCTGATTCTCAAGATCTTGCACACGAATGAGATGCTATTGAGCCCACACTACTACACCGTCTGAGCCAAGGACTACATGCTTTCTGGTAAATTTTGATTACAATACTGGGTGGGGTGAATATATTTTATATTACATACATTATTTTTTTATGTTTAATTTTAAAACATTTATCTTCTAAAGGAGTTGTTTAATCTAACTGCTTAACTATTTATCTGTACATGGAATTGTATTGGGGTTTTCTTTATCTCATTTTTTTCTAAAATGTACAGGAAAATGCCACGGGCGCTATCTGATGTGTGGAGACATTTCACTGCAGCTAATGTAGAAGAAAAAGCTGTGTACATTTGCAAATACTTTGCCAAATCATATGTGAAGAATGCAACAAAAATGCAGAATCATCTGGCCAAGTTTTTTCATTTTACCTTTATTTAACCAGGCAAGTCAGTTAAGAACATATTCTTATTTTCAATGACGGCCTGGGAACAGTGGGTTAACTGCCTGTTCAGGGGCAGAACGACAGATTTGTACCTTGTCAGCTCGGGGGTTTGAACTCGCAACCTTCCGGTTACTAGTCCAACGCTCTAACCACTAGGCTACGCTGCCGCCCCACATAAAGTTCCCTCAGCGCTCACAACAAGCAACCTCTGACAGAAGTCCCTCTACTTCTATTCCAGGTAAAAATGATGAATCGCACACCTTAGCAACAACTCATGGTCCTCCTGGAGTCAGAGAAATGCTGATGAATGTCTTGCTCGAGCTGTGTATGCAACTGGTTCACCTCTAATGCTTACAGGCAATGTGTATTGGAAGAGAATTCTGAATGTTCTTTTCCCAGCATACACCCCTCCAACCAGACATGCTTTATCTACTCATTTGCTGGATGCAGAGTTCAACAGAGTTCAAGTGAAGGACAAGCAAATCATAGAGAAAACAGACTGTATTGCAATCATCTCTAATGGGTGGTTGAATGTTCGTGGGCAAGGAATAATTAACTATATCATCTCCACCCCTCAACCAGCATTCTACAAGAGCACAGATACAAGGGACAACAGACACACCGGCCTCTACATTGCAGATGAGCTGAAGGCAGTCATCAATGACCTTGGACAACAGAAGGTATTTGCACTGATGACAGACAATGCTGCGAACATGAAGGCTGCTTGGTCTAAAGTGGAGGACTCCTACCCTCACATCACACCCATTGGCTGTGCTGCTTGTGCATTGAATCTGCCCCTCAAGGACATCATGGAACTGAAAACAATGGATACACTCTACAAGAGAGCCAAGGAAATGGTTAGGTATGTGAAGGGTCATCAAGTTATAGCAGCAATCTACCTCACCAAACAAAGTGAGAAGAATAAGAGCACCACATTGAAGCTGCCCAGCAACACCTGTTGGGATGGTGTTGCCATCATGTTTGACAGTCTCCTGGAGGGGAAGGAGTCTCTCCAAGAAATGGCCATATCACAGTCTGCCGATATGGACAGCCCCATCAAGAGGATCCTCCTGGATGATGTATTCTAGGAGAGAGTGTTAAGCAGCCTGAAACTCCTGAAACCTATAGCAGTAGCCACTGCACGGATTGAGAGAGACAATATCATCCTGTCGGATGTTCAGACTCTGCCTGCAGATGTAAGAGAAGAGGACTGGCCACCCCACATAGCCCGGTTCCTCTCTAGGTTTCTTCCTAGGTTTTGGCCTTTCTAGGGAGTTTTTCCTAGCCACCGTGCTTTTACACCTGCATTGTTTGCTGTTTGGGGTTTTAGGCTGGGTTTCTGTACAGCACTTTGAGATATCAGCTGATGTACGAAGGGCTATATAAATAAATTTGATTTGAAATACGTACTGCCCTGCCCACTTCACTGTTGCTTCAAGCAGAGGAAACTGCAGTTCTGAAATATATATAAAAAAAAAAGTCAAATTTTTCAGTTTTTGATTTGTTAAAAAAGTTCGAAATATCCAATAAATGTCGTTCCACTTCATGATTGTGTCCCACTTGTTGTTGATTCTTCACAAAAAACACAGTTTTATATCTTTATGTTTGAAGCCTGAAATGTGGCAAAAGGTCGCAAAGTTCAAGGGGGCCGAATACTTTCGCAAGGCACTGTATCTCATCAGCCACCTGGTGGAAGGGACTTTGTGGATCTGAGGCTCTTTCCCCTGTTGCCTCCATCATCCTCCAAATCCCACCAACATCAGCCGCCTCAGAGCGCATCTGGTCCATGTTTGGGAACACACACCAATACACGGGTTGAAAAATTGGTGGCCATCCAGGAAAATTTGAGGCTTTTTGAGCCTGACAACGAGCCATCCTCAACAAGGTTGGAAAGTGACAGTGAAGATGAGGCCTCAGTCTGGATGTTCAAGAGGTGAACATTGAGGAGGTCCAGTGAGAAGACATGGAAGCCTGAGAGGAAGACAACTAAAGCTTTAGTTTCTAGACTATCATTTTACAGATGTATGTTGAAAATGTTTTTGGGAGATGCGATGGATCATTGGGGATCATTCAATAATTAATTTATTTTGTTGTTCAGTGAAATCATCCCATGTGAAGAGACAACTCATTTCATTAAAGGTCAATTCGTAACTAAATAGTTAAAAAAATATATTTTGGAAGGATTTAATCATTTGCAATTGTGTCTACTTATGATAAGGTAAAAGGTTTATGTTTCTGTCTCCATATGATATGGTAAATATATCCAATGCAAAAAACATCTACAATTAAATGGTATTAATATTAATTTTCATATATTTCCGTTAATTCCCATATATTCCCGTTAATTCCCACGGAAAGTTTCCACCTCTGAATATTCCCTAAAATGTGCAACCCTAGTCTAGACCATGGGTACAGAACTCTTTCCCTATGAGGTCCGGTGCCTACTTGTTTTCTGTTCTACCTGATAATGAATTGCACACACCTGGTGTTCCAGGTCTAAATCAGTCCCTGATAGGAGGGGAACAATGAAAAAATGCAGTGGAACTGGCTTCGAGGTCCAGAGTTGACTTTGTGGGGTTCAGACTAAAACCTTGCTTGACAAATAAAGTGAGACTTTGCAAGTAGCAGTTTGCAGGATGCCTTTGTATTCAACATGCATTGGAAGCTTTAACTGAGACACATAACACTAGAGAGAAAGAGAGTGCTTCCGTCATGAGAGGGTCTCTGTGTGTGTGTGTGTGTGTGTGTGTGTGTGTGTGTGTGTGTGTGTGTGTTCTCGGAAACACCTTTCACCTTTTCTAAAAATCGTCATAGCCCCTAACTCTGGTAAGGCAAGCTCTTTCTAGGAAGCCCTGATACTCTTTGCTTTGCCATGACTTGAAGGCTTGAAGAGAGAGGAAGAGGTTAAGAGAGGGAGGGATAGAGGGAGGTAAATAAGAGAACCAGATAAGGTTAAGTGAGAGGCAGGAGACCTCCTCTGAGCAGCCCAGAGCAGAGGCAGCGTTATCAGGCACACAGAAGCTTCACAGGCCCCTCTGTGGAGGATGGAGATTGGGAGGCCGGGGCTGAACGTGTGTGTGTGGGGGGGCTTTATGGACACACACACACACACACACACACACACACACACACACACACACACACACACACACACACACACACACACACACACACACACACACACACACACACACACACACACACACACACACACACACACACACACACACACACACACACAGAGATAATCCTCAATATCAGCCAAACAGTGAAATACCCCCAACTACTCTTTCTCTCGTTCTCCAATATCTCCCCATGTCTCTCTTTCCTATTCTTTCTGGGGAGTTAGAACAATCTTAATGCGTGATCTTATCTCCTCTAAAATACTGTTTCTCATTATTTCATTCCCCAGCTTTCTCTCTCTCTCTCAAACACACGCTTCTTTGATGAGAATCCATTCATGGATTTAATGGATTTCTCCTGCCTTTACCCCGGGATCTAGGAGATGCCTTCAAACAGTCCGCCCGGCCCCGGCTTCAGGCTTCAACACCGACCGGGCTGGGGCAGATTGCAAAGGACTGCGTTTTTCTGCCTCGGCATCAAAAGAATAAGACATTTCAGCTCAGAAAACAGCCTGCCCAGTCAATATGGATCTGAAACTGGCCAACTTCAATCCCACATGAAATAACTGCCATGAAACAGCGCTGGAACTTGTCATTTTTTTCACCCATCATTCCTATGTCAAACTTTTTTCTATCACAGATAAAAAGGGGGAAAAAGTTTCCTATGTAACTTTCGCCTAACGTTTGAGCTCGCTTCTGACCCTGTGTGTGCATTTCCAGCTAAAAAGGACCAACTGGATTTTGGGCTGAAACTCATCAGTTCTCTTTAAAGAAAAGTATGCCACATATCTATCACATTGCAGATGGTGGATGAACCTAGTTCAACTCTGCTCACAATGTGAGTTCCACATCAGACCCTCTGACATCTGCAGGTCATCATAATATCATCCTGACGTCTCAGATGGAAAATAGGAGGGAAGAAAAAGCGTCAAAATGAGTTCCGGCTGGTAAACAACTCTTACGTGTCTGGTGTGATTGGTTTTATGTAAGGGGAAGAGAAACAGACAGGAAAAGAGGCGTTCCTTCACACTTCATATACTATAAAGTCATGCACTCTCTCACCAACTGTCATTCTCTCCCATACTAACTACTCTATGTGGATCCAAAATGGCGCTGGGTGCCCTGGCGGTCCCTGCATTCCGGGCCTAATGCGGTGCAGCTGGGCTGGGGCCTAATGAAAGAGAGGCTCTTTGATGGGCCCTG
This sequence comes from Oncorhynchus keta, assembly GCF_023373465.1. Classification (NCBI taxonomy): domain Eukaryota; kingdom Metazoa; phylum Chordata; class Actinopteri; order Salmoniformes; family Salmonidae; genus Oncorhynchus; species Oncorhynchus keta. The sequence continues at coordinate 479,815 of NW_026290921.1, read as the reverse complement.
GTCAAGATTAGGCTCTGATCAACACCACCTACCCCGGGCTTCCTTCTCAACCTGCACAGGATTATGGGTGATTTCCAAGCCCTGGGCTGTATTAAGGGCAATGGAGGGGCAACTGGACATAATGAACAGGGGCTGGGAGGGGCTACTGGATATAATGAACAGGGGCTGGGAGGGGCTACTGGATATAATGAACAGGGGCTGGGAGGGGCTACTGCATATAATGAACAGGGGCTGGGAGGGGCTACTGGACATAATGAACAGGGGCTGGGAGGGGCTACTGGATATAATGAACAGGGGCTGGGTTGGGGCTACTGGACATAATGAACAGGGGCTGGGAGGGGCTGCTGGACATAATGAACAGTGGCTGGGAGGGGCTACTGGACATAATGAACAGGGGCTACTAGACATAATGAACAGGGGCTGGGAGGGGCTACTGGACATAATGAACAGGGTCTGGGAGGGGCTACTAGACATAATGAACAGGGGCTGGGAGGGGCTACTAGACATAATGAACAGGGGCTGGGAGGGGCTACTGGACATAATGAACAGGGGCTGGGAGGGGCTACTAGACATAATGAACAGGGGCTGGGAGGGGCTACTAGACATAATGAACAGGGGCTGGGAGGGGCTACTAGACATAATGAACAGGGGCTGGGAGGGGCTACTGGACATAATGAACAGGGGCTGGGAGGGGCTACTAGACATAATGAACAGGGGCTGGGAGGGGCTACTAGACATAATGAACAGGGGCTGGGAGGGGCTACTGGACATAATGAACAGGGGCTGGGAGGGGCTACTGGACATAATGAACAGGGGCTGGGAGGGGCTACTAGACATAATGAACAGGGGCTGGGAGGGGCTACTAGACATAATGAACAGGGGCTGGGAGGGGCTACTAGACATAATGAACAGGGGCTGGGAGGGGCTACTAGACATAATGAACAGGGGCTGGGAGGGGCTACTGGACATAATGAACAGGGGCTGGGAGGGGCTACTGGACATAATGAACAGGGGCTGGGAGGGGCTACTAGACATAATGAACAGGGGCTGGGAGGGGCTACTAGACATCCAGTCCATTATTACTACCTCTTCTACCACGTGTTATTATTGACTTGACTCTTTTCATTGTTATTATTATTGATTCATGTACTGCACTGTTGAGGGAGCTAGCGCATAAGTATTCTGCTGCACCTTTTATAGCTGATCGCTGCAGCTGTACATAGTCCATCTGTAAATAGCCCACCCAATTTACCTACCTCATCCCCATACTGTTTTTATTTATTTACTTTTCTGCTCTTTTGCACACCAGTATCTCTACTTGCACATGCTCATCTGATCATTTATCACTCCAGTGTTAATCTGCTAAATTGTAATTATTCGCCTACCTCCTCATGCCTTTTGCACACAATGTATATAGACTCTTTTTCTTATACTGTGTTATTGACTTGTTAATTGTTTACTCCCTGTGTAACTCTGTGTTGTCTGTTCACACTGCTATGCTTTATCTTGGCCAGGTCACAGTTGTAAAGGAGAACTTGTTCTCAACTAGCCTATCTGGTTAAATAAAGGTCAAATAAAATATCAAATGTAAAAAAAAAAAATACCTGCTGTAAACTGTGTATGTGATCAATTGATTTTGACAGAGAAAGGAGGAGTGATGGAGGGGACTTGAACCTGTCTGGTCCACCAAGATACTGTAGGTCAGAGCAGGGGGAATGACGCATCTACTGAAGGTGTATCACACTAACCCCTCCTCTCTCCATGTACCTCTGAAACTACACAGTTCACTGTTGACTAGAATACAAATGGGAGGCTAACCTGTTGGGGTGGCTGGTTAAATCTGTAGCATTATTAAACCCTGCCTGTCACACAGGTTCTGAAAGGTCTCCTTAGATAGTCAGTCAGTGAGATGATGTCAGTCACGTCAGTCGGTTGATGCCAGTCAGTCAAATGATATCAGTCAGTCAGTCAAATGATTTCAGTCAGTCAAATGATTTCAGTCAGTCAAATGACGTCAGTCAGATAATGTCAGTTACTCAGTCAGTCAGTTAGATGATGTCAGTCAGATGATGTCAGTTACTCAGTCAGTCAGTTAGATGATGTCAATTAGATGATGTCAGTTACTCGGTCAGTCAGATTAAGTCAGTCAGTCAGATGATGTCAGTCAGTTTAAGTCAGTCAGATGATGTCAGTCACTCCGTCAGATGATGTCAGTCCTTCAGATGATGTGGTCCTTCTGTAGCTCAGTTGGTAGAGCATGGCGCTTGTAACGCCAGGGTAGTGGGTTCGATCCCCGGGACCACCCATACGTAGAATGTATGCACACATGACTGTAAGTCGCTTTGGATAAAAGCGTCTGCTAAATGGCATATATTATTATTATAGATGAAGTCAGTCAGTCAGATGATGTCAGTCAGTCAGATGATGTCAGTTACTCAGTCAGTTGATATCAGTTACTCAGTCAGTCAGATGATGTCAGTTACTCAGTCAGTTGATGTCAGTTACTCAGTCAGTTAGATGATGTCATTCCTTCTCCCAAAAGTAGGGCCAGCTCCACTCCTTCTCCCAACAGTAGGGCCAGCTCCACTCCTTCTCCCAACAGTAGGGCCCGCTCCGCTCCTTCTCCCAACAGTAGGGCCCGCTCCGCTACTTCTCCCAACAGTAGGGCCCGCTCCGCTCCTTCTCCCAACAGTAGGGCCTGCTCCACTCCTTCTCCCAACAGTAGGGCCTGCTCCACTCCTTCTCCCAACAGTAGGGCCTGCTCCACTCCTTCTCCCAACAGTAGGGCCTGCTCCACTCCTTCTCCCAACAGTAGGGCCTGCTCCACTCCTTCTCCCAACAGTAGGGTCTGCTCCACTCCTTCTCCCAACAGTAGGGCCTGCTCCACTCCTTCTCCCAACAGTAGGGTCTGCTCCACTCCTTCTCCCAACAGTAGGGCCAGCTCCGCTACTTCTCCCAACAGTAGGGCCTGCTCCACTCCTTCTCCCAACAGTAGGGCCTGCTCCGCTCCTTCTCCCAACAGTAGGGCCCGCTCCGCTCCTTCTCCCAACAGTAGGGCCCGCTCCGCTCCTTCTCCCAACAGTAGGGCCTGCTCCGCTACTTCTCCCAACAGTAGGGCCTGCTCCACTCCTTCTCCCAACAGTAGGGCCCGCTCCGCTCCTTCTCCCAACAGTAGGGCCCGCTCCGCTCCTTCTCCCAACAGTAGGGCCCGCTCCGCTCCTTCTCCCAACAGTAGGGCCCGCTCCACTCCTTCTCCCAACAGTAGGGCCTGCTCCACTCCTTCTCCCAACAGTAGGGCCTGCTCCGCTCCTTCTCCCAACAGTAGGGCCTGCTCCGCTCCTTCTCCAAACAGTAGGGCCTGCTCCGCTCCTTCTCCCAACAGTAGGGCCTGCTCCGCTCCTTCTCCCAACAGTAGGGCCTGCTCCGCTCCTTCTCCAAACAGTAGGGCCTGCTCCACTCCTTCTCCCAACAGTAGGGCCTGCTCCGCTCCTTCTCCCAACAGTAGGGCCTGCTCCGCTCCTTCTCCCAACAGTAGGGCCTGCTCCGCTCCTTCCGACAGTTGAAACTGCAGTGCCCCGCTGATAATCCCCCTGACAATTGCCTCAAAACTTAACCTGAACAATACCGAAACTAATTTCAAACATATAACAGATGAAATACATTAAGTAAAGTGTGATGGGGAGAATGGGTGAGTTGATGAGTGAGGGGAAGTGAAAGAAGCATAATTATGTCATCACCAATTGTGAATGAAGAACAGGGCGGGCAATTCTATTGTATTCATCCATTCTAATTATGGACCTAATCTTAAAATGGTATGTACCCTGTATCAGAGAGGCTTTGCTTTTTGACACCACACTCCCTAGAGCAAGTCCCGCAGGCTCTAGTTTTGTCTTATCTTGATTATTATCCAGACATGTGGTCCAGTGCTGCAGGAAAGACCTAGTTAAGCTACAGCTGGCCCAGAACAGAGCAGCATGTCTTGCTCTTCATTGTAATCAGAGGGTTGATATAAATACTATGCTGCCAGTCTCTTGGCTGAGAGTTGAGGAGAGACTGACTGCATCACAAAAAAGAATGTGTTGAAAATCACAAATTGTTAACATGGTCAACTTACACACAGCTCTGACACACACACTTACCCCACCAGACATGCCACCAGGGGTCTTTTCACAGTCCCAAAATCCAGAACAAATTGAAGAAAGCGAACAGTATAATATAGAGCCATTAATGCATGGAACTCCGTTCCATCTCAAACAGATAAAGCAACACCTCACGTCACAACACCTCCCCCTATTTCACCTAGATAGTGTGTGTGTGTGTGTTGATATGTTGGCTACGTGTGCCTTCGTTTCAGTTGATGTAGTTCTGTTCTTGTCTATTAATATTATGTATTATGTCATGTTTCGTTTGGACCCCAGGAACAGAGGCTGCTGCTATCACAACAGCTAATGGGGATCCTAATAAAAGACCAAAAAGACCAAAAGCAGACTATTCAGCGAGAGCGTGCGTAATTCTACATGCTGAACCGCTTTCAATCTCTGGGAAAAGATCCACATGGGGCAGCAGGCGTGAGGGTCAGAGAATGTGGTGTTTGAGGCCTGTGGAACCGGAGGTTGGCAAGGAGAGTAATGTCTCCATGGACTATTTCTTCACTCCACTGTCATTGGTCAACAAGTTGTTTACAAAGAAAACAAGTCTGTCCGGCACCATGAACAAAGTGAGGCGGGAGCTCCCTCCCTCTGCGCAAAATAAGACACCTGCACAGCCGTGACAACTGTCCTGAAGAATGACAAGACAACGGGACACAATCAAGAGAAAACAGGATACTATTATGGACTACAACCAAACAAATGTTGTGTTTTAAGCATGTGAAAGTTACAAAAATGTTGTCATTTGCCTCCCTCACTGCATCGCAGTGCCACCAGAGACTCCGGGTTCGAGCCCAGGCTCTGCCGCAGACGCACAATTGGCCCAGCATGGGTTAGGGAGGGTTTGGCCGGCAGGGATATCCTTGTCTCATCGCGCACTAGCGACTCCTGTGGCGGGCCGAGCGCAGTGCGTGATGACCAGGTCACTAGGTGTACGGTGTTTCCTCCGGCACATTGGTGCGGTTGGCTTCCGGGTTGGATGCGCACTGTGTTAAGAAGCGTGTGCGGCTTGGTTGGGTTGTGTTTCGGAGGACGCATGGCTCTCGACCTTCGTCTCTCCGAGTCCGTACGGGAGTTGCAGCGATGAGACAAGACAGTAACTACTACTAATTGGATACCATGAAATTGGGGAGAAAAAGGGGTAAAAAACTAAATAAATATTTTGACCGTGCTTCTTGGTGGTTGGGGTAAAAATATATATTTTTATTGCTGTTATAAAAATCAGCTGTTACCCTGATCCAACAAAGCATATGCTTTCTCTTTCATATGTAACAAAGGTACTCCACAAATAAAATTGATTGACCACTTGAATTTCGGTGTTTTGTTTTTACATATAGCCTACAGTAACATAAACTAATGAAAATGCTATTGTGTTATTTGAAATCAAATACAACTCATATTGTAATGTTAGCCAAGGCCTTCATAAACACAACCACAGTATTATTTTTGCTATAGCATATATGAAATATATGAATTCCACTGTTAGAATGTTGCAGTCAGAATGACTGCTCATTAGCTTAAAGGGGGGTCCATGGACGCCCTGCAGACCTAGTGTTAAAAGCATCCATCTGATAAGCACTCTGTTATGTCCTACATACCAATAACAGGACACATCTGGTATACTGGAGCATGACTGATTCTCCATATGTATACTACCCCACCTCTGTACCCTGTTCTTCTCTACTGGGAGTGCCATGGAGGGGTGGGAGACTATGAAAAGAGGACAGAGGGTGGAAATGGAGGAGAATAGGCAGGATGTCATTGACTTGTGGCGGTGCTATGTCCCTAGCCCACCCATCCCATCACCCACCTTATCCTGGGCTCTCTCTCTCTTCCCTTCTCCCCTGGCGGTGCTATGTCCCTAGCCCACCCATCCCATCCCATCACCCAACTTATCCTGGGCTCTCTCTCTCTTCCCTTCTCCCCTGGCGGTGCTATGTCCCTAGCCCACCCATCCCATCCCATCACCCACCTTATCCTGGGCTCTCTCTCTTCCTTTCTCCCCTGGCGGTGCTATGTCCCTAGCCCACCCATCCCATCCCATCCCATCACCCACCTTATCCTGGGCTCTCTCTCTTCCCTTCTCCCCTGGCGGTGCTATGTCCCTAGCCCACCCATCCCATCACCCACCTTATCCTGGGCTCTCTCTCGCTTCCCTTATCCCCTGGCGGTGCTATGTCCCTAGCCCACCCATCCCATCCCATCACCCACCTTATCCTGGGCTCTCTCTCTCTTCCCTTCTCCCCTGGCAGTGCTATGTCCCTAGCCCACCCATCCCATCCCATCACCCACCTTATCCTGGGCTCTCTCTCTCTTCCCTTCTCCCCTGGCAGTGCTATGTCCCTAGCCCACCCATCCCATCCCATCACCCACCTTATCCTGGGCTCTCTCTCGCTTCCCTTCTCCCCTGGCAGTGCTATGTCCCTAGCCCACCCATCCCATCACCCACCTTATCCTGGGCTCTCTCTCTTCCCTTCTCCCCTGGCGGTGCTATGTCCCTAGCCTACCCATCCCATCCCATCACCCACCTTATCCTGTGCTCTCTCTCTTCCCTTCTCCCCTGGCAGTGCTATGTCCCTAGCCTACCCATCCCATCCCATCATCCACCTTATCCTGGGCTCTCTCTCTCTTCCCTTCTCCCCTGGCAGTGCTATGTCCCTAGCCCACCCATCCCATCCCATCACCCACCTTATCCTGGGGTCTCTCTCTCTTCCCTTCTCCCCTGGCAGTGCTATGTCCCTAGCCCACCCATCCCATCCCATCACCCACCTTATCCTGGGCTCTCTCTCTCTTCCCTTCTCCCCTGGCAGTGCTATGTCCCTAGCCCACCCATCCCATCCCATCACCCACCTTATCCTGGGCTCTCTCTCTCTTCCCTTCTCCCCTGGCGGTGCTATGTCCCTAGCCCACCCATCCCATCCCATCACCCACCTTATCCTGGGCTCTCTCTCGCTTCCCTTCTCCCCTGGCAGTGCTATGTCCCTAGCCCACCCATCCCATCCCATCACCCACCTTATCCTGGGCTCTCTCTCTCTTCCGTTCTCCCCTGGCGGTGCTATGTCCCTAGCCCACCCATCCCATCCCATCACCCACCTTATCCTGGGCTCTCTCTCTCTTCCCTTCTCCCCTGGCAGTGCTATGTCCCTAGCCCACCCATCCCATCCCATCACCCACCTTATCCTGGGCTCTCTCTCTCTTCCCTTCTCCCCTGGCAGTGCTATGTCCCTAGCCCACCCATCCCATCCCATCACCCACCTTATCCTGGGTTCTCTCTCGCTTCCCTTCTCCCCCTGGCAGTGCTATGTCCCAACCCCGACCCTCTCACCCACCTTCTCCTGGGCCAGTTGTCTCTCGGCCTTGTGGCTCGTCTCCAGCTCCAGGCAGATGTGGTCCATCTCGGCTCTCAGCCTGCCCAGGGAGGCCTCCTGGTCCTGAGCCGCGCGCTGCCTCTCCTCCTCCCTGAGCACCCCCAGCTCCAGCAGCTGCTGCTTCCTCTGGCTGTGGGCCTGCTGCAGCTCATCCCTCAGAGAGGACACCTGCTCCTCCAGGTCAGAGATGACCTGGGGTCAGGAAGATACACAGGTACACTCACGTCAGGAAAGAGGTAGCACACTAAGACACTACTGTTTGGAGACACTAATAAGTTATGTCCTGCCGTGGTATTGGCAGAACAACTGCAACACTAATTTTCACACTGAGCTTGTTCGTCTCCTAGCGACTGTTAGTCAGATCCATGGTACAGAGTATTTAAAAAGTTACTTTTTAGTGCCCACAACCTTAACAATTCATGTGCAGCACACACACTCATGCACGCACATATACACACACACAAGTGGGTATGACACCCAATCTCAAGGTCAGTCAATGACACCTGTCTCAGGGTCAGTCAATGACACCGGTCTCAGGGTCAGTCAATGACACCGGTCTCAGGGTCAGTCAATGACACCGGTCTCAGGGTCAGTCAATGACACCGGTCGCAGGGTCAGTCAATGACACCGGTTGCAGGGTCAGTCAATGACACCGGTCGCAGGGTCAGTCAATGACACCGGTCTCAGGGTCAGTCAATGACACCGGTCTCAGGGTCAGTCAATGACACCGGTCGCAGGGACAGTCAATGACACCGGTCTCAGGGTCAGTCAGTGACACCGGTCTCAGGGTCAGTCAGTGACACCGGTCTCAGGGTCAGTCAATGACACCGGTCTCAGGGTCAGTCAATGACACCGGTCTCAGGGTCAGTCAATGACACAGGTCTCAGGGTCAGTCAATGACACCGGTCTCAGGGTCAGTCAATGACACCGGTCTCAGGGTCAGTCAATGACACCGGTCTCAGGGTCAGTCAATGACACCGGTCTCAGGGTCAGTCAATGACACCGGTCTCAGGGTCAGTCAATGACACCGGTCTCAGGGTCAGTCAATGACACCGGTCTCAGGGTCAGTCAATGACAACGGTCTCAGGGTCAGTCAATGACACGGTCTCAGGAGTCAGTGACATCTCAGGATCAGTCAATGACACCGGTCTCAGGATCAGTCAATGACACCGGTCTCAGGGTCAGTCAATGACACCGGTCTCAGGGTCAGTCAATGACACCGGTCTCAGGGTCAGTCAATGACACCGGTCTCAGGGTCAGTCAATGACACCGGTCTCAGGGTCAGTCAATGACACCGGTCTCAGGGTCAGTCAATGACACCGGTCTCAGGGTCAGTCAATGACACCGGTCTCAGGGACAGTCAATGACACCGGTCTCAGGGTCAGTCAGTGACACCGGTCTCAGGGTCAGTCAAGGTCAGTCAATGACACCGGTCTCAGGGTCAGTCAATGACACCGGTCTCAGGGTCAGTCAATGACACCGGTCTCAGGGTCAGTCAATGACACCGGTCTCAGGGTCAGGGTCAGTCAATGACACCGGTCTCAGGGTCAGTCAATGACACCGGTCTCAGGGTCAGTCAATGACACCGGTCTCAGGGTCAGTCAATTACACCGGTCTCAGGGTCAGTCAATGACACCGGTCTCAGGGTCAGTCAGACACCGGTCTCAGGGTCAATGACACCGGTCTCAGGGTCAGTCAATGACACCGGTCTCAGGGTCAGTCAATGACACCGGTCTCAGGGTCAGTCAATGACACCGGTCTCAGGGTCAGTCAATGACACCGGTCTCAGGGTCAGTCAATGACACCGGTCTCAGGGTCAGTCAATGACACCGGTCTCAGGGTCAGTCAATGACACCGGTCTCAGGGTCAGTCAATGACACCGGTCTCAGGGTCAGTCAATGACACCGGTCTCAGGGTCAGTCAATGACACCGGTCTCAGGGTCAGTCAATGACACCGGTCTCAGGATCAGTCAATGACACCGGTCTCAGGGTCAGTCAATGACACCGGTCTCAGGGTCAGTCAATGACACCGGTCTCAGGGTCAGTCAATGACACCGGTCTCAGGGTCAGTCAATGACACCGGTCTCAGGGTCAGTCAATGACACCGGTCTCAGGGTCAGTCAATGACACCGGTCTCAGGGTCAGTCAATCACAACGGTCTCAGGGTCAGTCAGTGACACCGGTCTCAGGGTCAGTCAATGACACCGGTCTCAGGGTCAGTCAATGACACCGGTCTCAGGGTCAGTCAATGACACCGGTCTCAGGGTCAGTCAATGACACCGGTCTCAGGGTCAGTCAGTGACACCGGTCTCAGGGTCAGTCAATGACACCGGTCTCAGGGTCAGTCAATGACACCGGTCTCAGGGTCAGTCAGTGACACCGGTCTCAGGGTCAGTCAATGACACCGGTCTCAGGGTCAGTCAATGACACCGGTCTCAGGGTCAGTCAGTGACACCGGTCTCAGGGTCAGTCAATGACACCGGTCTCAGGGTCAGTCAATGACACCGGTCTCAGGGTCAGTCAATGACACCGGTCTCAGGGTCAGTCAATGACACCTGTCTCAGGGTCAGTCAATGACACCGGTCTCAGGGTCAGTCAGTGACACCGGTCTCAGGGTCAGTCAATGACACCGGTCTCAGGGTCAGTCAATGACACCAGTCTCAGGGTCAGTCAGTGACACCGGTCTCAGGGTCAGTCAATGACACCGGTCTCAGGGTCAGTCAATGACACCGGTCTCAGGGTCAGTCAATGACACCGGTCTCAGGGTCAGTCAATGACACCGGTCTCAGGGTCAGTCAATGACACCGGTCTCAGGGTCAGTCAGTGACACCGGTCTCAGGGTCAGTCAGTGACACCGGTCTCAGGGTCAGTCAGTGACATCGGTCTCAGGGTCAGTCAGTGACACCAGTCTCAGGGTCAGTCAATGACACCAGTCTCAGGGTCAGTCAGTGACACCGGTCTCAGGGTCAGTCAATGACACCGGTCTCAGGGTCAGTCAGTGACACCGGTCGCAGGGTCAGTCAATGACACCGGTCTCAGGGTTAGTCAATGACACCAGTCTCAGGGTCAGTCAGTGACACCGGTCGCAGGGTCAGTCAATGACACCGGTCTCAGGGTTAGTCAATGACACCAGTCTCAGGGTCAGTCAGTGACACAGGTCTCAGGGTCAGTCAATGACACCGGTCTCAGGGTCAGTCAATGACACCGGTCTCAGGGTCAGTCAGTGACACCGGTCTCAGGGTCAGTCAATGACACCAGTCTCAGGGTCAGTCAGTGACACCGGTCTCAGGGTCAGTCAGTGACACCGGTCTCAGGTTCAGTCAATGACACCAGTCTCAGGGTCAGTCAATGACACCAGTCTCAGGGTCAGTCAATGACACCAGTCTCAGGGTCAGTCAGTGACACCGGTCTCAGGGTCAGTCAGTGACACCGGTCTCAGGGTCAGTCAATAACACCGGTCTCAGGGTCAGTCGATGACACCGGTCTCAGGGTCAGTCAGTGACACCGGTCTCAGGGTCAGTCAGTGACACCAGTCTCAGGGTCAGTCAATGACACCAGTCTCAGGGTCAGTCAGTGACACCGGTCTCAGGGTCAGTCAATGACACCGGTCTCAGGGTCAGTCAATGACACCGGTCTCAGGGTTAGTCAATGACACCAGTCTCAGGGTTAGTCAATGACACCAGTCTCAGGGTCAGTCAGTGACACCGGTCTCAGGGTCAGTCAATGACACCGGTCTCAGGGTCAGTCAATGACACCGGTCTCAGGGTCAGTCAGTGACACCGGTCTCAGGGTCAGTCAATGACACCAGTCTCAGGGTCAGTCAGTTACACCGGTCTCAGGGTCAGTCAATGACACCGGTCTCAGGGTCAGTCAGTGACACCGGTCTCAGGGTCAGTCAATGACACCGGTCTCAGGGTCAGTCAATGACACCGGTCTCAGGGTCAGTCAGTGACACCGGTCTCAGGGTCAGTCAATGACACCGGTCTCAGGGTCAGTCAATGACACCGGTCTCAGGGTCAGTCAATGACACCGGTCTCAGGGTCAGTCAATGACACCAGTCTCAGGGTCAGTCAGTGACACCGGTCTCAGGGTCAGTCAATGACACCGGTCTCAGGGTCAGTCAATGACACCGGTCTCAGGGTCAGTCAGTGACACCGGTCTCAGGGTCAGTCAATGACACCGGTCTCAGGGTCAGTCAATGACACCGGTCTCAGGGTCAGTCAGTGACACCGGTCTCAGGGTCAGTCAATGACACCGGTCTCAGGGTCAGTCAATGACACCGGTCTCAGGGTCAGTCAATGACACCGGTCTCAGGGTCAGTCAATGACACCTGTCTCAGGGTCAGTCAATGACACCGGTCTCAGGGTCAGTCAGTGACACCGGTCTCAGGGTCAGTCAATGACACCGGTCTCAGGGTCAGTCAATGACACCAGTCTCAGGGTCAGTCAGTGACACCGGTCTCAGGGTCAGTCAATGACACCGGTCTCAGGGTCAGTCAATGACACCGGTCTCAGGGTCAGTCAATGACACCGGTCTCAGGGTCAGTCAATGACACCGGTCTCAGGGTCAGTCAGTGACACCGGTCTCAGGGTCAGTCAGTGACACCGGTCTCAGGGTCAGTCAGTGACATCGGTCTCAGGGTCAGTCAGTGACACCAGTCTCAGGGTCAGTCAATGACACCAGTCTCAGGGTCAGTCAGTGACACCGGTCTCAGGGTCAGTCAATGACACCGGTCTCAGGGTCAGTCAGTGACACCGGTCTCAGGGTCAGTCAATGACACCGGTCTCAGGGTTAGTCAATGACACCAGTCTCAGGGTCAGTCAGTGACACCGGTCGCAGGGTCAGTCAATGACACCGGTCTCAGGGTTAGTCAATGACACCAGTCTCAGGGTCAGTCAGTTACACCGGTCTCAGGGTCAGTCAGTGACACCGGTCTCAGGGTCAGTCAATGACACCAGTCTCAGGGTCAGTCAATGACACCAGTCTCAGGGTCAGTCAGTGACACCGGTCTCAGGGTCAGGCAGTGACACCGGTCTCAGGGTCAGTCAGTGACACCGGTCTCAGGGTCAGTCAATGACACCGGTCTCAGGGTCAGTCAATGACACCGGTCTCAGGGTCAGTCAGTGACACCGGTCTCAGGGTCAGTCAGTGACACCGGTCTCAGGGTCAGTCAATGACACCAGTCTCAGGGTCAGTCAGTGACACCGGTCTCAGGGTCAGTCAATGACACCGGTCTCAGGGTCAGTCAGGGTCAGGGTCAGTCAGTGACACCGGTCTCAGGGTCAGTCAATGACACCGTCTCAGGGTCAGTCAGTGACACCGGTCTCAGGGTCAGTCAATGACACCGGTCTCAGGGTCAGTCAATGACACCGGTCTCAGGGTCAGTCAGTGACACCGGTCTCAGGGTCAGTCAATGACACCAGTCTCAGGGTCAGTCAGTGACACCGGTCTCAGGGTCAGTCAATGACACCGGTCTCAGGGTCAGTCAGTGACACCGGTCTCAGGGTCAGTCAATGACACCGGTCTCAGGGTCAGTCAGTGACACCGGTCTCAGGGTCAGTCAATGACACCGGTCTCAGGGTCAGTCAATGACACCGGTCTCAGGGTCAGTCAATGACACCGGTCTCAGGGTCAGTCAATGACACCGGTCTCAGGGTCAGTCAATGACACCGGTCTCAGGGTCAGTCAATGACACCGGTCTCAGGGTCAGTCAATGACACCGGTCCAGGGTCTCAGGACACCGGTCAGGGTCAGTCAGACACCGGTCTCAGGGTCAGTCAATGACACCGGTCTCAGGGTCAGTCAATGACACCGGTCTCAGGGTCAGTCAATGACACCGGTCTCAGGGTCAGTCAATGACACCGGTCTCAGGGTCAGTCAGTGACACCGGTCTCAGGGTCAGTCAATGACACCGGTCTCAGGGTCAGTCAGTGACACCGGTCTCAGGGTCAGTCAGTGACACCGGTCTCAGGGTCAGTCAATGACACCAGTCTCAGGGTCAGTCAGTGACACCGTCTCAGGGTCAGTCAATGACACCGGTCTCAGGGTCAGTCAGTGACACCGGTCTCAGGGTCAGTCAATGACACCGGTCTCAGGGTCAGTCAATGACACCAGTCTCAGGGTCAGTCAGTGACACCGGTCTCAGGGTCAGTCAGTGACACCGGTCTCAGGGTCAGTCAATGACACCAGTCTCAGGGTCAGTCAGTGACACCGGTCTCAGGGTCAGTCAGTGACACCGGTCTCAGGTTCAGTCAATGACACCAGTCTCAGGGTCAGTCAATGACACCAGTCTCAGGGTCAGTCAATGACACCAGTCTCAGGGTCAGTCAGTGACACCGGTCTCAGGGTCAGTCAGTGACACCGGTCTCAGGGTCAGTCAATGACACCGGTCTCAGGGTCAGTCAATGACACCGGTCTCAGGGTCAGTCAGTGACACCGGTCTCAGGGTCAGTCAGTGACACCAGTCTCAGGGTCAGTCAATGACACCAGTCTCAGGGTCAGTCAGTGACACCGGTCTCAGGGTCAGTCAATGACACCGGTCTCAGGGTCAGTCAGTGACACCGGTCGCAGGGTCAGTCAATGACACCGGTCTCAGGGTTAGTCAATGACACCAGTCTCAGGGTCAGTCAGTGACACCGGTCTCAGGGTCAGTCAATGACACCGGTCTCAGGGTCAGTCAATGACACCGGTCTCAGGGTCAGTCAATGACACCGGTCTCAGGGTCAGTCAATGACACCAGTCTCAGGGTCAGTCAGTTAGTCAGTGACACCGGTCTCAGGGTCAGTCAATGACACCGGTCTCAGGGTCAGTCAGTGACACCGGTCTCAGGGTCAGTCAATGACACCGGTCTCAGGGTCAGTCAATGACACCGGTCTCAGGGTCAGTCAATGACACCTGGGTCTCAATGGTCAGGGTCAATGACACCGGTCTCAGGGTCAGTCAATGACACCGGTCTCAGGGTCAGTCAATGACACCGGTCTCAGGGTCAGTCAATGACACCGGTCTCAGGGTCAGTCAATGACACCGGTCTCAGGGTCAGTCAATGACACCTCAGGGTCAGTCAGGACACCGGTCTCAGGGTCAGTGACACCGGTCTCAGGGTCAGTCAGTGACACCGGTCTCAGGGTCAGTCAGTGACACCGGTCTCAGGGTCAGTCAATGACACCAGTCTCAGGGTCAGTCAATGACACCGGTCTCAGGGTCAGTCAATGACACCGGTCTCAGGGTCAGTCAGTCAATGACACCGGTCTCAGGGTCAGTCAATGACACCGGTCTCAGGGTTAGTCAATGACACCGGTCTCAGGGTCAGTCAGTGACACCGGTCTCAGGGTCAGTCAATGACACCGGTCTCAGGGTCAGTCAGTGACACCGGTCTCAGGGTCAGTCAGTGACACCGGTCTCAGGGTCAGTCAATGACACCGGTCTCAGGGTCAGTCAATGACACCAGTGACAGTGACACGGGTCTCAGGGTCAGTCAATGACACCGGTCTCAGGGTCAGTCAATGACACCGGTCTCAGGGTCAGTCAATGACACCGGTCTCAGGGTCAGTCAGTGACACCGGTCTCAGGGTCAGTCAATGACACCGGTCTCAGGGTCAGTCAGTGACACCGGTCTCAGGGTCAGTCAGTGACACCAGTCTCAGGGTCAGTCAATGACACCAGTCTCAGGGTCAGTCAGTGACACCGGTCTCAGGGTTAGTCAATGACACCGGTCTCAGGGTCAGTCAGTGACACCGGTCGCAGGGTCAGTCAATGACACCGGTCTCAGGGTTAGTCAATGACACCAGTCTCAGGGTCAGTCAGTGACACCGGTCTCAGGGTCAGTCAATGACACCGGTCTCAGGGTCAGTCAATGACACCGGTCTCAGGGTCAGTCAGTGACACCGGTCTCAGGGTCAGTCAATGACACCAGTCTCAGGGTCAGTCAGTTACACCGGTCTCAGGGTCAGTCAGTGACACCGGTCTCAGGTTCAGTCAATGACACCAGTCTCAGGGTCAGTCAATGACACCAGTCTCAGGGTCAGTCAATGACACCAGTCTCAGGGTCAGTCAGTGACACCGGTCTCAGGGTCAGTCAGTGACACCGGTCTCAGGGTCAGTCAATGACACCGGTCTCAGGGTCAGTCAATGACACCGGTCTCAGGGTCAGTCAGTGACACCGGTCTCAGGGTCAGTCAGTGACACCAGTCTCAGGGTCAGTCAATGACACCAGTCTCAGGGTCAGTCAGTGACACCGGTCTCAGGGTCAGTCAGTGACACCGGTCTCAGGGTCAGTCAATGACACCGGTCTCAGGGTCAGTCAGTGACACCGGTCGCAGGGTCAGTCAGTGACACCGGTCGCAGGGTCAGTCAATGACACCGGTCTCAGGGTTAGTCAGTGACACCGGTCTCAGGGTCAGTCAGTGACACCGGTCTCAGGGTCAGTCAATGACACCGGTCTCAGGGTCAGTCAATGACACCGGTCTCAGGGTCAGTCAGTGACACCGGTCTCAGGGTCAGTCAATGACACCAGTCTCAGGGTCAGTCAGTTACACCGGTCTCAGGGTCAGTCAGTGACACCGGTCTCAGGTTCAGTCAATGACACCAGTCTCAGGGTCAGTCAGTGACACCGGTCTCAGGGTCAGTCAGTGACACCGGTCTCAGGGTCAGTCAATGACACCAGTCTCAGGGTCAGTCAATGACACCGGTCTCCTCTGGCCTCCTCTCTCAACATTAAAAGCTAGGATCAGAAGTAAAACAGTGAGGGAGTGTTCCAGGATGACGTGGAATGGAACAGCGAGGCCCGGGGAATCCCAGTTTGGGCTGGGAATACAGAGGAGAGGAGCAACAACAAGCACAGGGAATGCCAGAGTGTCTGCCCGCTCAGCCAGCTCGGCAGGAAGGGAAAACACACACCCGTCCCTCTGATCTGAGTCACACAGGCCAGGCAGGGCCTACATCAAAGAGGAGGCATTCCACTAAGCTCAGCGGTCTGATTTAATGACAGAAATTAGCCTAAATCAAAGGTCACTCAGTCAGGAGGAAAATGGGCACCACTGCCATGTCTCATTTCAGGAAATACAGAGAAGAGACTAGTCAGAGAACTAGAGCAGGAGTGTGTGTGTGTGTGTATGTGTGTGTGTGTGTGTGTGTGTGTGTGTGTGTGTGTGTGTGTGTGTGTGTGTGTGTGTGTGTGTGTGTGTGTGTGTGTGTGTGTGTAAATCAAGCCGGCCTCAGGGAAACGTTTAGGGCTGTAGTTGACAGGGACCTCCATTTGGAAGTCAATCTGTGGTTTGTGTGTGTGATTAATTGTGTGTTCTACCGAGTGTGCACGCCTGCAGATGTGTGTGTGTGTGTGTGTGTGTGTACAAGCCTGCGTGTGCATGCTTTCATGTGTGTGTGTGTGTGTGTGTGTGTGTGTGTACAAGCCTGTATGTGCATGCTTTCATGTGTGTGTGTGTGCGTGTATGTCCGCCCGCAGATGTGTGTGCTGGCTTATGTAGGGGCTGCAGTGCAGAGATGGACTGACCCCTCTCCTGACCCCTCTTCCTTTGAACTGATCTACAGCTTTGACTTTGCCCCAGCACAGCTCTTTGATTCAGATTGCTGCCAGAGAGAGCAGCATTACATTACAGGAATGCTAATGACCAAGCCAACCGTATTTAAACAGACATTAACTATCAAGCAGTTAGGCAGCTTCTGGACTGGCATGGAATTATTGACCTGTAGTATGTATGTGAACAGAGCTAGAAATTATGGAGGAATGTGAGAGATAGAGAGATAGAGAGAGAGAGAGAGAGAGAGAGAGAGAGAGAGAGAGAGAGAGAGAGAGAGAGAGAGAGAGAGAGAGAGAGAGAGAGAGAGAGAGAGAGAGAGAGAGAGATTTACAAACAGCCAATAGACCTCTCCCACAGAGAGAGAGAGAGAGGGAGCGGGGGGAGGTAGGGAGAGATTGAGAGAAGGGGGTGACAGAGAAAGAAAGAGAGAAGGGGGAAGCAGAGAGAGATATATATAAATATATAGATATAGAGGAAGAGAGAGAGATATAGAGGAAGAGACAGAGATATAGATATATAGATATAGAGGAAGAGAGAGAGATATAGAGGAAGAGAGAGAGATAGAGACAGTGAGATAGATGTAGAGAGAGAAAGAAAGAAGGGGGAGGCAGAGAGAGAGATATAGATATAGAGGAAGAGAGATAGATAGATAGAGATATAGATATAGAGAGAGATATAGATATAGAGGAAGAGAGTTAGATAGAGAGAGATATAGATATAGAGAGAGATATAGATATAGAGAGAGATAGATATAGAGAGACATATAGATATAGAGGAAGAGAAATAGATATAGAGAGAGATATAGAGGAAGAGAGATAGATATAGAGAGAGATATAGATATAGAGAGAGATAGATATAGAGAGAGATATAGATATAGAGGAAGAGAGAGATAGAGACAGTGAGATAGATGTAGAGAGATTGAGAGAAGGGGGAGGCAGAGAGAAGCGAGAGAGAGAGAGGGGGGGTGTGTATAGTGTGTCTATAGACAATGAGAGGGGAAATCTGAGGACTGTATGATGATGTTGCTTCGTCTATTTTTAGACTTCAATTATGCCCATTGATTCTAGGAATATAATGCATTGTGCGTAGTTTAAGAGCCGTACCCCATAAGAAACCAAAATATAAGCTTGTTTAACTCCAATGTATGTAAACAATGCAAATGTAAACAACACTTTATTGCCTCAAAACATGGTTAATATTATACATTTGATATCATGGATGGTCAATCCTTGCATCCATAGCTCTGTCTATGTACATTTCTCCAGGTCATCACTTAGGATTTTAGTGCCACAGGAGCGTGGAGGAAACTTTGTTATTGTTTCAATGAAGGATTCTAGTTTTAAACTGTATGTAGCATCATGTGAATAGGAAAGGATAATACATGTATATCAAAAAAACACATTGTTGCAAAAAAATAACTTTACCTCTCTCCACATACACCCTGTACTGTCCCTTCCCCTCTCTCTCCACATACACCCTGTACTGTCCCTTCCCCTCTCTCTCCACATACACCCTGTACTGTCCCTTCCCCTCTCTCTCCACATACACCCTGTACTGTCCCTTCCTCTCTCTCTCCACATACACCCTGTACTGTCCCTTCCCCTCTCTCTCCACATACACCCTGTACTGTCCCTTCCCCTCTCTCTCCACAGACACCCTGTACTGTCCCTTCCCTCTCTCTCCACATACACCCTGTACTGTCCCTTCCCCTCTCTCTCCACATACACCCTGTACTGTCCCTTCCCCTCTCTCTCCACATACACCCTGTACTGTCCCTTCCTCTCTCTCTCCACATACACCCTGTACTGTCCCTTCCCCTCTCTCTCCACATACACCCTGTACTGTCCCTTCCCCTCTCTCTCCACATACACCCTCTACTGTCCCTTCCCCTCTCTCTCCACATACACCCTGTACTGTCCATTCCCCTCTCTCTCCACATGCACCCTGTACTGTCCCTTCCCCTCTCTCTCTCCACATACACCCTGTACTGTCCCTTCCCCCCTCTCTCCACATACACCCTGTACTGTCCCTTCCCCTCTCTCTCCACATACACCCTGTACTGTCCCTTCCCCTCTCTCTCCACATACACCCTGTACTGTCCCTTCCCCCCTCTCTCCACAGACACCCTGTACTGTCCCTTCCCCTCTCTCTCCACAGACACCCTGTACTGTCCCTTCCCCCCTCTCTCCACATACACCCTGTACTGTCCCTTCCCCTCTCTCTCCACATACACCTGTACTGTCCCTTCCACAGACACCCTGTACTGTCCCTTCCCCTCTCTCTCCACAGACACCCTGTACTGTCCCTTCCCCTCTCTCTCCACAGACACCCTGTACTGTCCCTTCCCCTCTCTCTCCACAGACACCCTGTACTGTCCATTCCCCTCTCTCCCACATACACCCTCTACTGTCCCTTCCCCTCTCTCTCCACAGACACCCTGTACTGTCCCTTCCCCTCTCTCCCACAGACACCCTGTACTGTCCCTTCCCCTCTCTCTCCACAGACACCCTGTACTGTCCCTTCCCCTCTCTCTCCACAGACACCCTCTACTGTCCCTTCCCCTCTCTCTCCACAGACACCCTGTACTGTCCCTTCCCCTCTCTCTCCACAGACACCCTGTACTGTCCCTTCCCCTCTCTCTCCACAGACACCCTGTACTGTCCCTTCCCCTCTCCACAGACACCCTGTACTGTCCCTTCCCCTCTCTCCACATACACCCTGTACTGTCCCTTCCCCTCTCTCTCCACAGACACCCTGTACTGTCCCTTCCCCTCTCTCCAGACACCCTGTACTGTCCCTTCCCCTCCACAGACACCCTGTACTGTCCCTTCCCCTCTCTCTCCACATACACCCTCTACTGTCCCTTCCCCTCTCTCTCTCCACAGACACCCTCTACTGTCCCTTCCCCTCTCTCTCCACATACACCCTCTACTGTCCCTTCCCCTCTCTCTCCACAGACACCCTGTACTGTCCCTTCCCCTCTCTCTCCACAGACACCCTGTACTGTCCCTTCCCCTCTCTCTCCACATACACCCTCTACTGTCCCTTCCCCTCTCTCTCCACAGACACCCTCTACTGTCCCTTCCCCTCTCTCTCCACAGACACCCTCTACTGTCCCTTCCCCTCTCTCTCCACATCCCCTGTACTCCCCCCTCTCTCCACAGACACCCTGTACTGTCCCTTCCCCTCTCTCTCCACAGACACCCTGTACTGTCCCTTCCCCTCTCTCTCCACAGACACCCTCTACTGTCCCTTCCCCTCTCTCTCCACAGACACCCTGTACTGTCCCTTCCCCTCTCTCTCCACAGACACCCTCTACTGTCCCTTCCCTTCTCCTGTCCCTTCCCTCTCCACAGACACCCTCTACTGTCCCTTCCCCACAGACACCCTCTGTCCCTTCCCCTCTCCACAGACACCCTGTACTGTCCCTTCCCCTCTCTCTCCACAGACACCCTGTACTGTCCCTTCCCCTCTCTCTCCACAGACACCCTGTACTGTCCCTTCCCCTCTCTCTCCACAGACACCCTCTACTGTCCCTTCCCCTCTCTCTCCACAGACACCCTGTACTGTCCCTTCCCCTCTCTCTCCACATACACCCTCTACTGTCCCTTCCCCTCTCTCCACAGACACCCTGTACTGTCCCTTCCCCTCTCTCTCCACAGACACCCTGTACTGTCCCTTCCCCTCTCTCTCCACAGACACCCTGTACTGTCCCTTCCCCTCTCTCTCCACAGACACCCTGTACTGTCCCTTCCCCTCTCTCTCCACATACACCCTCTACTGTCCCTTCCCCTCTCTCTCCACAGACACCCTGTACTGTCCCTTCCCATACACCCTGTACTTCCCCTCCACAGACACCCTGTACTGTCCCTTCCCCTCTCTCTCCACAGACACCCTGTCCCTTCCCCTCTCTCTCCACAGACACCCTGTCCCCCCTTCTCTCCCACAGACACCCTGTACTCCCTTCCCCTCCTCTCCACAGACACCCTGTACTGTCCCTTCCCCTCTCTCTCCACAGACACCCTCTACTGTCCCTTCCCCTCTCTCTCCACAGACACCCTCTACTGTCCCTTCCCTCTCTCTCCACAGACACCCTGTACTGTCCCTTCCCCTCTCTCTCCACAGACACCCTCTACTGTCCCTTCCCCTCTCTCTCCACAGACACCCTCTACTGTCCCTTCCCCTCTCTCTCCACAGACACCCTCTACTGTCCCTTCCCCTCTCCCTTCCCCTCTCTCTCCACAGACACCCTGTACTGTCCCTTCCCCTCTCTCTCCACAGACACCCTGTACTGTCCCTTCCCCTCTCTCTCCACAGACACCCTGACACCCTTCCCCTACTGACACCCTTCCCCTCTCTCTCCACAGACACCCTGTACTGTCCCTTCCCTGTCACCCTTACTGTCCCTTCCCCTCTCTCTCCACAGACACCCTGTACTGTCCCTTCCCCTCTCTCTCCACAGACACCCTGTACTGTCCCTTCCCCTCTCTCTCCACAGACACCCTGTACTGTCCCCCCTCTCTCTCCACAGACTTCTACTGTCCTTCCTTCTCTCTCTCCACAGACACCCTGTACTCCCTCCACAGACACCCTCTACTGTCCCTTCCCCTCTCTCTCCACAGACACCCTGTACTGTCCCTTCCCCTCTCTCTCCACAGACACCCTGTACTGTCCCTTCCCCTCTCTCTCCACAGACACCCTGTACTGTCCCTTCCCTCTCTCTCTCCACAGACACCCTCTACTGTCCCTTCCCCTCTCTCTCCACAGACACCCTGTACTGTCCCTTCCCCTCTCTCTCCACAGACACCCTGTACTGTCCCTTCCCCTCTCTCCACAGACACCCTGTACTGTCCCTTCCCCTCTCTCTCCCTTCCCTCTCTCTCTCCACATACACCCTCTACTGTCCCTTCCCCTCTCTCTCTCCACAGACACCCTCTACTGTCCCTTCCCCTCTCTCTCCACATACACCCTGTACTGTCCCTTCCCCTCTCTCTCCAGACACCCTGTACTGTCCCTTCCTCTCTCTCTCCACAGACACCCTGTACTGTCCCTTCCCCTCTCTCTCCACACACCCTCTACTGTCCCTTCCCCTCTCTCTCCACAGACACCCTGTACTGTCCCTTCCCCTCTCTCTCCACAGACACCCTCTACTGTCCCTTCCCCTCTCTCTCCACATACACCCTGTACTGTCCCTTCCCCTCTCTCTCCACATACACCCTGTACTGTCCCTTCCCCTCTCTCTCCACAGACACCCTGTACTGTCCCTTCCCTCTCTCTCTCAGACACCCTGTACTGTCCCTTCCCAGACACCCTCCCCCCTTCCCCTCTCTCCACATACACCCTGTACTGTCCCTTCCCCTCTCTCTCCACAGACACCCTGTACTCCCTTCCCCTCTCTCTCCACAGACACCCTGTACTGTCCCTTCCCCTCTCTCTCCACAGACACCCTGTTGTCCCTTCCCCTCTCTCTCCACATACACCCTCTACTGTCCCTTCCCCTCTCTCTCCACAGACACCCTGTACTGTCCCTTCCCCTCTCTCTCTCCCCTTCCCTCCCTCTCCACAGACACCCTGTACTGTCCCTTCCCCTCTCTCTCCACATACACCCTCTACTGTCCCTTCCCCACAGACACCCTCTCCTCTCTCTCTCCACAGACACCCTCTACTGTCCCCCCTTCCCCTCCCTTCCTCTCCACAGACACCCTGTACTGTCCCTTCCCTCTCTCCACAGACACCCTGTACTGTCCTTCCCCTCTCTCTCCACAGACACCCTGTACTGTCCCTTCCCCTCTCTCTCCACAGACACCCTCTACTGTCCCTTCCCCTCTCTCCCCTCCACAGACACCCTGTACTGTCCCCCCTTCCCCAGACACCCTCTGTCCCTTCCCTCTCCACAGACACCCTCTACTGTCCCTTCCCCTCTCTCTCCACAGACACCCTGTACTGTCCCTTCCCCTCTCTCTCCACAGACACCCTGTACTGTCCCTTCCCCTCTCTCTCCACAGACACCCTGTACTGTCCCTTCCCCTCTCTCTCCACATACACCCTGTACTGTCCCTTCCCCTCTCTCTCCACATACACCCTGTACTGTCCCTTCCCCTCTCTCTCCAGACACCCTGTACTGTCCCTTCCCCTCTCTCTCTCCACAGACACCCTGTACTGTCCCTTCCCCTCTCTCTCCACATACACCCTCTACTGTCCTTCCCCTCTCTCTCTCCACAGACACCCTCTACTGTCCCTTCCCCTCTCTCTCCACATACACCCTCTACTGTCCCTTCCCCTCTCTCTCCACAGACACCCTGTACTGTCCCTTCCCCTCTCTCTCCACATACACCCTCTACTGTCCCTTCCCCTCTCTCTCCACATACACCCTCTACTGTCCCTTCCCCTCTCTCTCCACATACACCCTCTACTGTCCCTTCCCCTCTCTCTCTCCACAGACACCCTCTACTGTCCCTTCCCCTCTCTCTCCACATACACCCTGTACTGTCCCTTCCCCTCTCTCTCCAGACACCCTGTACTGTCCCTTCCCCTCTCTCTCTCCACAGACACCCTGTACTGTCCCTTCCCCTCTCTCTCCACAGACACCCTCCTGTCCCTTCCCCTCTCTCTCCACATACACCCTGTACTGTCCTTCCCCTTCTCTCCACATACACCCTGTACTGTCCCTTCCCCTCTCTCTCCACATACACCCTGTACTGTCCCTTCCCCTCTCTCTCCAGACACCCGCTGTCCCTTCCCCTCTCTCTCCACAGACACCCTCTACTGTCCCTTCCCCTCTCTCTCCACATACACCCTGTACTGTCCCTTCCCCTCTCTCTCCACAGACACCCTGTACTGTCCCTTCCCCTCTCTCTCCACAGACACCCTGTACTGTCCTTCCCCTCTCTCTCTCCACAGACACCCTGTACTGTCCCTTCCCCTCTCTCTCCACATACACCCTCTACTGTCCCTTCCCCTCTCTCCACAGACACCCTGTACACAGACACCCTGTACTGTCCCTTCCCCTCCTCTCCACAGACACCCTGTACTGTCCCTTCCCCTCTCTCTCCACAGACACCCTCTACTGTCCCTTCCCCTCTCTCTCCACAGACACCCTGTACTGTCCCTTCCCCTCTCTCTCCACATACACCCTCTACTGTCCCTTCCCCTCTCTCTCCACAGACACCCTGTACTGTCCCTTCCCCTCTCTCTCCACAGACACCCTGTACTGTCCCTTCCCCTCTCTCTCCACAGACACCCTGTACTGTCCCTTCCCCTCTCTCTCCACAGACACCCTGTACTGTCCCTTCCCCTCTCTCTCCACAGACACCCTCTACTGTCCCTTCCCCTCTCTCTCCACAGACACCCTCTACTGTCCCTTCCCCTCTCTCTCCACAGACACCCTCTACTGTCCCTTCCCCTCTCTCTCCACAGACACCCTCTACTGTCCCTTCCCCTCTCTCTCCACAGACACCCTGTACTGTCCCTTCCCCTCTCTCTCCACAGACACCCTCTACTGTCCCTTCCCCTCTCTCTCCACAGACACCCTCTACTGTCCCTTCCCCTCTCTCTCCACAGACACCCTGTACTGTCCCTTCCCCTCTCTCTCCACAGACACCCTCTACTGTCCCTTCCCCTCTCTCTCCACAGACACCCTCTACTGTCCCTTCCCTCTCTCTCCACAGACACCCTCTACTGTCCCTTCCCTCTCTCTCCACAGACACCCTGTACTGTCCTTCCCCTCTCTCTCCACATCACCCTCTACTGTCCCTTCCCTCTCTCTCCACAGACACCCTGTACTGTCCCTTCCCCTCTCTCTCCACAGACACCCTGTACTGTCCCTTCCCCTCTCTCTCCACAGACACCCTGTACTGTCCCTTCCCCTCTCTCTCCACAGACACCCTGTACTGTCCCTTCCCCTCTCTCTCCACATACACCCTCTACTGTCCCTTCCCCTCTCTCTCCACAGACACCCTGTACTGTCCCTTCCTCTCTCTCTCCACATACACCCTGTACTGTCCCTTCCCCTCTCTCTCCACAGACACCCTGTACTGTCCCTTCCCCTCTCTCTCCACAGACACCCTCTACTGTCCCTTCCCCTCTCTCTCCACAGACACCCTCTACCGTCCCTTCCCCTCTCTCCACAGACACCCTGTACTGTCCCTTCCCCTCTCTCTCCACATACACCCTCTACTGTCCCTTCCCCTCTCTCTCCACAGACACCCTCTACTGTCCCTTCCCCTCTCTCTCCACAGACACCCTCTACTGTCCCTTCCCCTCTCTCTCCACAGACACCCTCTACTGTCCCTTCCCCTCTCTCTCCACAGACACCCTCTACTGTCCCTTCCCCTCTCTCTCCACAGACACCCTCTACTGTCCCTTCCCCTCTCTCTCCACAGACACCCTCTACTGTCCCTTCCCATCTCTCTCCACAGACACCCTGTACTGTCCCTTCCCCTCTCTCTCCACAGACACCCTGTACTGTCCCTTCCTCTCTCTCTCCACATACACCCTGTACTGTCCCTTCCCCTCTCTCTCCACATACACCCTGTACTGTCCCTTCCCCTCTCTCTCCACAGACCCCCTGTATTGTCCCTTCCCCTCTCTTTCCACAGACACCCTGTACTGTCCCTTCCCCTCTCTCTCCACAGACACCCTGTACTGTCCCTTCCCCTCTCTCTCCACAGACACCCTGTACTGTCCCTTCCCCTCTCTCTCCACAGACACCCTGTACTGTCCCTTCCCCTCTCTCTCCACAGACACCCTCTACTGTCCCTTCCCCTCTCTCTCCACAGACACCCTGTACTGTCCCTTCCCCTCTCTCTCCACAGACACCCTGTACTGTCCCTTCCCCTCTCTCTCCACAGACACCCTGTACTGTCCCTTCCCCTCTCTCTCCACAGACACCCTGTACTGTCCCTTCCCCTCTCTCTCCACAGACACCCTGTACTGTCCCTTCCCCTCTCTCTCCACAGACACCCTGTACTGTCCCTTCCCCACTCTCTCCACAGACACCCTGTACTGTCCCTTCCCCTCTCTCTCCACAGACACCCTGTACTGCCCCTTCCCCTCTCTCTCCACAGACACCCTCTACTGTCCCTTCCCCTCTCTCTCCACAGACACCCTGTACTGTCCCTTCCCCTCTCTCTCCACAGACACCCTGTACTGTCCCTTCCCCTCTCTCTCCACAGACACCTTGTACTGTCCCTTCCCCTCTCTCTCCACAGACACCCTGTACTGTCCCTTCCCCTCTCTCTCCACAGACACCCTCTACTGTCCCTTCCTCTCTCTCTCCACGGACACCCTGTACTGTCCCTTCCCCTCTCTCTCCACAGACACCCTCTACTGTCCCTTCCTCTCTCTCTCCACAGACACCCTGTACTGTCCCTTCCCCTCTCTCTCCACATACACCCTGTACTGTCCCTTCCCCTCTCTCTCCACAAACACCCTCTACTGTCCCTTCCCCTCTCTCTCCACAGACATCCTGTACTGTCCCTTCCCCTCTCTCTCCACAGACACCCTGTACTGTCCCTTCCCCTCTCTCTCCACAGACACCCTGTACTGTCCCTTCCCCTCTCTCTCCACAGACACCCTGTACTGTCCCTTCCCCTCTCTCTCCACAGACACCCTGTACTGTCCCTTCCCCTCTCTCTCCACAGACACCCTGTACTGTCCCTTCCCCTCTCTCTCCACAGACACCCTGTACTGTCCCTTCCCCTCTCTCTCCACAGACACCCTCTACTGTCCCTTCCCCTCTCTCTCCACAGACACCCTGTACTGTCCCTTCCCCTCTCTCTCCACAGACACCCTGTACTGTCCATTCCCCTCTCTCTCCACAGACACCCTGTACTGTCCCTTCCCCTCTCTCTCCACAGACACCCTGTACTGTCCCTTCCCCTCTCTCTCCACAGACACATTCTACTGTCCCTTCCCCTCTCTCTCCACAGACACATTCTACTGTCCCTTCCCCCTCTCTCTCCACATACACCCTCTACTGTCCCTTCCCCCCTCTCTCCACATACACCCTCTACTGTCCCTTCCCCCCTCTCTCTCCACAGACACCCTCTACTGTCCCTTCCCCTCTCTCTCCAGACACCATCTACTGTCCCTTCCCCTCTCTCTCCACAGACACCATCTACTGTCCCTTCCTCCCTCTCTCCACATACACCCTGTACTGTCCCTTCCCCTCTCTCTCCAGACACCATCTACTGTCCCTTCCCCTCTCTCTCTCCACAGACACCCTCTACTGTCCCTTCCCCCCTCTCTCCACATACACCCTCTACTGTCCCTTCCCCTCTCTCTCCAGACACCATCTACTGTCCCTTCCCCTCTCTCTCCACATACACCCTCTTCTGTCCCTTCCCCTCTCTCTCCAGACACCCTCTACTGTCCCTTCCCCCCTCTCTCCACATACACCCTCTACTGTCCCTTCCCCTCTCTCTCCAGACACCATCTACTGTCCCTTCCCCTCTCTCTCTCCACAGACACAATCTACTGTCCCTTCCTCCCTCTCTCCACATACACGCTCTACTGTCCCTTCCCCTCTCTCTCTCCACAGACACCCGGGCATCCCAGGACAGTGAGGTTCTCTCTCGTTATGGCTTCAGTCACATGGCAATTAGAGCAGAAAGCGTCTGAAGTCTTTTTTTTTTTGTTGGAAAATCTCACAGAGACATCAAAGGCTGCATCACCACAACACCCAGATGCCATGGCTGTCACACACCCTCACACACAGAGACAGACAACACAGAAAAATAGGAGGATACGCACAAACTCACACACGAACACACACATACAGAGAGAGAGAGAGACAGCCATAAAAAGTGCCAGGCGTGATGGTCCACATGACTTCAAGGGCAGGCAGCTTTTAGAACAGGTCCCTGAACAGCCTTTAATGTAGAATTCCCTCTTCAACTCGTCTGGCTGATCCCTCTTCCCTACAACTTTAATATGTTTGGGAAATAACATATGGGCAAACAACATATAGGCTAACAACATATAGGCTAACAACATAAAGGCTAACAACATAAAGGCTAATAACATATAGGCTAACAACATATAGGCTAACAACATAAAGGCTAACAACATAATTGAATAGTTGAATAGTTGAATAGTATGAATAGTTGAATAGTATGAATGTTAAGTCGTTTGTTGTATGAGGTTATACTAAATCACCTGAAGCGGCAAGAATAGATTTGAGAGGTGAGGAAATGGAAAAAAATTGAAATTAAATAGATAAAATCCAATATTCAAATATATGAATGGATAGGGGATAGAGAGAACAAAAGACAGAGAGAGAGAAAGAGCCAATCTGGAGTGGAGACCACATCTGTCTGAGCTTGGACTGAACATCAATAGGGAGAAAGGGGGAGGGATACAGGGAAAATAAGGGACAGCTGCAGTTGGAAACAAGCTCATTTGTGGCATGTGACAAGTGGACGAGATTTAAAAACAATAGCTACCTCTACTCCAAATTCCCACCCACTCTCAGAAAATCATTTCTAATAGCAAAGCTTCTAAGAAATCAAAATGTGGAGCTGAATGTAATCTGCAATCTAATGACTTAGGTACTACAACACACAACGAACGTCAGCCATTGATCTCTCTGTGTCCGCATGAGACATGTGAAAGTGAAACTTCAAGCAGTCCTACCTCAATCACAAAAAGATGTGATCTAATCAACATGCAAACATCACAAACACAACTCTAACCAACCCACTGATGTGTCAACTCAACAACAGACAGAGCCCAATGGCTATAGGACGTCTGGGAGGAAGGGAAGCCAGGGCTGGCCTGACAAAACCATCTATAGGGACTGATCAATCGATCAATTACAAAGCAGAGAGAGAGACAGACACACACCCCCTCCCCCCAAGACACAGCGTTCTTGTCCAGCTGCCTGTTGTGCCGTCTTCTCTCTCATCAGACACCCTTCCTCAGCTCAGACTCACCCTGTCATCAGGCCCTTCATTTCTCCCTGTCTTGTTAATCACTTACTGGGAGAAAAAGTTATTTGAAAGTTTTGCCAGGGTTATTATTTAGTCCACCACAGTGTTAAGGAGAGACCCCTCTGAGGATCTGACTCTCTCCCATGCTGTTTGAAGTCCAGATGTTTCTCAGAAAAGACGTTGTCAGGACGCGAGAGGGGGAAAAGAAAAACCGAATTAGCCATAAAAATGAGTTGAGTGAAGTCGCTGTAAGAACGAGCCAATAGAATGATCACGTTTCTGTTGTTCAGGACAACAAGGCTTAAATTCATTTGGAATGTTGGTGTAGTTTCTGAAGTGGAATTCTTTGGACGGACTAATAAGGAAACAGACTCCAATGTCCTCAAAGCATGAGAAACAACAGCACTAACTAAGTGAAATACATATCACCAGTTAATCCATGTAAATATCCAGCGGCTTGAGGAGAGAACAGGTCCACTGTGCCGTGGCAGACAGTCAGAACACTGACAAAACTATTTATTAGGTTTAAAAACAAGAGAAAACATGAGTATTGCACCAGAATATGGACTGTGTTTGGGGACAGAGAGGACTGCGTGTCTCTTGAGAGTGTGTTTGATGAGGGAGTGTGTGTGTGTCTCCCTCTCTCTGTAACTCTCTCTCGGTCTCTCTAATGGGGCTCTCTTCCACCCTCCTGTGCCGCTGATCGGCTAACAGAGCAGCACAGAGCTGCAGACTAACACATTTACTGAGAGCTGCTGTCCAGGCTGCAGGCGAACACATTTACTGAGAGCTGCTGTCCAGGCTGCAGGCGAACACATTTACTGAGAGCTGCTGTCCAGGCTGCAGGCGAACACATTTACTGAGAGCTGCTGTCCAGGCTGCAGACTAACACATTTACTGAGAGCTGCTGTCCAGGCTGCAGGTGAACACATTTACTGAGAGCTGCTGTCCTGGCTGCAGGCAAACACATTTACTGAGAGCTGCTGTCCAGGCTGCAGGCGAACACATTTACTGAGAGCTGCTGTCCAGGCTGCAGGCGAACACATTTACTGAGAGCTGCTGTCCAGGCTGCAGACTAACACATTTACTGAGAGCTGCTGTCCTGGCTGCAGGCAAACACATTTACTGAGAGCTGCTGTCCAGGCTGCAGGCAAACACATTTACTGAGAGCTGCTGTCCAGGCTGCAGGCGAACACATTTACTGAGAGCTGCTGTCCAGGCTGCAGGCGAACACATTTACTGAGAGCTGCTGTCCTGGCTGCAGGCAAACACATTTACTGAGAGCTGCTGTCCTGGCTGCAGGCAAACACATTTACTGAGAGCTGCTGTCCTGGCTGCAGGCGAACACATTTACTGAGCGCTGCTGTCCAGGCTGCAGGCGAACACATTTACTGAGAGCTGCTGTCCAGGCTGCAGGCGAACACATTTACTGAGAGCTGCTGTCCAGGCTGCAGGCGAACACATTTACTGAGAGCTGCTGTCCAGGCTGCAGGCGAACACATTTACTGAGAGCTGCTGTCCAGGCTGCAGGCGAACACATTTACTGAGAGCTGCTGTCCAGGCTGCAGACTAACACATTTACTGAGAGCTGCTGTCCTGGCTGCAGGCAAACACATTTACTGAGAGCTGCTGTCCAGGCTGCAGGCGAACACATTTACTGAGAGCTGCTGTCCAGGCTGCAGGCGAACACATTTACTGAGAGCTGCTGTCCAGGCTGCAGGCGAACACATTTACTGAGAGCTGCTGTCCAGGCTGCAGACTAACACATTTACTGAGAGCTGCTGTCCAGGCTGCAGGCGAACACATTTACTGAGAGCTGCTGTCCTGGCTGCAGACTAACACATTTACTGAGAGCTGCTGTCCTGGCTGCAGGCAAACACATTTACTGAGAGCTGCTGTCCTGGCTGCAGACTAACACATTTACTGAGAGCTGCTGTCCTGGCTGCACGGACTGGCAACTGATGCTGCTTTTAAAGCTCATCCTTTCATCTTCAAAGATAATGGTTGAAATGGAGGACTATGAGCGTGGCAAAAGCCCAGTTGACGGTTTTGGATGGTAAAAGCATCACAATGATGACCCCAAGGCTGAGGAGGAGGATTTGGGATTAATCCCTCAGTGTGTTGGACGCCAACTCCAAACTCCCAACCCAGCATCACACCAATCTTCAAATAACTATTTCCTCATGAGTTGATGATACAGCAAACACCACTGAAGCCACAAAAAGGCACAAGAGAAGGGTCCTTAACTGGAAAAGAAACATCTCATTTAAACGGCACTGTCACTGCACAAAGCTAATTTAAACAGTACTGTCACTGCACAAAGCTAATTTAAACAGTACTGTCACTGCACAAAACTAATTTAAACAGTACTGTCACTGCACAAAGGTAATTTAAAACAGTACTGTCACTTCACAAAGCTCATTTAAACAGTACTGTCACTGCACAAAGCAGATTTAAACAGTACTGTCAATGCACAAAGCTAATTTAAACAGTACTGTCACTGCACAAAGGTAATTTAAAACAGTACTGTCGCTGCACAAAGCTAATTTAAACAGTACTGTTACTGCACAAAGCTAAATTAAAACAGTACTGTCACTGCACAAAAGCTCATTTAAACACCACTGTCATTGCACAAAGCTAAATTAAACAGCACTGTCACTGCACAAAGCTCATTTAAACAGTACTGTCACTGCACAAAGCTAATTGTAACAGTATCGTCACTGCACAAAGCTAATTTAAACAGTAATGTCGCTGCACAAAGCTAATTGTAACAGTACTGTCACTGCACAAAGCTAATTTAAACAGTACTGTCACTGCACAAAGCTAATTTAAACAGTACTGTCACTGCACAAAGCTAATTTAAACAGTACTGTCGCTGCACAAAGCTAATTGTAACAGTACTGTCACTGCACAAAGCTAATTTAAACAGTACCGTCACTGCACAAAGCTCATTTAAACAGTACTGTCACTGCACAAAGCTAATTTAAACAGTACTGTCACTGCACAAAGCTCATTTAAACAGTACTGTCACTGCACAAAGCTCATTTAAACAGTACTGTCACTGCACAACACTCATTTAAACAGTACCGTCACTGCACAAAGCTCATTTAAACAGTACTGTCACTGCACAAAGCTAATTTAAACAGTACTGTCACTGCACAAAGCTAATTGTAACAGTACTGTCACTGCACAAAGCTAATTTAAACAGTACCGTCACTGCACAAAGCTCATTTAAACAGTACTGTCACTGCACAAAGCTAATTTAAACAGTACTGTCACTGCACAAAGCTAATTGTAACAGTACTGTCACTGCACAAAGCTAATTTAAACAGTACCGTCACTGCACAAAGCAGATTTAAACAGTACTGTCGCTGCACAAAGCTAATTGTAACAGTACTGTCACTGCACAAAGCTAATTTAAACAGTACCGTCACTGCACAACACTCATTTAAACAGTACTGTCACTGCACAACACTCATTTAAACAGTACTGTCACTGCACAAAGCTCATTTAAACAGTACTGTCACTGCACAAAGCTCATTTAAACAGTACGGTCACTGCACAACACTCATTTAAACAGCGTAGTCACTGCACAAAGCTAATTTAAACGGCACTATCACTGCACAAAGCTCATTTAAACGGCACTGTCACTGCACAAAGCTAATTTAAACAGCACTGTTACTGCACAAAGCTAATTTAAACAGTACTGTCACTGCACAAAGCTCATTTAAACGGCACTGTCACTGCACAAAGCTCATTTAAATGTCACTGTCACTGCACAAAGCTCATTTAAATGGCACTGTCACGACACAAAGCTCATTTAAACAGCACTGTCACGACACAAAGCTCTTTTAAACGCCACTGTCACCACTGTCATTAACAATAGTTTGCACTTCTTCAGATATGCAATTAAAACCAGTTTTGAAGAAGGTGGTGGGGATAGGATCCAGAAGGCAAGGTAGAAGGCTTAAATTGTAATATCACTAAAAACGATGCAGACCAAACTCTTTGGTCCTTTAAAAACCTGCTGTATGTAAAATAGTGGTCTATAGATTGGAAAATAATAAATGTGACTCGATGACAACATAATGCATGTCCATAGTGCCTTTACATGGTAGGCTAGGGCACAAAACTTATCATCAGGTCTTACTTGACTGATTTTATCTCCGCAAACGTATCACATTTAGATGTTGTGGGAAAATTCACATAGATTTGAAAGTGAGCAACACAATCCTTCCAGAGATTCCAGGAAGAGAAGGAAGAGTGGGAAAGCAGGGCCTGGATCCAATCACCTCGCCAGGAATTGATTCCCAAATCCTGGCAGTCACATCGGGACAGATTCCATTGTCTGTCTTCCTCACACACAAGATAGTGTGGGTGAGTCGCTTGATGGAATGTTGAATACCACTTAAGCCTCACAATAGTGAAAAGTACTAAGTAGTAGGAATTAAGTAGTGCATTTAACCTATGCTTGCCAGTTTCAGAAAGCGTTCATATTTTCTGGATGCTTCAACAAAATACTCTTTCAACATTCCTGTTTCAAAACTCTCAGGACTTTTCAGAATCTGTGGAGGTTGAATCTCCATCTATTTCCATCTGTATGACAGAGTTTCAAAGTGGTACATGTCTATGGTAATGCAAACCTACTTCATAATATGGGACCTAAAGTGATGTAAAAAAAACTCATCTTTCTAATTGGCTCATTCATTCCCCCCTCCTGTCCCCTGTAACTATTCCCCAGGTCCTTACCGTAGATGAGAATGTGCTCTCAGTCAACTTACCTGGTAAAATAAGGGTTAAATAAATAAATACAAATAACATACGTACATTCTGGAGCCCAACTGCTGCTCTCCAAGAACCTGAACCACAGAGAGAACTTTGGTTTGATTTATTTTTCATTGGGGGAGGGGAGATTTTGAGGTGCGTTGTGGTTCCACATAATCGTATGGTCGAGCGATGGCCATGGCAGAGACAGACAGACTAACCAGAATAGTAGAGTGGATGCCAACAGATGCCTGAAATCATAGTTGAGAGAGTGTGTTCAGGGTAGCTGTGTATGTGTGTGGAGGAAGATGAGATGTTTTCCTCCACTGAACGGAGCAGGCCATATGGAAAGCTGTCACCTCTGCCATATAGAACAGTGCGTACTGTACACATAACCCTGTCTTACTGTCAAATGTATGGAGCGGATGAACATCAAATAACAATGTTTATAAAACATTACACTGTTTGACCTTGAAATGCTACAGTTTATATAGTTCTAATTATATTTCTATGAATTCATTTTTGACCAATAATATCAAATAGTAAAGACAATATATTTATTTTATTCCCCATTTAAGTCTAAATGCTTTTAAATCTATCCCTATACTAATTCATACTAGACCTACTTCTTAAAAAGAATAATAATCTTAACGATTAATAATAATCTTAACGGTGAAATTCCATTCGGTTCTATTGTTCGTACACAGTTGTGTAACCTGGGAACCATCTGTGGCCGCCGTTTGCTGTAAAAACATTTGAGAGTCGCCGTTTGTCCAAATGTCCAAAAATACTGAATGTGCACGGCTGGACCCCTAGTCTCCAGCCAGGAGCCAATAAACAAGCCCTCGCCATGCTGACATTCTACATTTCATCTGGAGGCTTGAGGAGTCAAATACATCCCCGGACGGGGGCTGCTCTGTCAAATGGCTTCCCACAGCGTCTCCATGCTAGCCAGGCAGGAGAAGCGGCGAGGAGAGGGGAGATGGAGGGAAGTGAGTGGAGCAGGGCTGCAGGGAGAGAAAACCTGCTGGAATCACAAGTGTTAAATAGGCTTGGGGATTGGGGACTCCATCAATATAGCGCCAAATGTCATATAGCCATTGCAGCGGTAGTGTGTTGTTGTAATGGGAAAGTAACTGGTGCTTATGGGAGGGAGATGGCTACCTGCGGTGAGGGGAGAATGCCATGTACAGCCTGTTCCTCCGTAGGGGGATTACGGGGCACACGCCATATGCGGCTGATACACGGCTGATACCGACCCCGGTGAACCAGGGAAAGAAAGGAGAGAAATGCAACCCAGGGTTTGGGGAATAAAAGGCCAGAGTTACTGCACAGCGACCAAGAGCCTTCCTTTCCTTTATCTGGCAACCTGTGGTTTCCAGGCGTTTCAAGTCTTTTCACTTCTAGCACGGAACCCTGCCGCGAAACCAGGAAAGAAATACAGAACCGCATTAGAAGTTAGCACTGTGTGATAATATTAATATCTTTCGGTTTCATCGGCATTTAACTTTTCCATTCATTTGCAGTCCTTCCTACAACAACAACGGTCCTTCCTATTTTATT
This sequence comes from Oncorhynchus keta, assembly GCF_023373465.1. NCBI lineage: Eukaryota > Metazoa > Chordata > Actinopteri > Salmoniformes > Salmonidae > Oncorhynchus > Oncorhynchus keta. Next base: position 444,506 of record NW_026290921.1, on the reverse strand, counting down.
TCGCAAATAAAATAATTTAGGATTTAAATAAGAATTCGAGATTCTTTCCTTTCCGCTCACACACACCTGCACCCCTACAAAACAAATTCTGCTCAGAAATCGCACCTAGCAGCAGGTGAGAAAGTAGTACTCGCAGCATTTTTGAAAGCCCAGCACCACAGAACGTTAATGGCTAAACAAAATGGTGACCAGGGCAGAACCTGCGGGAGAGCAGTGCGGACCAGAGGAGAGTAGTGAGACCTCCTACCTGGGCGTCGTGTTGCCTCCACTCCTGGGTCTGTTGCTGGTGCTGGTGCAGGGCGGCCCGCGCCTCCCTCTCCATGGTGCCCACCTCCCGCTGGCGCTGCTGGACCAGATTGTCCCTCTCCGTGCTGTAATGCTGCTGTAGACGCATCCTCTCCTGCTCCTGCCCTGCACGCTGCTCGCACATCTGATTGGACAACAGGAGGTGAGAGGAAGAAGACTACAATCAGCCCCAGCCCTGTCGTCATGACAATTTGTCCATCAATCCACCCATACATCCCTTCCATCCCTCCCCATACTCCAATGCGCCCCGCCGTTGCACAAAGGACAGGACCAAAAAAAAGAGAAAGTTTGTCTCTTGCCTCACGACTCGATGACTCCACGACATAATGCAATTCTTTACATCATTATTACCTCACACTGTTTCCATCCCACTATCGCTCGCTTTCTTTCTCCAAATCGGACTCCTGTCGCCCCTCTCCTATCGGCATATAAATGAGCAGTTAGCTTGGGCTGTCTATGCAGAGAGGCTGTGAGGGGTTAGCCATCTGGCTACTAGAGGAGCTACCCTCGCCCCATGCTATGAGTCTCACAGCGTGGGGAAATGGGCTTAGTAAGGGCGATGCCTATCATCATTATACTACGCCCCAGTCAGAGGACGTGAGGAGAAGGAAGACAGGAACAAACTTCGGAGGGGACAAATCTACAAAAAGCAGAGAGGAGATGGAACATGTTACTTCAACCTGTCATCATTTTCATTCAGAGTCCGACAGACTGCTGCAGAAGAATCAAATCAGTGTTTGCTTTCAAATTTGGTTGCCTATCGCCGCCAAATGATCGTAGCTGTACAGGTCTACGCTGATAACGAGAGAGTATTTAGAGGACGAAATAACAAAAAGCTTCCCACAAGCTGACCAACAGAAATGCTGCCCCAACCGACACACTGAGACAGTGAGTCATCGTCTGATGGAATGAACAGAAAACCTAAAAGAAAAAGAAAGAACCCCTTTACAAACATACCATGCTGTCAGTCAGTTGAGCTAGGCTATCCCAGTGTCCACAGACAGCTCCACTCTGCAGCGTTAGCTCTGCTAGCCTAGCGCTGCGGATCTGAGACAAGTCACCTGCTGTGAGGTAAAGCCTGGTGGTGGAGTGCTGAGAACGCTAAAGCCCAAGCGCCAGTGTCTGCTTTTTTCCCAGGCTCCGCTCTCACACCCCCAAGGCGGGGTACCCATGACCCTGTCCCATCCCCACGGTGTGCTCCCCTGCCGGGGCTGTGAAAGGCCAGCAGGGGCCCTGGGCTAGGGCCCAGCTCTGAAGCTAATCCTCCACACATTGTGCTCCCCCGGCACCCTACCTGGGCCTGCCACAGATAGGACAGACAGATAGGACAGACAGATAGGACAGACAGACAGATAGGACAGACAGACAGATAGGACAGACAGACAGATAGGACAGACAGACAGATAGGACAGACAGACAGACAGACAGACAGACAGACAGACAGACAGACAGACAGACAGACAGACAGACAGACAGACAGACAGACAGACAGACAGACAGACAGACAGACAGACAGACAGACAGACAGATAGGACAGACAGACAGATAGGACAGACAGACAGATAGGACAGACAGACAGATAGGACAGACAGACAGACAGGACAGACAGACAGACAGACAGACAGACAGACAGATAGGACAGACAGACAGACAGACAGACAGATAGGACAGACAGACAGATAGGACAGACAGACAGATAGGACAGACAGACAGAAAGGACAGACAGACAGACAGACGTTGGACAGACAGACAGATAGGACAGACAGACAGACAGACAGACAGACAGATAGGACAGACAGACAGACAGACAGACAGACAGATAGGACAGACAGACAGATAGGACAGACAGACAGATAGGACAGACAGACAGACAGACAGACAGACAGACAGACAGACAGACAGACAGACAGACAGACAGACAGACAGACAGATAGGACAGACAGACAGATAGGACAGACAGACAGATAGGACAGACAGACAGACGCGGCAGGGTAGCCTAGTGGTTAGAGCGTTGGACTAGTAACCGGAAGGTTGCAAGTTCAAACCCCCGAGCTGACAAGGTACAAAACTGTCGTTTTGCCCCTGAACAGGCAGTTAACCCACTGTTCCCAGGCCGTCATTGAAAATAAGAATATGTTCTTAACTGACTTGCCTGGTTAAATAAAGGTAAATAAATAAATAAATAAATAAATAAAGACGGACGGACGGATAGGACAGATAGGACAGACGCGGCAGGGTAGCCTAGTGGTTAGAGCGTTGGACTAGTAACCGGAAGGTTGCAAGTTCAAACCCCCGAGCTGACAAGGTACAAAACTGTCGTTTTGCCCCTGAACAGGCAGTTAACCCACTGTTCCCAGGCCGTCATTGAAAATAAGAATATGTTCTTAACTGACTTGCCTGGTTAAATAAAGGTAAATAAAGAGACAGACAGACAGACAGACAGACAGACAGACAGACAGACAGACAGACAGACAGACAGACAGAGACTAGGCAGAGAGCCCTGGTCCCAGCCCACAGTTTTAGCCCATAGGTTTAGCCCCAAGCTCCAGACACTGCTTACGCTTAGGCTAATGCTATTCTGGTGATGAATGGGTATATCGACAGGAGGCTGGATTCCTCACTCAGTGAAGGCCACAAAAGACACTTCTAACAGCCACGCAGGATTTCAGGGTTTCCCCACTACTTGCGTTTAAGTAGATTTGAAAAGTGTAAAGGGAGGGATGACTGAATACAATGTTTTACCTGGAGTTTCTCTGTGTTTCTTCTATTGCTATAGCACATATACATTTGGAAGGAATTAGTTAGTATGTATACATTCTACCAAAACACACACACACACACACATACATACACTACTAAACACACACTAATAAACACACATACCCACACACTTGGGACATAAACAGTAGTTTTCAGAAAGACATCCCACAGCTCATTTCTAGAGCAAAATCCTCTTAGACAGTTGACCACAAACACAAACAAAGCATTGTGTGAGAGCGGCCTGGCCATCTTCCGTGTTATTGTCATTGGAGATGTTCGGCTTTGCTGCTCCCACAGAGTTAATACATGACATCTGCTTTGTAATTCAATTCCATTCACTATAATATAATTCATTCAGTAATATAATAGAGACCCAATCATATCCAGCAACTGGATTTCACAGTCATGCAGAATCACGCCACAGATCCTGATTCATATCTCCACAGCATGTCAGAGTCTGATGGGCTGACTGATAGGCGGCTAATTCCTATGCAAAACTACAACAACAGCGTGACACCTGACGACAGGAGAGACAAGTGGGGAAGCGTTGGCTTACTGTTTCGTGTGACCGTCCTGATTTCATTTCAGGGTTTTGGTTTTGAGAGAGAGAGAGGGGGTTTGGAGGTGGACAGGAAGGCCGAGCTAGATCTGTTTTCAAACAAGTAACATTACGAAAGGAGGCAGAGGAGGAGGAGAGAGAGAGAAAAAGAGAGAGAGAGAGAAAGAGAGAGAGGGAGAGAGGGATTATGGAGACACACAAACATCCTAGTTACGTCACAGACTTGCTGAAGAAAGGGCTTCTGGGTGCTGAGGCTCTTAAAGGGGCCGGTGTGGCCACGACACAGCAGGAGAGGGCCTGGGAGAACAACTACACAGTGTGTGTCCTGTCACTGAGTGAGTCTAGAGAGACGGTGTTACAGCACAGTGTGTGTCCTGTCACTGAGTGAGTCTAAAGAGAGACGGTGTTACAGAACAGTGTGTGTCCTGTCACTGAGTGAGTCTAAAGAGAGACGGTGTTACAGCACAGTGTGTGTCCTGTCACTGAGTGAGTCAAGAGAGACGGTGTTACAGAACAGTGTGTGTCCTGTCACTGAGTGAGTCTAGAGAGACGGTGTTACAGAACAGTGTGTGTCCTGTCACTGAGTGAGTCTAGAGAGACGGTGTTACAGAACAGTGTGTGTCCTGTCACTGAGTGAGTCTAGAGAGACGGTGTTACAGAACAGTGTGTGTCCTGTCACTGAGTGAGTCTAGAGAGACAGTGTTACAGAACAGTGTGTGTCCTGTCACTGAGTGAGTCTAGAGAGACGGTGTTACAGAACAGTGTGTGTCCTGTCACTGAGTGAGTCTAGAGAGACGGTGTTACAGAACAGTGTGTGTCCTGTCACTGAGTGAGTCTAGAGAGACGGTGTTACAGCACAGTGTGTGTCCTGTCACTGAGTGAGTCTAGAGAGACGGTGTTACAGAACAGTGTGTGTCCTGTCACTGAGTGAGTCTAGAGAGACGGTGTTACAGAACAGTGTGTGTCCTGTCACTGAGTGAGTCAAGAGAGACGGTGTTACAGCACAGTGTGTGTCCTGTCACTGAGTGAGTCTAGAGAGACGGTGTTACAGAACAGTGTGTGTCCTGTCACTGAGTGAGTCTAGAGAGACGGTGTTACAGCACAGTGTGTGTCCTGTCACTGAGTGAGTCTAGAGAGACGGTGTTACAGTGTGTGTCCAGTGAGTCTAGAGAGACGGTGTTACAGTGTGTGTCCTGTCACTGAGTGAGTCTAGAGAGAGGTGGTGTTACAGAACAGTGTGTGTCCTGTCACTGAGTGAGTCTAGAGAGACGGTGTTACAGCACAGTGTGTGTCCTGTCACTGAGTGAGTCTAGAGAGACGGTGTTACAGAACAGCCTGCGTCCTGTCACTGAGTGAGTCTAGAGAGACAGTGTTACAGAACAGTGTGTGTCCTGTCACTGAGTGAGTCTAGAGAGAGGTGGTGTTACAGAACAGTGTGTGTCCTGTCACTGAGTGAGTCTAGAGAGACGGTGTTACAGCACAGTGTGTGTCCTGTCACTGAGTGAGTCTAGAGAGACGGTGTTACAGAACAGCCTGCGTCCTGTCACTGAGTGAGTCTAGAGAGACGGTGTTACAGCACAGTGTGTGTCCTGTCACTGAGTGAGTCTAGAGAGACGGTGTTACAGCACAGTGTGTGTCCTGTCACTGAGTGAGTCTAGAGAGAGACGGTGTTACAGAACAGTGTGTGTCCTGTCACTGAGTGAGTCTAGAGAGAGACGGTGTTACAGAACAGTGTGTCCTGTCACTGAGTGAGTCAAGAGAGACGGTGTTACAGAACAGTGTGTGTCCTGTCACTGAGTGAGTCAAGAGAGACGGTGTTACAGAACAGTGTGTGTCCTGTCACTGAGTGAGTCTAGAGAGAGGTGGTGTTACAGAACAGTGTGTGTCCTGTCACTGAGTGAGTCTAGAGAGACGGTGTTACAGAACAGTGTGTGTCCTGTCACTGAGTGAGTCAAGAGAGACGGTGTTACAGAACAGTGTGTGTCCTGTCACTGAGTGAGTCAAGAGAGACGGTGTTACAGAACAGTGTGTGTCCTGTCACTGAGTGAGTCTAGATAGACAGTGTTACAGCACAGTGTGTGTCCTGTCACTGAGTGAGTCAAGAGAGACGGTGTTACAGAACAGTGTGTGTCCTGTCACTGAGTGAGTCTAGAGAGACGGTGTTACAGAACAGTGTGTGTCCTGTCACTGAGTGAGTCTAGAGAGGTGGTGTTACAGAACAGTGTGTGTCCTGTCACTGAGTGAGTCAAGAGAGACGGTGTTACAGAACAGTGTGTGTCCTGTCACTGAGTGAGTCTAGAGAGACGGTGTTACAGCACAGTGTGTGTCCTGTCACTGAGTGAGTCTAGAGAGACAGTGTTACAGCACAGTGTGTGTCCTGTCACTGAGTGAGCCTACAGAGACGGTGTTACAGAACAGTGTGTGTCCTGTCACTGAGTGAGTCTAGAGAAAGACGGTGTTACAGAACAATGTGTGTCCTGTCACTGAGTGAGTCTAGAGAGACGGTGTTACAGAACAGTGTGTGTCCTGTCACTGAGTGAGTCTAGAGAGGTGGTGTTACAGAACAGTGTGTGTCCTGTCACTGAGTGAGTCTAGAGAGACAGTGTTACAGCACAGTGTGTGTCCTGTCACTGAGTGAGTCTAGAGAGAGGTGGTGTTACAGAACAGTGTGTGTCCTGTCACTGAGTGAGTCTAGAGAGACGGTGTTACAGCACAGTGTGTGTCCTGTCACTGAGTGAGTCTAGAGAGACGGTGTTACAGCACAGTGTGCGTCCTGTCACTGAGTGAGTCTAGAGAGACAGTGTTACAGCACAGTGTGTGTCCTGTCACTGAGTGAGTCTAGAGAGACGGTGTTACAGCACAGTGTGCGTCCTGTCACTGAGTGAGTCTAAAGAGAGACGGTGTTACAGCACAGTGTGTGTCCTGTCACTGAGTGAGTCAAGAGAGACGGTGTTACAGAACAGTGTGTGTCCTGTCACTGAGTGAGTCTAGAGAGACGGTGTTACAGCACAGTGTGCGTCCTGTCACTGAGTGAGTCTAAAGAGAGACGGTGTTACAGCACAGTGTGTGTCCTGTCACTGAGTGAGTCAAGAGAGACGGTGTTACAGAACAGTGTGTGTCCTGTCACTGAGTGAGTCTAGAGAGACGGTGTTACAGAACAGTGTGTGTCCTGTCACTGAGTGAGTCTAGAGAGACGGTGTTACAGAACAGTGTGTGTCCTGTCACTGAGTGAGTCAAGAGAGACGGTGTTACAGAACAGTGTGTGTCCTGTCACTGAGTGAGTCTAGAGAGACAGTGTTACAGCACAGTGTGTGTCCTGTTACTGAGTGAGTCTAGAGAGAGGTGGTGTTACAGAACAGTGTGTGTCCTGTCACTGAGTGAGTCTAGAGAGAGGTGGTGTTACAGAACAGTGTGTGTCCTGTCACTGAGTGAGTCTAGAGAGAGGTGGTGTTACAGAACAGTGTGAGTCTAGAGAGACGGTGTTACAGAACAGTGTGTGTCCTGTCACTGAGTGAGTCTAGAGAGACGGTGTTACAGAACAGTGTGTGTCCTGTCACTGAGTGAGTCTAGAGAGACGGTGTTACAGAACAGTGTGTGTCCTGTCACTGAGTGAGTCTAAAGAGAGACAGTGTTACAGAACAGCCTGCGTCCTGTCACTGAGTGAGTCTAAAGAGAGACAGTGTTACAGAACAGCCTGCGTCCTGTCACTGAGTGAGTCTAGAGAGACGGTGTTACAGAACAGCCTGCGTCCTGTCACTGAGTGAGTCTAGAGAGACGGTGTTACAGAACAGCCTGCGTCCTGTCACTGAGTGAGTCTAGAGAGACGGTGTTACAGAACAGCCTGCGTCCTGTCACTGAGTGAGTCTAGAGAGACGGTGTTACAGAACAGCCTGCGTCCTGTCACTGAGTGAGTCTAGAGAGACAGTGTTACAGAACAGCCTGCGTCCTGTCACTGAGTGAGTCTAGAGAGACAGTGTTACAGAACAGCCTGCGTCCTGTCACTGAGTGAGTCTAAAGAGACGGTGTTACAGAACAGCCTGCGTCCTGTCACTGTGTTACGGTTTTCTTGCGGTGAAGGAGAGTCGGACCAAAATGCAGCGTGGTATTCTTGATACATGTTTAATGACGATGAAAAAACGAACAATACAAAAACAACAAACGTAACGTGAAAACCTATACAGCCTATCTGGTGCAAACAAACACAGAGACAGGAACAATCACCCATGAAACACAAAGAATATGGCTGCCTAAATATGGTTCCCAATCAGAGACAACGATAAACACCTGCCTCTGATTGAGAACCACTCCAGACAGCCATAGACTATGCTAGAAAACCGCACTAAGCCACAATCCCAATGCCTAACAAAACCCCAAGACAAAACACACCACAATAAACCCATGTCACACCCTGGCCTAACCAAAATAATAAAGAAAACACAAAATACTAAGACCAGGGCGTGACACACTGAGTGGCTCCTGTCATTGAGATGGGCCTGGGTGTAGTGGCACAGTAGAGCTGCTAACAGAGGACTAGGGGGTGTGTGACAGGACTGGACAGGCTGAGAATTGGGAGAGAGACAGTGCGGTAATGGGACACCGCTGCTGTTGCCCCAGGAGGGTTACCCCAAACCTCAGCGAGGAGAAAGGGGAAGAGAACTGTCTGGCCTCAGCAGGGTGACGAGAAGGGAAAAGGGAGAACTGTCTGGCCCAGCAGGGTGACGAGAAGGGGAAAGGGAGAACTGTCTGGCCCAGCAGGGTGACGAGAAGGGGAAAGGGAGAACTGTCTGACCCAGCAGGGTGATGAGAAGGGGACAGGGAAGAACTGTCTGGCCTCAGCAGGGTGACGAGAAGGGGAGAGGGAGAACTGTCTGGCCTCAGCAGGGTGACGAGAAGGGGAGAGGGAGAACTGTCTGGCCTCAGCAGGGTGACGAGAAGGGGACAGGGGAGAACTGTCTGGCCTCAGCAGGGTGACGAGAAGGGGCGAGAGAAGAACTGTCTGGCCTCAGCAGGGTGACGAGAAGGGGAGAGGGAGAACTGTCTGGCCTCAGCAGGGTGACGAGAAGGGGACAGGGGAGAACTGTCTGGCCTCAGCAGGGTGACGAGAAGGGTCGAGAGAAGAACTGTCTGGCCTCAGCAGGGTGACGAGAAGGGGAGAGGGAGAACTGTCTGGCCTCAGCAGGGTGACGAGAAGGGGACAGGGAGAACTGTCTGGCCTCAGCAGGGTGACGAGAAGGGGAGAGAGAAGAACTGTCTGGCCTCAGCAGGGTGACGAGAAGGGGAGAGAGAAGAACTGTCTGGCCTCAGCAGGGTGACGAGAAGGGGAGAGGGAGAACTGTCTGGCCTCAGCAGGGTGACGAGAAGGGGAGAGGGAGAACTGTCTGGCCTCAGCAGGGTGACGAGAAGGGGACAAGGGAGAACTGTCTGGCCTCAGCAGGGTGACGAGAAGGGGAGAGGGAGAACTGTCTGGCCTCAGCAGGGTGATGAGAAGGGGCCTCAGCAGGGTGACGAGAAGGGGAGAGGGAGAACTGTCTGGCCTCAGCAGGGTGACGGGAAGGGGAGAGGGAGAACTGTCTGGCCTCAGCAGGGTGACGGGAAGGGGAGAGGGAGAACTGTCTGGCCTCAGCAGGGTGATGAGAAGGGGCCTCAGCAGGGTGACGAGAAGGGGAGAGGGAGAACTGTCTGGCCTCAGCAGGGTGACGAGCAGGGGAGAGGGAGAACTGTCTGGCCTCAGCAGGGTGATGAGAAGGGGCCTCAGCAGGGTGACGAGAAGGGGAGAGGGAGAACTGTCTGGCCTCAGCAGGGTGACGAGCAGGGGAGAGGGAGAACTGTCTGGCCTCAGCAGGGTGACGAGAAGGGGACAGGGAGAACTGTCGGGCCTCAGCTGGGTGATGAGAAGGGGAGAGGGAGAACTGTCTGGCCTCAGCAGGGTGACGAGAAGGGGAGAGGGAGAACTGTCTGGCCTCAGCAGGGTGACGAGAAGGGGACAGGGAGAACTGTCGGGCCTCAGCTGGGTGATGAGAAGGGGACAGGGAGAACTGTCTGGCCTCAGCTGGGTGATGAGAAGGGGACAGGGGAGAACTGTCTGGCCTCAGCAGGGTGACGAGAAGGGGAGAGGGAGAACTGTCTGGCCTCAGCAGGGTGACGAGAAGGGGACAGGGAGAACTGTCGGGCCTCAGCTGGGTGATGAGAAGGGGACAGGGGAGAACTGGATTATTCACAGTGGGGAGTGTAGAAGTGTGCCCTGTGTGTGTACGCGTTAGCATTTCTGTGTCTATGAGCGTTTCAGTGTGTGGATGCGTTTACTAGACCTAGACTTTGTGTCATTTGTTGTCACCAAATATCTGAGGAGCAGGACAGATTAGGGGTTTCCATGGGGTCGGGGGTTACGCCACCATCTATAACAGCCTTATGACCTCCCTACGTCAGTTCAACGTCAAGGAGCAGGGCTGTGAAGGGCCGGCGTGACGTCCTAATGACCTGGAGGTCAGAGGGAAACAACTCCTCTATACATGGAGCCTCCTTTAAAACTCTCACTGATGTGACCTCAGTGGAATGTCCCTTTGTGATTGGTTCAATGGGCAAACTTGACCTGGTGACCCCGAGACACCAATCTCACTACAAGGGAACATGCAATTGGAAAATACACATCAGACAGACACGAGACTCTTTCTATACGCTCCGAATCTCTCTCTCTCCACTCTTCTGCTCTCTTTATCTCTGAGGTGGACGTCACCGATGAGTGACATCAAATGTGGCATTAGCACAGAGGGCTGATGTACTGGGACAGAGAGATGTTTCTCTCGGTGTATCACTGAAGAAAATGACGCCAAATGCTTATAGTATGAAATAGATGCCTCTGCCTTTCTTTCATTTCCTTCCCTTGGTTAGTGTTGATTATCTTCACTTAAATATTGTCAGAACTCTGGTAATTGTCCTTGACCCCTTCTGTCACATACATATTGTTCTCCATTTAAAAGGGATTATGATATTTACATCCCGGTAAACATTTTCAGATGTTTCAGATTCAGCAACACTGACACACAAACATTGGAATATTACATCTAGGATAAAAACCTGCTTTTGACAACAGACTATTTAATGGTAGGACTGAAACGCAATTGTCACTACTACAATGTTTTGTGAAAACACTTTCACATCTTCAACTGAGCTCCACTTCTGCTCCTCACTTTAACTCCAATTTAATGGGCATTTTATGTCGATTTTAAATAAATAAAAGGAGAATTCACAATACGATTATATTCAAACTTCAATAACCCCTGTATCGAGAGATTATTAGGAAAGGCGCAACCTCAAACCGACCATTCCACCACGGACCAAATCGGAAACGGAAACCCATTACTCTATTTGCCACCACAACATTGCTCTCATATCCTCCACTCCAAAACATCTGGAGCGAGTGACACGCTACTCTGTCTGCGCGTGGGGAATGAGAGTCGGGATGGTTATTAGTCTGTCTGCATGTGGGGAATGAGTCGGGATGGTTATTAGGTGGAGGTGGAGAGATCCGCTAGTCTGTCTGCGCGTGGGGAATGAGAGTCGGGATGGTTATTAGGCGGAGGTGGAGAGATCCGCTAGTCTGTCTGCGCGTGGGGAATGAGAGTCGGGATGGTTATTAGGCGGAGGTGGAGAGATCCGCTAGTCTGTCTGCGCGTGGGGAATGAGAGTCGGGATGGTTATTAGGCGGAGGTGGAGAGATCCGCTAGTCTGTCTGCGCGTGGGGAATGAGAGTCGGGATGGTTATTAGGCGGAGGTGGAGAGATCCGCTAGTCTGTCTGCGCGTGGGGAATGAGAGTCGGGATGGTTATTAGGCGGAGGTGGAGAGATCCGCTAGTCTGTCTGCGCGTGGGGAATGAGAGTCGGGATGGTTATTAGGCGGAGGTGGAGAGATCGCTAGTCTGTCTGGTGAGAGTCGGGATGGTTATTAGGCGGAGGTGGAGAGATCCGCTAGTCTGTCTGCGTGTGGGGAATGAGAGTCGGGATGGTTATTAGGCGGAGGTGGAGAGATCCGCTAGTCTGTCTACGCGTGGGGAATGAGAGTCGGGATGGTTATTAGGCGGAGGTGGAGAGATCCGCTAGTCTGTCTGCGCGTGGGGAATGAGAGTCGGGATGGTTATTAGGCGGAGGTGGAGAGATCCGCTAGTCTGTCTGCGCGTGGGGAATGAGAGTCGGGATGGTTATTAGGCGGAGGTGGAGAGATCCGCTAGTCTGTCTGCGCGGGATGGTTATTAGGGGAATCTGTCTGAGAGTCGGGATGGTTATTAGGCGGAGGTGGAGAGATCCGCTAGTCTGTCTGCGTGTGGGGAATGAGAGTCGGGATGGTTATTAGGCGGAGGTGGAGAGATCCGCTAAATGAGTCGGGATGGTTATTAGGCGGAGGTGGAGAGATCCGCTAGTCTGTCTGCGCGTGGGGAATGAGAGTCGGGATGGTTATTAGGCGGAGGTGGAGAGATCCGCTAGTCTGTCTGCGCGTGGGGAATGAGAGTCGGGATGGTTATTAGGCGGAGGTGGAGAGATCCGCTAGTCTGTCTGCGCGTGGGGAATGAGAGTCGGGATGGTTATTAGGCGGAGGTGGAGAGATCCGCTAAATGAGTCGGGATGGTTATTAGGCGGAGGTGGAGAGATCCGCTAGTCTGTCTGCGCGTGGGGAATGAGAGTCGGGATGGTTATTAGGCGGAGGTGGAGAGATCCGCTAGTCTGTCTGCGCGTGGGGAATGAGAGTCGGGATGGTTATTAGAGGTGGTTAGTCTGTCTGCGCGGCGGAGGTGGAGAGATCCGCTAGTCTGTCTGCGCGTGGGGAATGAGAGTCGGGATGGTTATTAGGCGGAGGTGGAGAGATCCGCTAGTCTGTCTGCGCGTGGGGGAATGAGAGTCGGGATGGTTATTAGGCGGAGGTGGAGAGATCCGCTAGTCTGTCTGCGCGTGGGGAATGAGAGTCGGGATGGTTATTAGGCGGAGGTGGAGAGATCCGCTAGTCTGTCTGCGCGTGGGGAATGAGAGTCGGGATGGTTATTAGGCGGAGGTGGAGAGATCCGCTAGTCTGTCTGCGCGTGGGGAATGAGAGTCGGGATGGTTATTAGGCAGAGGTGGAGAGATCCGCTAGTCTGTCTGCGCGTGGGGAATGAGAGTCGGGATGGTTATTAGGCGGAGGTGGAGAGATCCGCTAGTCTGTCTGCGCGTGGGGAATGAGAGTCGGGATGGTTATTAGGCGGAGGTGGAGAGATCCGCTAGTCTGTCTGCGCGTGGGGAATGAGAGTCGGGATGGTTATTAGGCGGAGGTGGAGAGATCCGCTAGTCTGTCTGCGCGTGGGGAATGAGAGTCGGGATGGTTATTAGGCGGAGGTGGAGAGATCCGCTAGTCTGTCTGCGCGTGGGGAATGAGAGTCGGGATGGTTATTAGGCGGAGGTGGAGAGATCCGCTAGTCTGTCTGCGCGTGGGGAATGAGAGTCGGGATGGTTATTAGGCGGAGGTGGAGAGATCCGCTAGTCTGTCTGCGCGTGGGGAATGAGAGTCGGGATGGTTATTAGGCGGAGGTGGAGAGATCCGCTAGTCTGTCTGCGCGTGGGGAATGAGAGTCGGGATGGTTATTAGGCGGAGGTGGAGAGATCCGCTAGTCTGTCTGCGCGTGGGGAATGAGAAATCAATCATGTCTTTGACACACACTGTAATCACAGATGATACCCTAGTTAGTGACTGGATACACTGAGAATAAGTGGACTCTCTAGTGTCACAGATATGAGGTTGGCTCACAACAATACTGAATATTACTCATTGGACATAGTAGCCGACACAAAGGTGATATTAAAAACATGTTTTTCAACTCATACACCAAGTTGAAACATAGGCTACATATACAGTATGCTGTGTAAACATGTAATGGTCCCAGTGTGTTTAGTCGTTTCCACCGATGACACCGCTTGGCATGGTAGTTCACTTCACAGCTCCAAAGAGGCTAAACTGAACAGCAATTAAGGGGAATGGTGTCTCCAATTCTTCATACAATCCCAACATTTCCACCAGATAATGGACATTCCAGTGGGTTAATTCAATTTCCTCCTCATAAAAGTAGACTTTATATCAGCAAGTTAGATTTCAATAGAAAAGGAAAATGGTTTGGAGATTTCTAATCAGAGGAAACTGATGGGGCTGGAAGATAAGACGACGGTATGAGCCGAACACAGATTGAATCAGAGTTTTCCATTGGGGGTTTAATAGTTGATTAAGACCACAAATATCTGTTGAATATCATCTGTGTCTTTTGTGATGAGGCAATACAGAGGAATAAAAAAATGACAAAATATAATCATTTAAAAAACTCACTCAAATGGATTTCAGAATGTCCCACATACAATTAGTGTACAAAACATTAGAAACACCTGCTCTTTCCATGACATAGACTGATCAGGTAAATCCAGGTGAACGCTATGATCCCTTATTGATGTCACCTGTTAAATCCACTTCAATCAGTGTAGATGAAGGGGGGGAGGCAGGTTAAAGAAGGATTTTTAAGCCTTGAGAAAATTGAGACATGGATTGTGTATGTGTGTCACTCAGAGGGTGAACAGGCAAGACAAAATATTGAAGTGCATTTGAACAGGATATGGTAGTAGGTGCCAGGCTCACTGGTTTGTGTCAAGAACTGCAACACTGCTGGGTTTTTCACGTTCAACAGTTTCCAGTGTATCAAGAATGGTCCACCACCATAAGGACATCCAGCCAACTTGACACAACTGTGGAAAGCATTGGAGTCAACAGGGACCAGCATCCCTGTGAAAAGCTTTTGACACCATGTAGAGTTAATGGCCAGACGAATTGAGGCTGTTCTGAGGGCAAAAGGAGGTGCAACTCAATATTAGGTCTGTTCCTAATGTTTTATACACTCAGTGTACAGTATGCTATGTAAACATGTAAAGGTCTGTGTGTTTAGTCGTTTCAACCAATGACACCCCTTTGCATGGTAGTTAAACGGATCAGAACCTTTTTTTCAATTTACACCTAAAATGACATACCCAAATCTAACTGCCTGTAGCTCAGGACCTGAAGCAAGGATATGCATATTCTTGATACCATTTGAAAGGAAACACTTTGAAGTTTGTGGAATTGTGAAATTAATGTTGGAGAATAGAACACATTAGATCTGGTAAAAGAGAATGCAAAGAAAAAAACATGCGCTTCCAATTTTTGTTTTGTTTTTTGTTCCATCATTTTGAAATGCAAGAGAAATGTCATTATATCACCTAGGAGTCTAGGCGCAATTTAGATTGTGGCCACTAGATGGCAGCAGTGTATGTGCAACATTTTAGACCGATCCAATGATTCATTGCATTTCTGTTAAAAATGTTGTATCAAGTCTGCCCAAATGTGCCCGAATTGGTTAATTGATACATTTTGAAGTACATAACTATAGAGAATATACAACAATTATATTGTAATAAAAAAAACGTGTTTACACACTCCCAGGAAGGTCATAAATGATGGTAATTAGCTTCCCTACAGAAAAGACACTAACCTTTACACATCTAGATGGGGGGCGGCAGACACAGCAGGGGTTTAAAACGTAGAACTCAGTTCCTACTTTTGAATATAAAAATAGATTTTATCAAACAAAACTATGCTACATTTTATCTCTGGGACCCTCAGGATGACAAATCAGAGTAAGATTACTGAATGTAAGTACATTATTTACCTTCAGAGGTGAATGTATCAAACCAGTTGCTGTGATTCTTTTTTTGTTGTTGTGTGTACTCTCCTCAAACAGTAGCATGGTATTTTTTCACTGTAATAGCTACTGTAAATTGGATAGCGTCGCTAGATTAACAAGAATGTAAACTTGCTGCCAATATAATACATGTCTATGTCATGGGAAATGTTCTTGTTATTTACAACGTCATTCTAATCACATTAGCTCAACCGTCCCGCTGGGGGGACACCGATCCCGTAGAGGTTTTAACTTCATGATTCTAAAGAGGCTAAACTGAACAGCAATAAAGGGGTGTGGTTTTTGTTAGATGCCTTCAAGCTTTCTCCAATTCTTCATACAATCCCATCATTTCCACCAGATAATGGACATTCCAGTGGGTTAATTCAATTTCCTCCTCATAAAAGTAGACTTTATATCAGCGAGTTAGATTTCAATAGAACAGGAAAATGGTTTAGAGATTTCTAATCAGAGGAAACTGATGGGGCTGGAAGATAAGACGACGGTATGAGCCGAACACAGATTGTATCAGAGTTTTCCATTGGGGGTTTAATAGTTGATTAAGACCACAAATATCTGTTGAATATCATCTGTGTCTTTTGTGATGAGGCAATACAGATGGCTCAGTAGAGGATGATGTCAGAATGTCCCCGTATTCAAATACACAAATACATATTCAATTAATTAATCCCAAAATTATAGGAAATGCTTAAAGTTTAAACAAGACATTTTTGGGCAAAAACATAACAGTATCAAGTCCCCCTCTCTCCTCTCACCCACTGACCTGCTGTTCGTATTTCTGTTTGAGCTCCTCCACTTGGTAGGAGAACTCCTTGGCCTGTTTCTCTCTTAGGGACTTGGAGCGGGTCAGATCCTCCTCCACCTTATCCATCTACAGGAGGGAGAGAAAGATCACTGTGATTCTCAATGACAATAGCAACATATGTTCCATGCTCAGAGAGAGCGAGATAAATCTATGGAGAAAGTAATGAGAGGTTACTCTGTGACATCCTGGCACAGACAACTGTCCATTTACATAGAAAAGGAGAGATGGGATCTTTCCCAATGACTTATCTACAGTCAGGTGAGAGAATGGCACTATGGCAATATGTTGTGATTAATTCTGTTATTATGTGAAAACATCCTTTGAACTGCAGCAACAGTTTCTGTTCCGCATGGTGCTGTGAGTCTTTATATTCTACACTCACAATAGGACAGACAAGTTTCTGTTCCGCATGGTGCTGTGAGTCTTTATATTCTACACTCACAATAGGACAGACAAGTTTCTGTTCCGCATGGTGCTGTGAGTCTTTATATTCTACACTCACAATAGGACAGACAAGTTTCTGTTCCGCATGGTGCTGTGAGTCTTTATATTCTACACTCACAATAGGACAGACAAGTTTCTGTTCCGCATGGTGCTGTGAGTCTTTATATTCTACACTCACAATAGGACAGACAAGTTTCTGTTCTGGTGCTGTGAGTCTTTATATTCTACACTCACAATAGGACAGACAAGTTTCTGTTCCGCATGGTGCTGTGAGTCTTTATATTCTACACTCACAATAGGACAGACAAGTTTCTGTTCCGCATGGTGCTGTGAGTCTTTATATTCTACACTCACAATAGGACAGACAAGTTTCTGTTCCGCATGGTGCTGTGAGTCTTTATATTCTACACTCACAATAGGACAGACAAGTTTCTGTTCCGCATGGTGCTGTGAGTCTTTATATTCTACACTCACAATAGGACAGACAAGTTTCTGTTCCGCATGGTGCTGTGAGTCTTTATATTCTACACTCACAATAGGACAGACAAGTTTCTGTTCCGCATGGTGCTGTGAGTCTTTATATTCTACACTCACAATAGGACAGACAAGTTTCTGTTCCGCATGGTGCTGTGAGTCTTTATATTCTACACTCACAATAGGACAGACAAGTTTCTGTTCCGCATGGTGCTGTGAGTCTTTATATTCTACACTTTATATTCTACAATAGGACAGACAAGTTTCTGTTCCGCATGGTGCTGTGAGTCTTTATATTCTACACTCACAATAGGACAGACAAGTTTCTGTTCCGCATGGTGCTGTGAGTCTTTATATTCTACACTCACAATAGGACAGACAAGTTTCTGTTCCGCATGGTGCTGTGAGTCTTTATATTCTACACTCACAATAGGACAGACAAGTTTCTGTTCCGCATGGTGCTGTGAGTCTTTATATTCTACACTCACAATAGGACAGACAAGTTTCTGTTCCGCATGGTGCTGTGAGTCTTTATATTCTACACTCACAATAGGACAGACAAGTTTCTGTTCCGCATGGTGCTGTGAGTCTTTATATTCTACACTCACAATAGGACAGACAAGTTTCTGTTCCGCATGGTGCTGTGAGTCTTTATATTCTACACTCACAATAGGACAGACAAGTTTCTGTTCCGCATGGTGCTGTGAGTCTTTATATTCTACACTCACAATAGGACAGACAAGTTTCTGTTCCGCATGGTGCTGTGAGTCTTTATATTCTACACTCACAATAGGACAGACAAGTTTCTGTTCCGCATGGTGCTGTGAGTCTTTATATTCTACACTCACAATAGGACAGACAAGTTTCTGTTCCGCATGGTGCTGTGAGTCTTTATATTCTACACTCACAATAGGACAGACAAGTTTCTGTTCCGCATGGTGCTGTGAGTCTTTATATTCTACACTCACAATAGGACAACAAGTTTCTGTTCCGCATGGTGCTGTGAGTCTTTATATTCTACACTCACAATAGGACAGACAAGTTTCTGTTCCGCATGGTGCTGTGAGTCTTTATATTCTACACTCACAATAGGACAGACAAGTTTCTGTTCCGCATGGTGCTGTGAGTCTTTATATTCTACACTCACAATAGGACAGACAAGTTTCTGTTCCGCATGGTGCTGTGAGTCTTTATATTCTACACTCACAATAGGACAGACAAGTTTCTGTTCCGCATGGTGCTGTGAGTCTTTATATTCTACACTCACAATAGGACAGACAAGTTTCTGTTCCGCATGGTGCTGTGAGTCTTTATATTCTACACTCACAATAGGACAGACAAGTTTCTGTTCCGCATGGTGCTGTGAGTCTTTATATTCTACACTCACAATAGGACAGACAAGTTTCTTTAAACTGCATCCAGCGGAGTGAAAGCTTTTAACATGAGAAGTAATCAATTTAGACACAACCCTATCGATACACTATAACACCAACATAACACTCACAGAGAGAGAGAGAGAGAGAGAGAGAGAGAGAGAGAGAGAGAGAGAGAGAGAGAGAGACAGAGAGAGAGAGAGGACAGACAGAGGACAGACAGAGGACAGACAGAGGACAGACAGAGGACAGACAGAGGACAGACTTAAGATGCTTTCTTATATTCTTAAAGATAGGGCGAAATGGAGATAGAAAGAGATGTAAAGAGATGGATGAGAGAAAAAGAGAGAGGGGAGGATGCAGAGAAGATTGATGCTCTCTCATGACTTTGATGTGAGACGAGGATAGAGAGAGATGGAAGATCGGGAGTCCAGGGGATCGCTGGGGAGAGGAGGAGGAGAGTAAAATGAGGGATAAGGATAGGGGGAAGAGGAGGAGTGTGACTGCCCATGGTGCTGTCAGTTAGGCCCACTGTATGTCTATTCTATGATATTCCCACCCACACAATGTCAATAAGTTCCATGTTAAGGGCCTACAGTAACATACTAATTAGCACAGAACATCTCCACTGTTCACAATGTAACACGTGCTCTGTCAATGAAGCCCACACACACTCTGCCCAGAAGTGCTCACACTCTGTAGTTCTCTCTCACTTTGTTTACAGCTAAGTCTGCATCGATTAGTTATCTCACAATAATCAACAGCCCACATTCTGCCAAGCGTTGAACAGCGGCCCAGTGAAATAGACTAATTACTCCATCACTGTTTAGAGACGCGTCCTCTGTGACGGCATCTAACATCAATACCACCCGGCCCACTCCACATATATACCACCCGGCCCACTCCACATATATACCACCCGTGCCACTCCACATATATACCACCCGGCCCACTCCACATATATACCACCCGGCCCACTCCACATATATACCACCCGGCCCACTCCACATATATACCACCCGGCCCACTCCACATATATACCACCCGGCCCACTCCACATATATACCACCCGGCCCACTCCGCATATATACCACCCGGCCCACTCCGCATCAATACCACCCGGCCCACTCCACATATATACCACCCGGCCCACTCCACATATATACCACCTGGCCCACTCCACATATATACCACCTGGCCCATTCCACATATATACCACCCGGCCCACTCCACATATATACCACCCGGCCCACTCCACATATATACCACCCGGCCCATTCCACATATATACCACCCGGCCCATTCCACATATATACCACCTGGCCCATTCCACATATATACCACCTGGCCCATTCCACATATATACCACCTGGCCCATTCCACATATATACCACCTGGCCCATTCCACATATATACCACCTGGCCCATTCCACATATATACCACCCGGCCCACTCCACATATATACCCCCCGGCCCATTCCACATATATACCACCTGGCCCATTCCACATATATACCACCTGGCCCATTCCACATATATACCACCTGGCCCATTCCACATATATACCACCTGGCCCATTCCACATATATACCACCTGGCCCCGTGAAAGCACGCACACACACACGCACACACACACACACACACACACACACACACACACACACACACACACACACACACACACACACACACACACACACACACACACACACACACACACACACACACACACACACACACACACACACACACACACACACAGGTCAAAGTCAAGGGCTTTAGTGATAGAACTAAACACAGTAGGATTGTTAACTCAGGCCACTTTAAATTGTTCATTAAAATGATAAGAACTGTCTGTAAAAATCACACAGTGGGATTTCAATTTATGGGAACATAGAATAATTCTTTGCTTTTCTCATGTTTTGCCACCTACCACTCTGTGAAGATAATACAGATGATCACAAATAGAGGGCCCTAAAAGGAACATGTTTAAACCAGCTGTGAGAGAGAGGGAAAGACAGAGAGAGCATGAACGAGAGAGAGCAAGAAGGAGAGAGAAAGAGAGGGAGAGAATGAGAGACAGAGGAATCTGTGTGCAGCCAGCATGGCGCCCCTGTGCATCTGTGGCCAGGCTGTGTCAGAGGTGTGTGTGTGTGTGTGTGTGTGTGTGTGTGTGTGTGTGTGTGTGTGTGTGTGTGTGTGTGTGTGTGTGTGTGTGTGTGTGTGTGTGTGTGTGTGTGTGTGTGTGTGTGTGTGTGTTTGTCATCCAGCCTCCACTCTCTGTGTTGACGAGATAGGAAAGAGAGGGGACAGGGGAAGTGTGTGAGAGGGCACAGGGTCAGAGACGATGGAAGAGATGTGCATGTGTCTATGTGTATGTAAACTAAACTGCTGGTCTAAAGCTGACGACCAACACCAGCGTGCTGGAGGAGGCCAGAATAAGCAGCATCACCACTACTGGCCGTTAGAGCGTTGGGCCAGTAACTGAAAGGTTGATGGATCCAATCCCCGAGCTGACAAATCTGTCGTTCTGCCCCTGAACAAGGCAGTTAACCCACTGTTCCTAATATAATAATAATAATAATAATAATATATGCCATTTAGCCGACGCTTTTATCCAAAGCGACTTACAGTCATGTGTGCATACATTCTACGTATGGGTGGTCCCGGGGATCGAACCCACTACCCTGGCGTTACAAGCGCCATGCTCTACCAACTGAGCTACAGAAGGACCACGTTCCTAGGCCGTCATTGTAAATAAGAATTTGTTCTAAACTGACTTGCCTAGTTAAATAAAATTAAAATAAATATATATATATATATTACAAACCCAACTCTAATTGGACAGGTTGTGTGATCCGGATGCCCAACTCACGCCTCCCGAAACAGATCATGTACTTCCAGTTGAAGGAAAGTCAGCGAGCCCTTGGCGGACAAAGGAAACACTACAAAGACAACATCAGAAATGATACATCCCTCCAACAACTGGAAGAACACTGCACTAAACAGACAACTGGAAGGACACTGCACTAAACAGACAACAGGAAGGACACTGCACTAAACAGACAACTGGAAGGACACTGCACTAAACAGACAACAGGAAGGACACTGCACTAAACAGACAACTGGAAGGACACTGCACTAAACATACAACTGGAAGGACACTGCACTAAACAGACAACAGGAAGGACACTGCACTAAACAGACAACTGGAAGGACACTGCACTAAACCTACAACTGGAAGGACACTGCACTAAACAGACAACTGGAAGGACACTGCACTAAACAGACAACAGGAAGGACACTGCACTAAACAGACAACTGGAAGGACACTGCACTAAACCTACAACTGGAAGGACACTGCACTAAACAGACAACTGGAAGGACACTGCACTAAACAGACAACAGGAAGGACACTGCACTAAACAGACAACTGGAAGGACACTGCACTAAACCTACAACTGGAAGGACACTGCACTAAACAGACAACTGGAAGGACACTGCACTAAACAGACAACTGGAAGGACACTGCACTAAACAGACAACTGGAAGGACACTGCACTAAACAGACAACTGGAAGGACACTGCACTAAACCTACAACTGGAAGGACACTGCACTAAACAGACAACTGGAAGGACACTGCACTAAACCTAAACAGACAACTGACAACTGAAGGACACTGCACTAAACAGACAACTGGAAGGACACTAAACAGACAACTGGAAGGACACGGCACTAAACAGACAAATGGAAGGACACGGCACTAAACAGACAACTGGAAGGACACTGCACTAAATAGACAATTGGAAGGACACTGCACTAAACAGACAACTGGAAGGACACGGCACTAAACAGACAACTGGAAGGACACTGCACTAAACAAATATCTGGAAGGACACTGCAAAACGTCCCTTTTTTCTCACAGCAAGTGTTGGCAAATCTGGTGCAGTCCATGAGGAGGAGATGCACTGCAGTACTTAATGCAGCTGATGGCCACACCAGATACTGTTACTTTTGAACCCCATTTGTTCAGGGACACATTATTCCATTTCTGTTAGTCACATGTCTGTAGAACTTGTTCAGTTTATGTCTCAATTGTTGAATCTTGTTATGTTCATACAAATATTTACACATGTAAATAGTTTGCTGAAGTTTGCTGAAAATAAACACAGTTGACAGTGAGAGGACGTTTATTTTTTTGCTGAGTTTAGTAGTATCAGTATGTTGCCTGTAGTTTCATGTAGTAGTATCAGTATGTTACCTGTAGTTTCATGTAGTATTATCAGTATGTTTCATGTAGTATTATCAGCATGTTACCTGTAGTTTCATGTAGTATTATCAGTATGTTACTTGTAGTTTCATGTAGTATTATCAGTATGTTACCTGTAGTTTCATGTAGTATTATCAGTATGTTTCATGTAGTATTATCAGCATGTTACCTGTAGTTTCATGTAATATTATCAGCATGTTACCTGTAGTTTCATGTAGTATTATCAGTATGTTTCATGTAGTATTATCAGCATGTTACCTGTAGTTTCATGTAGTATTATCAGCATGTTACCGGTAGTTTCATGTAGTATTATCAATATGTTTCATGTAGTATTATCAGCATGTTACCTGTAGTTTCATGTAGTATTATCAGCATGTTACCGGTAGTTTCATGTAGTATTATCAATATGTTACCTGTAGTTTCATATAGTATTATCAGTATGTTACCTGTTATTTCATGTAGCATTATCAGCATGTTACCTGTAGTTTCATGTTAGCGTAGGTCTTCTCTGAGCTGATCTCTACTTGCTTCTTAAAGTGTTCCAGAGCATTCTCTGCCTCCTGGGTCTGCTGCCGCTGACACTCCCTCTCACGTCCCAGCTGCTCCTCCTTCTCCCTGAAACACATACACACATTAACACATACACAAGCAGACCACCATAGTCCCTGTGCCCAAGGAAGTGAAGGTAACCTGCCTAAATGATTACGTAAGTATGCTCTCTCTAATTCTTTCTTTCTTTCTTTCTTTCTTTCTTTCTTTCTTTCTTTCTTTCTTTCAGAGGACCTGAGCCCTAGAACCATGCCTCAGGACTACCTGACTCCTTGCTGTCCCCAGTCCACCTGGCCATGCTGCTGCTCCAGTTTCAACTGTTCTGCCTGCAGCTATAGAATCCTGACCTGTTCACTGGACGTGCTACCTGTCCCAGACCTGCTGTTTTCAACTCTCTAGAAACAGCAGGAGCTGTAGAGATACTCTTAATGATCGGCTATGAAAAGCCAACTGACATCTACTTCTGAGGTGCTGACTTGTTGCACCATTGACAACGACTGTGACTTTTATTATTTGACCCTGCTGGTCATTTATGAACATTGGAACATCTTGGCCGTGTTCTGTTATAATCACCACCTGGCACAGCCAGAAGAGGACTGGCCACCCCTCATAGCCTGGTTCCTCTCTAGGTTTCTTCCTAGGTTTTGGCCTTTCTATGGAGTTTTTCCTAGCAACCGTGCTTCTACACCTGCATTGCTTGCTGTTTGGGGTTTTAGGCTGGGTTTCTGTACAGCACTTTGAGATATCAGCTGATGTAAGAAGGTCTATATAAATACATTTGATGTGATCACCGCCCCGTGGCACTCACGTCGGTAGCCATGAAGTGCTTTGAAAGGCTGGTCATGGCTCACATCAACAGCATCCTCCCGGATACCCTAGACCCACTCCAATTTGTATACCGCCCCAACAGTTCCACAGATGACGCAATCTCAATCACACTCCACACTGCCCTTTCTCACCTGAACAAAAGGAACACCTATGTGAGAATGCTGTTCATTGACTACAGCTCAGCGTTCAACACCATAGTGCCCTAGAAGCTCGTCACTAAGCTAAGGACTCTGGGACTAAACACCTCCCTCTGCAACTGGATCCTGGACTTCCTGACGGGCCGCCCTCAGGTGGTAAGAGTAGGCAACAACACATCTGCCATGCTGATCTTTAACACTGGGTCCCCTCAGGGGTGTGTACTTAGTCCCCTCCTGTATTCCCTGGTCACCCACGACTGTGTGGCCAAACATGACTCCAACACCATCATTAAGCTTGCTGATGCCACAACAGCGGTAGGCCTGATCACCGACATCGATGAGACGGCCTATAGGAAGGTCAGAGAACTGGCAGGACAACAACCTCCCCCTCAATGTGAGCAAGACAAAGGAGCTGATCACTTTCTAGCATATCAGCTAGAAAGATGTGTCGGCATCGAGTAATTGTCTCTGGCCCCCTCCCAGTTAGGGGGAGTGATGAGCTCTACAGCAGAGTCTCACAACTCAATCGGTGGTTGAAAACTGTTTTCTGCCCCTCCCAAAAGATAGAATTGGTAGATAATTGGCCCTCTTTCTGGGACTCACCCACAAACAGGACCAAGCCTGACCTGCTGAGGAGTGACGGACACCATCCTAGCTGGAGGGGTGCTCTCAGCTTATCTACCAACATAGACAGGGCTCTAACTCCTCTAGCTCCACAATGAAATAAGTTGCAGGCCAGGCAGCAGGCAGTTAGCCAGCCTGCCAGCATAGTGGAGTCTGCCACTAGCACAGTCAGTGTAGTCAGCTCAGCTATCCCCATTGAGACCGTGTCTGTGCCTCGACCTAGGTTGGGCAAAACTAAACATGGCGGTGTTCGCCTTAGCAATGTCACTAGGATAAAGACCACCTCCATTCCTGTCATTACTGAAAGAGATCATGATACCTCACATCTCAAAATAGGGCTACTTAATGTTAGATCCCTTACTTCAAAGGCAATTATAGTCAATGAACTAATCACTGATCATAATCTTGATGTGATTGACCTGACTGAAACATGGCTTAAGCCTGATGAATTTACTGTGTTAAATGAGGCCTCACCTCCTGGCTACACTAGTGACCATATCCCCTGTGCATCCCGCATGATGTCCTTCCAGATTCCCTCTGCCTACCCAAGGACGCCAGAGGACAACAATCAGTTAACCACCTAACTGAGGAACTCAATTTAACCTTGCGCAATACCCTAGATGCAGTTGCACCCCTAAAAACTAAAAACATTTGTCATAAGAAACTAGCTCCCTGGTACACAGAAAATACCCAAGCTCTGAAGCAAGTTTCCAGAAAATTGGAACGGAAATGGCGCCACACCAAACTGGAAGTCTTCCGACTAGCTTGGAAAGACAGTACCGAAGAGCCCTTAATGCTGATCGATCATCCTATTTTTCTAACTTAATTGAGGAAAATAAGAACAATCAGAAATTCCTTTTTGATACTGTCGCAAAGCTAACTAAAAAGCAGCATTCCCCAAGAGAGGATGACTTTCACTTTAGCAGTGATAAATTCATGAACTTCTTTGAGGAAAAGATTATGATTATTAGAAAGCAAATTACGGACTCCTCGTTAAATCTGCGTATTCCTTCAAACCGCAGTTGTCCTGAGTCTGCACAACTCTGCCAGGACCTAGGATCAAGAGAGACGCTCAAGTGTTTTAGTACTATATCTCTTGACACAATGATGAAAATAATCATGGCCTCTAAACCTTCAAGCTGCATACTGGACCCTATTCCAACTAAACTACTGAAAGAGCTGCTTCCTGTGCTTGGCCCTCCTATGTTGAACATAATAAACGGCTCTCTATCCATCGGATGTGTACCAAACTCACTAAAAGTTAGTAATAAAGCCTCTCTTGAAAAAGCCAAACCATGACCCAGAAAATATAAAAAACTATCAGCCTATATCGAATCTTCCATTCCTCTCAAAATTTTTAGAAGTTTTTCGCTAGCCACTCGTGCCTTCCTGAAGACAAACAATGCATTGCTTGCTGTCTGGTTTTAGTTTCATAGCACTGAGACGGCACTTTGAAGATAAATGAGCTTTTAATTCGAAGGGCTATATAAATAAATTTGATTTGATTTTGATTTGATTTGATTACAGGAAAAGGTGGACCGAACAGGCCCCCATTAACATTAGTGGGCTGTAGTGGAGCGGGTCGAGAGTTTCAAGTTCCTTGGTGTCCACATCACCAACAAACTATCATGGTCCCAACATACCAAGACAGTCGTGAAGAGGGCAAGACAAAACCTTTTCCCCCTCAGAAGACAGAAAGGATTTGGCATGGGTCCCCAGATTCTCAAAAGTTTCTAAAAGCTGCACCATCGAGAGCATCCTGACCGGTTGCATCACCGTCCAGGTATGGCAACTGCTCGGCATCTGACCGTAAGGCACTACAGAGGGTTGTGCGAACGGCCCAATACATCACTGGGGCCAAGCTTCCAGCCATCCATCCTATATAATAGGTGGTGTCAGAGGTAAGCTCATAAAATTGTCAGACTCCAGTCACCCAAGTTCTCTCTGCTACCGCAAGGCAAACGGTACCAGAGCCCCAAGTCGAGGACCAAAAGGCTCCTTAACAGCTTCTACCCCCAAGCCATAAGACTGCTGAACAATTCATAAAATCGCCACCGGACAATTTACATGACCCCCCACCCCTTTGTACACTCACTGTTTGTTGGTTACCTATGCATAGTCACTTCACCCCCACCTACATGTACAGATTACCTCAACTAGCCTGTACCCCAGTACACTGACTCGGTACCGGTGCTCCCTGTATATAGCCTCGTTATTTATATTCTTATTGTGTTACTTTTTATTTTAGTCTACTTGGTAAATATTTTCTTAACTCTTCTTGAACTGCACTGTTGGTTAAGGGCTTGTAAGTAAACATTTCACGGTAAAGTCTACACGTGTTGTTTCTCGCATGTGACAAATTTTTTGATTTGATACATTAACATGCAAACACACACAACACTTTAACTTTACTGAAGACTCACACACACACATGATTGACACACACACACACACACACACACTCTAGGTTACACACACCTGATGGGTTGATTCACTTTGTGGTCATCCTGTCTGGGTTGCACACACACACACACACACACACACACACACACACACACACACGCACAAATGACAAAAGAAAAAGTGATACCAACATACAAGGAGTTATTTTCTCTGTAATATGATTGATTTTGTTCACCGTAAAACACTCTGCTGTCCATCACTTGTCAGTTCAAACCTTTAATGGTTGTGTAGCAGAAGTGATGGTTGGAGTGATAGCTCAGTCAGTACACAAGGGCTTTGTGTACGGGGGGGGGGGTGTGTGTGTCAACAATATAGGGAGTGCCAGCATAAAGAGCTGTCAGAGCAGAGGCAGTCTTCAAGTCAGGATCACGCTGAATGATACACCGCAGCTGTCAAACCTGCCTTCAGAACATGTCTAGTGTGT
Source organism: Oncorhynchus keta (assembly GCF_023373465.1). NCBI lineage: Eukaryota > Metazoa > Chordata > Actinopteri > Salmoniformes > Salmonidae > Oncorhynchus > Oncorhynchus keta. Next base: position 416,751 of record NW_026290921.1, on the reverse strand, counting down.
GTGTGTGTGTGCTAACTGTGCTTCTGTAATGTGTGTCCATTGTGTGTGTGTGTGTGTGTGTGTGTCATGTGTGACTGAGACGGGACTGCAGTCATCGGCATTGTCTTGGTTTGATCACTGTCTGTTTGTCATCCAGCCTCCACTCTCTGTGTTGACGAGATAGGAAAGAGAGGGGACAGGGGAAGTGTGTGAGAGGGCACAGGGTCAGAGACGATGGAAGAGATGTGCATGTGTCTATGTAGTGCAGTGTGTAGGGAACAGGGTGCCATTGGTCTAAAGTAGTGCAGTGTGTAGGGAACAGGGTGTCATTGATCCCCAAAGTCAGGGTGCTGCTCATTTCAACTGTCTAAAGTAGTGGTGACCAGGGCTTTACAGGGTTTGAACATCTTGGTCCCTGGTGTTATGTGTCCAGGGAACAGGTTGTCATTGGTCTAAAGTAGTGGTCAGTGTGTAGGGAACAGGTGTCATTGGTCTAAAGTAGTGCAGTGTGTAGGGAACAGGGTGCCATGGTCTAAAGTACCTGCAGTGTGTAGGGAACAGGGTGTCATTGGTCTCAAGTAGTGCAGTGTGTAGGGAACAGGGTGCCATTGGTCTTTGTAGTGCATCTGTGTAGGGAACAGGGTGCCATTGGGTCTAAAGTAGTGCAGTGTGTAGGGAACAGGTTGTCATTGGTCTAAAGTAGTGCAGTGTGTAGGGAACAGGGTGTCATTGGTCTAAAGTAGTGAAGTGTGTAGGGAACAGGGTGTCATTGGTCTCAGAAGACAGACGTTTGTAGGGAACAGATTCTCATTTCTAAAGTAGTGCAGTGTGGGGAACAGGGTGTCAGATTGTCTAAACTAGTGGTGTGTAGGGAACAGGGTGTCATTGGTCTAAAGTAGTGTTAGTGGTGTCCTGGTGTCATTGGTCTAAAGTAGTGCAGTGTGTATTACAGGGTGTCATTGGTCTCGGTAGCTCAGTGTGTAGGGAACAGGGTGTCATTGGTCTAAAGTAGTGCAGTGTGTAGGGAACAGGGTGTCATTGGTCTAAAGTAGTGTCGTGTGTAGGGAACAGGGTGTCATTGGTCTAAAGTAGTGCAGTGTGTAGGGAACAGGGTGTCATTGGTCTAAAGTACCTATGCAGTGTGCACCAACAGGGTGTCATTGGTCTAAAGTAGTGCAGTGTGTAGGGAACAGGGTGTCATTGGTCTAAAAGTAGTGACATGTGTAGGGAACAGGGTGTCATTGGTCTTAAGTATGTTAGTGCTTATTTTAGGGAACTAGGGTGTCATTTTCTTAAGTAGTGCACTGTGTAGGGAACAGGGTGTCATTGGTCATTAAAGTAGTGTAGTGTGTAGGGAACAGGGTGTCATTGGTCTAAAGTAGTGCAGTGTGTAGGGAACAGGGTGTCATTGGTCTAAAGTAGTGCAGTGTGTAGGGAACAGGGTGTCATTGGTCTAAAGTAGTGCAGTGTGTAGGGAACAGGGTGTCATTGGTCTAAAGTAGTGACGTGTGTAGGGAACAGGGTGTCATTGGTCTAAAGTAGTGCAGTGTGTAGGGAACAGGGTGTCATTGGTCTAAAGTAGTGCAGTGTGTTCCTGTCATTGGTCTAAAGTAGTGCAGTGTGTAGGGAACAGGGTGTCATTGGTCTAAAGTAGTGCAGTGTGTAGGGAACAGGGTGTCATTGGTCTAAAGTAGTGCAGTGTGTAGGGAACAGGGTGTCAGGTCTAAAGTAGTTTGTGGGAACAGGGTGTCAGGTCTAAAGTAGTGCAGTGTGTAGGGAACAGGGTGTCATTGGTCTAAAGTAGTGCAGTGTGTAGGGAACAGGGTGTCATTGGTCTAAAGTAGTGCAGTGTGTAGGGAACAGGGTTGTCATTGGTCTAAAGTAGTGCAGTGTGTAGGGAACAGGTGTCATTTGTCTAAAGTAGTGCAGTGTGTAGGGAACAGGGTGCCATTGGTCTAAAGTAGTGCAGTGTGTAGGGAACAGGGTGTCATTGGTCTAAAGTAGTGTCAGTGTAGTGGAACAGGGTGCATTGTCTAAAGTAGTGCAGTGTGTAGGGAACAGGGTGTCATTGGTCTAAAGTAGTGCAGTGTGTAGGGAACAGGGTGTCATTGGTCTAAAGTAGTGCAGTGTGTAGGGAACAGGGTGTCATTGGTCTAAAGTAGTGCAGTGTGTAGGGAACAGGGTGTCATTAAATGTCTAAAGTAGTGCAGTGTGTAGGGAACAGGGTGTCATTGGTCTAAAGTAGTGCAGTGTGTAGGGAACAGGGTGTCATTGGTCTAAAGTAGTGCAGTGTGTAGGGAACAGGGTGTCATTGGTCTAAAGTAGTGCAGTGTGTAGGGAACAGGGTGTCATTGGTCTAAAGTAGTGCAGTGTGTAGGGAACAGGGTGTCATTGGTCTAAAGTAGTGCAGTGTGTAGGGAACAGGGTGTCATTGGTCTAAAGTAGTGCAGTGTGTAGGGAACAGGGTGTCATTGGTCTAAAGTAGTGCAGTGTGTAGGGAACAGGGTGTCATTGGTCTAAAGTAGTGCAGTGTGTAGGGAACAGGGTGTCATTGGTCTAAAGTAGTGCAGTGTGTAGGGAACAGGGTGTCATTGGTCTAAAGTAGTGCAGTGTGTAGGGAACAGGGTGTCATTGGTCTAAAGTAGTGCAGTGTGTAGGGAACAGGGTGTCATTGGTCTAAAGTAGTGCAGTGTGTAGGGAACAGGGTGTCATTGGTCTAAAGTAGTGCAGTGTGTAGGGAACAGGGTGTCATTGGTCTAAAGTAGTGCAGTGTGTAGGGAACAGGGTGTCATTGGTCTAAAGTAGTGCAGTGTGTAGGGAACAGGGTGTCATTGGTCTAAAGTAGTGCTAGTGTGTAAACAGGGTGTCATTGGTCTAAAGTAGTGCAGTGTGTAGGGAACAGGGTGTCATTGGTCTAAAGTAGTGCAGTGTGTAGGGAACAGGGTGTCATTGGTCTAAAGTAGTGCAGTGTGTAGGGAACAGGGTGTCATTGGTCTAAAGTACAGTGTGTAGGGAACAGGGTGTCATTGGTCTAAAGTAGTGCAGTGTGTAGGGAACAGGGTGTCATTGGTCTAAAGTAGTGCAGTGTGTAGGGAACAGGGTGTCATTGGTCTAAAGTAGTGCAGTGTGTAGGGAACAGGGTGTCATTGGTCTAAAGTAGTGCAGTGTGTAGGGAACAGGGTGTCATTGGTCTAAAGTAGTGCAGTGTGTAGGGAACAGGGTGTCATTGGTCTAAAGTAGTAGGGAACAGGGTGTCATTGGTCTAAAGTAGTGCAGTGTGTAGGGAACAGACAGTGTCATTGGTCTAAAGTAGTGAAGTGTGTAGGGAACAGGGTGTCATTGGTCTAAAGTAGTGCAGTGTGTAGGGAACAGGGTGTCATTGGTCTAAAGTAGTGCAGTGTGTAGGGAACAGGGTGTCATTGGTCTAAAGTAGTGCAGTGTGTAGGGAACAGGGTGTCATTGGTCTAAAGTAGTGCAGTGTGTAGGGAACAGGGTGTCATTGGTCTAAAGTAGTGACGTGTGTAGGGAACAGGGTGTCATTGGTCTAAAGTAGTGCAGTGTGTAGGGAACAGGGTGTCATTGGTCTAAAGTAGTGCAGTGTGTAGGGAACAGGGTGTCATTGGTCTAAAGTAGTGCAGTGTGTAGGGAACAGGGTGTCATTGGTCTAAAGTAGTGCAGTGTGTAGGGAACAGGGTGTCATTGGTCTAAAGTAGTGAAGTGTGTAGGGAACAGGGTCTCATTGGTCTAAAGATGTGCAGTGTGTAGGGAACAGGTTGTCATTGGTCTAAAGTAGTGCAGTGTGTAGGGAACAGGGTGCCATTGGTCTAAAGTAGTGCAGTGTGTAGGGAACAGGGTGCCATTGGTCTAAAGTAGTGCAGTGTGTAGGGAACAGGGTGCCATTGGTCTAAAGTAGTGCAGTGTGTAGGGAACAGGGTGTCATTGGTCTAAAGTAGTGCAGTGTGTAGGGAACAGGGTGTCATTGGTCTAAAGTAGTGCAGTGTGTAGGGAACAGGGTGTCATTGGTCTAAAGTAGTGCAGTGTGTAGGGAACAGGGTGTCATTGGTCTAAAGTAGTGCAGTGTGTAGGGAACAGGGTGCCATTGGTCTAAAGTAGTGCAGTGTGTAGGGAACAGGGTGTCATTGGTCTAAAGTAGTGCAGTGTGTAGGGAACAGGGTGTCATTGGTCTAAAGTAGTGCAGTGTGTAGGGAACAGGGTGCCATTGGTCTAAAGTCGTGCAGTGTGCAGGGAACAGGGTGTCATTGGTCTAAAGTAGTGTAGTGTGTAGGGAACAGGGTGCCATTGGTCTAAAGTAGTGTAGTGTGTAGGGAACAGGGTGCCATTGGTCTAAAGTAGTGCAGTGTGTAGGGAACAGGGTGTCATTGGTCTAAAGTAGTGCAGTGTGTAGGGAACAGGGTGTCATTGGTCTAAAGTAGTGCAGTGTGTAGGGAACAGGGTGTCATTGGTCTAAAGTAGTGCAGTGTGTAGGGAACAGGGTGTCATTGGTCTAAAGTAGTGCAGTGTGTAGGGAACAGGGTGTCATTGGTCTAAAGTAGTGTAGTGTGTAGGGAACAGGGTGTCATTGGTCTAAAGTAGTGCAGTGTGTAGGGAACAGGGTGTCATTGGTCTAAAGTAGTGCAGTGTGTAGGGAACAGGGTGTCATTGGTCTAAAGTAGTGCAGTGTGTAGGGAACAGGGTGTCATTGGTCTAAAGTAGTGCAGTGTGTAGGGAACAGGGTGTCATTGGTCTAAAGTAGTGCAGTGTGTAGGGAACAGGGTGTCATTGGTCTAAAGTAGTGCAGTGTGTAGGGAACAGGGTGTCATTGGTCTAAAGTAGTGCAGTGTGTAGGGAACAGGGTGTCATTGGTCTAAAGTAGTGGAACAGTGTGTAGGGAACAGGGTGTCATTGGTCTAAAGTAGTGCAGTGTGTAGGGAACAGGGTGTCATTGGTCTAAAGTAGTGCAGTGTGTAGGGAACAGGGTGTCATTGGTCTAAAGTAGTGCAGTGTGTAGGGAACAGGGTGTCATTGGTCTAAAGTAGTGCAGTGTGTAGGGAACAGGGTGTCATTGGTCTAAAGTAGTGCAGTGTGTAGGGAACAGGGTGTCATTGGTCTAAAGTAGTGCAGTGTGTAGGGAACAGGGTGCCATTGGTCTAAAGTAGTGCAGTGTGTAGGGAACAGTGGGTCATTGGTCTAAAGTAGTGAAGTGTGTAGGGAACAGGGTGCCATTGGTCTAAAGTAGTGAAGTGTGTAGGGAACAGGGTGCCATTGGGACGAGGACTATGTCTAATGCTCAGAGTGAAGATGAGTCATTGGTCACTGCCAGACACCCACACAAGTGTGTGTAGATGTGTGTCTTGTAATGTTTTGGGAAAAGAACAGACAGAAAAGGAGAAACATGATTTCTTCCCTCACCACTGCCTTCCTAATGTACCGCAGCACCAGACAGTAAGATAATAATAACAACAACAACAACGGGGGAAAAGGAGAAACATGATTTCTTCCCTCACCACTGCCTTCCTAATGTACCGCACCACCAGACAGTAAGATAATAATAACAACAACAACAACGGGGGAAAAGGAGAAACATGATTTCTTCCCTCACCACTGCCTTCCTAATGTACCGCACCACCAGACAGTAAGATAATAATAACAACAACAACAACAACAACAACGGGGGAAAAGGAGAAACATGATTTCTTCCCTCACCACTGCCTTCCTAATGTACCGCAGCACCAGACAGTAAGATAATAATAACAACAACAACAACGGGTGAAAAGGAGAAACATGATTTCTTCCCTCACCACTGCCTTCCTAATGTACCGCACCACCAGACAGTAAGATAATAATAACAACAACAACAACGGGGGAAAAGGAGAAACATGATTTCTTCCCTCACCACTGCCTTCCTAATGTACCGCACCACCAGACAGTAAGATAATAATAACAACAACAACAACGGGGAAAAGGAGAAACATGATTTCTTCCCTCACCACTGCCTTCCTAATGTACCGCACCACCAGACAGTAAGATAATAATAACAACAACAACAACGGGGGAAAAGGAGAAACATGATTTCTTCCCTCACCACTGCCTTCCTAATGTACCGCACCACCAGACAGTAAGATAATAATAACAACAACAACAACAACAACGGGGGAAAAGGAGAAACATTATTTCTTCCCTCACCACTGCCTTCCTAATGTACCGCAGCACCAGACAGTAAGATAATAACAACAACAACAACAACGGGGGAAAAGGAGAAACATGATTTCTTCCCTCACCACTGCCTTCCTAATGTACCGCACCACCAGACAGTAAGATAATAATAACAACAACAACAACAACAACGGGGGAAAAGGAGAAACATGATTTCTTCCCTCACCACTGCCTTCCTAATGTACCGCACCACCAGACAGTAAGATAATAATAACAACAACAACAACGGGTGAAAAGGAGAAACATGATTTCTTCCCTCACCACTGCCTTCCTAATGTACCGCACCACCAGACAGTAAGATAATAATAACAACAACGGGGGAAAAGGAGAAACATGATTTCTTCCCTCACCACTGCCTTCCTAATGTACCGCACCACCAGACAGTAAGATAATAATAACAACAACAACAACGGGGGAAAAGGAGAAACATGATTTCTTCCCTCACCACTGCCTTCCTAATGTACCGCACCACCAGACAGTAAGATAATAATAACAACAACAACAACGGGGGAAAAGGAGAAACATGATTTCTTCCCTCACCACTGCCTTCCTAATGTACCGCACCACCAGACAGTAAGATAATAATAACAACAACAACAACGGGGAAAAGGAGAAACATGATTTCTTCCCTCACCACTGCCTTCCTAATGTACCGCACCACCAGACAGTAAGATAATAATAACAACAACAACAACGGGGGAAAAGGAGAAACATGATTTCTTCCCTCACCACTGCCTTCCTAATGTACCGCAGCACCAGACAGTAAGATAATAATAACAACAACAACAACGGGGGAAAAGGAGAAACATGATTTCTTCCCTCACCACTGCCTTCCTAATGTACCGCACCACCAGACAGTAAGATAATAATAACAACAACAACAACGGGGAAAAGGAGAAACATGATTTCTTCCCTCACCACTGCCTTCCTAATGTACCGCACCACCAGACAGTAAGATAATAACAACAACAACAACAACGGGGGAAAAGGAGAAACATGATTTCTTCCCTCACCACTGCCTTCCTAATGTACCGCAGCACCAGACAGTAAGATAATAACAACAACAACGGGGGAAAAGGAGAAACATGATTTCTTCCCTCACCACTGCCTTCCTAATGTACCGCAGCACCAGACAGTAAGATAATAATAACAACAACAACAACGGGGAAAAGGAGAAACAAAAAAATAAAGAAAATAGTAAAAGAAGACATTTTTTCCTCCTCTTTATAGCGTTCCTCTGTCTCTTTGTAATTTTGGTCTCTCTCATGTCGGACATCAAAGATGGCAGAAATGTTTTTTCCCCGCCGTTGTGTACTCTGTAATTATTAATCAGGCAGGCAATATGACTGGCTTCAGGGTGCTGTGCAAAGCAGCCAGACACAAAAGGATGTGAAGTCAAGTCGCGCTGAAAAGACGGGAGGAAAAGAGAGAGGTAAACACTGAGAAGGAAAGGATGTGACAGAAATAGCAGGATTAACGTCTTCAAAACTTTAAAATAAAGAGGAAGACAGAAGTTGGGTGTGTTGTGAGCATGAGAAGAGTGTTGTCACTCCGAGCCTGTTTGTTTGTGTGAGTGTGTGCGTATGAAAGTGTGTGTGTGTGTGTAATAAGCATGTATTTAACACTTGACATTTTTATATAGATGAACGCATGAGGCCATCTGAGGAAGTGAGTGTGACCATATGTGTGTGTGTGTGTGTGTGTGTGTGTGTGTGTGTGTGTGTGTGTGTGTGTGTGTGTGTGTGTGTGTGTGTGTGTGTGTGTGTGTGTGTGTCTAAATATGTATCTGGGAGTGTGTGAGACAGGGAGCAGCAGTCAGTCAGTCACCATCAATCACAGAGAAAGGGGTGAGATGAGAGGGCAGAGAGAAGATGGAGGGAGGCCTGGCGGAAAGAAGGAGAAGGAGAAGAAAGAGGCGGATGCCAGCTCCTCGGTGGCCCACGGCTTTAAATGGCTTCTGGTCAGAGAAGTGGAAGGAGAGAGGAATCAAATTAGAGATGTGCCATCCTCTCATCCCGCCATCTTAAAGGGATAAAAAGAGGGGAAAAGAGAGGGAGAGGAAGAGGAAGAGTGTGAGTGTCTTAAGGATGACAGGGCTTCCTCCTAGCCACATGCCAGACAGGAGGCTCCAGGGCTCCCGTCTTTTTCCAGACCTCTGAAACCACATGACGCCTTGCCTCACACACACCCATACAAGTGCACATACACACATACTGTATGCCTCACACACACCCACACACGTGCACATACACACATACTGTATGCCTCACACACACCCATCCATGTGTACACACATACTGTATGTCTCACACACACCCATCCACGTGCACATACATACTGTATGCCTCACACACACCCATACACATGCACACATACTGTATACCTCACACACCCATACACATGCACACATACTGTATGCATCACATACACGGGCACATACACACATACTGTATGCATCACATACACGGGCACATACACACATACTGTATGCATCACATACACGGGCACATACACACATACTGTATGCATCACATACACGGGCACATACACACACACTGTATGCATCACATACATGGGCACATACACACATACTGTATGCATAACATGCACCCATACACGGGCACATACACACATACTGTATGCATCACATACACCCATACTGTATGCATCACATACACACATACATCACATACACACATACTGTATGCATCACATACACACATACTGTATGCATCACATACACACATACTGTATGCATCACATACACACATACTGTATGCATCACATACACCCATACACATACACACATACTGTATGCATCACATACACCCATACACGTGCACATACACACATACTGTATGCATCACATACACCCATACATGTGCACATACACACATACCGTATGCATAACATACACCCATACACTTGCTCACACACAATGTCTCCCCTCAAGCACACACCCTCCGTTACAGAGCCATCCACCTTCATCATGGGACACAGCCAGTCAGGATAAACCAGTTACCATCCTTCTATTGAGGTTTGTCTTCTACTACTATGAAGCTGATTGAGAAAGAGAAGTCCTTTGTGATGACTGAAGAATGGTAGTATAGCATGCTGTCCAGGCCAGTCCAGGCCAACTCAATCAATGAGCTGTTCTGTACTTTAATCATCATGTGTGCACAGAATGTCCTCAATGTAATGTACTGCATGTGGGTGGAGTGTCTGACTGCAGGGTAGACACACACACACACACACACACAAACATGTGGAATCTGTATATGGACACATCTGGTCTGGTCCAGCATATGCCAGGCAGTGTGTGTGTGTGTGTGTGTGTGTGTCTGAGCTCGTGCAAACAGAATGATAACGAATCCACAGACACATCAAAGGCCCACCCTGAAAAAAGCGGGAGCATATAAAAGAGAGAAAATGCTAAACTGAAATATTCAACACCCTCGGAAGAAAAAATAAAACAGCATATTTGTTCATTCCTTTCCCAAGAGAAACAGATGGCAGTCGGAGAAGACCATCGAGCTTGGAGGCTTCAGAACTGACATGCAAATATGCCGAGCTATGAGACCAGAGAGAGAGAGAATACAGAGGAACTCATCTTGTGGTCCAAAAATCTGTCTGAGCTTTAAGAGCGAAAGAGAGGAGAAATGAGAAATGCAAGAGACCAGTAACTGACTATCTGAGAGGCCTGTATGCAGACAGCAGAGCAGGAGGGTAATGGTGATGGTGTGTGTGGATTAAGATACAGGCCTGTTGTTGGGCAGATCAGGCTAAAGGCCTGTGTGATATAGAGTTTGCCACTCCACCTCAGCCTCAGTGATAACTGTGAATAAAGGTGTGCCACAGGGATGACGTCCAACTCCCATTCTGTTTATTATGTATAAAAACAACTGTACAAGCCACAGTCCCAACTAGTCAATGGCCAATAGGGAACAAGATAACTTGCCATACATCCCGTCTTTGCTTCATTGCAGCGCCTATAGAAAGAGGAGGAGGCTATTGAGATGCCTGTAACAGTCACTGGAGACCGCATGTAAATAGTTGCAGATGCAGCTCTATGGAGGAGCAGAGGGAGGAGCAGCGGAGGGAGGAACAGCAGTGGGAGGAACAGCGGTGGGAGGAACAGCGGTGGGAGGAACAGCAGTGGGAGGAACAGCGGTGGGAGGAACAGCAGTGGGAGGAACAGCGGAGGGAGGAACAGCAGTGGGAGGAACAGCGGGGGGAGGAACAGCAGTGGGAGGAACAGCGGTGGGAGGAACAGCAGTGGGAGGAACAGCAGTGGGAGGAACAGCAGTGGGAGGAACAGCGGTGGGGAACAGCAGGAACAGCAGCAGTGGGAGGAACAGCGGTGGGAGGAACAGCGGTGGGAGGAACAGCAGTGGGAGGAACAGCGGAGGGAGGAACAGCAGTGGGAGGAACAGCGGGGGGAGGTACAGCAGTGGGAGGAACAGCGGTGGGAGGAACAGCAGTGGGAGGAACAGCGGTGGGAGGAACAGCAGTGGGAGGAAGTGCATAAAGGGGGGGGGGGATCCAGAGAGGAAAGCAGAGGTATTCCATATCTGGAGGGGATTCTCCCATCTCTGCTATGCATTTATACCACTTTGGATTCATATATCATTCATGAAGTTGCCATAGTATGCTAAATCATCCATGCACTAAACCCACGTGTACAGATATTTACATAATGAGCATTACTTGGCTATGTCAGCCACGTCCATTGAAGACAGGTGTATAAAATTGAGCACGCCGCCATGCAATCTCCATAGACAAACATTGGAATTAGAATGGCCTTCCTGAAGAGCTCAGTGACTTTCAACGTGGTACTGTCATATAATGCCACCTTTCCAACAAGTCAGTTCGTCAAATTTCTGCCCTGCTAGAGCTGCCCCGGTCAACTGTAAGTGCTGTTATTGTGAAGTGGAAACATCTAGGAACAACAACGTCTCACCAGCGAAGTGGTAGGCCAAACAAGCTCACAGAATGGGACCACCGAGTGCAATCCTTGGTTGCAACACTCACTACTGAGTGCCAAACTGCCTCTGGAAGCAACGTAAGCACAATAACTGTTTGTCGGGAACTTCATGAAATGGGTTTCCATGTACGAGCAGCCGCACACAAGCCTAAGGTCACCATATGCAATGCAAAGTGTCGGCTGGAGTGGTGGAAAGCTCGCCGTCATTGGACTCTGGAGCAGTGGAAACGCGTTCTCTGGAGTGATGAATTACGCTTCACCATCAGGCAGTCCGACGGATAAATCTGGGTTTGGCAGATGCCAGGAGAACGCCACCTGCCCGAATGCATAATGTCAATTGTAAAGTTTGCTGGAGGAGGAATAATGGTCTGAGGCTGTTTTTCATGGGTCGGGCTAGGCCCCTTAGTTCCAGTGAAGGGAAATCTAAACGCTACAGCATACAATGACATTCTAGATTATTCTGTGCTTCCAACCTTGTGGCAACAGTTCCAGTGAAGGTCCTTTCCTGTTTCAGCATGACAATGCCCCTGTCGTGTCTTTGGCTATGCCGAATTAAGTGATATGACATGCTATTCTATAAAATCCTTTCTCCGTAATTAATATTACCTGATTGAGCTAATCATGTAAATGTAATTAACTAGAGAGTCGGGGCACCACAAAATAATATTTATAGAGCTGTTATCTTCCGAATAAACTCTTAAAGACCTAGTAATATTTTACATCAATAGCAGTCAATATTAATTGTCACTTTAATTCAGTCTCATCTGAAAGTTGTAAATTCTTGGTTATCTTCACGAACCCTGGCTAACAAGTTGAATCAGCAAGACAAAATTGGGTTTAATTATGCATTTACTAAATACCTCACTAATCACACAGAATTACATATGCAAAGAATGAATCATACCTTGAACACAAATGACGTCATAAAGGAAAACGTCCCTAGAGGGCGGAAAAGATATGACAGCTGGTTACACAAAAGGAAAGGGGCTGGGTTTGAGTGAAAGAGCGGGAAGACTGAGGAACAAAAGGGAGAAGCTGTGCTATCGTAAACACAGTATCTTATGCATTCTAAATTACCGCCCATTTGGAAAAGGAAAACGCAATAAATATTTACTCTGAGCTGCGCTTCGGTAGGTTGGTGGTAGATGGAAGGCCGTGTTGACAAACAGAGTCCTTTAAAGAATGTCTATGGTGGTCAACTGAATACGTTGTAGTAACGTTGTTGTGTGGTATACGGGATACTCTGTCTGTTCCTTCCTAACCCACGTTTACAGCTGCTGTTGCTAACTCAATGGCTAGGAGGTATCACTTCTGTAGTGAATAAGAGTTCAAAGTTCCTACCATTCGCAACCAAAGCTCACGCTGAGGTTGGCTTCGTTCTGTAGTTATTATCTGAACCATTCTGACATCAGACAGTCGTCCTCACATCCTCGGAACAGGAGGTTACATTTTTGTCAAGGGCTTATATAGTGGTGGGAGAAAATGGGTGTGTTAGTTTACAACCTGTGTCTCTTCACATGGGCGGGCCACTGAGTCGGGCCTAATTCATTCATGAAAACCCAATTCTCACATTTTAGAAGCTAAAATCCCACAAATAATTTAATATTCAAACATTTAAATTTAACAACAATTCCATGTGAATCCGATAATTCTGATGTGTAGACTTTCCACTGTAGAGTTTATGTCATCCTATCATTGATGAGAATGTATCAGATGACAACCGAACTGACATCATATTCATCAAGTACCACCGCATATGTTCAATTGGTCGGATTACCAGAATATAGTTCATTTCCCCCCACCTTCTGATGTTCCCAGAATCTCTATGTTAACCAAGGGGTTTTCTAATGTCACATCAGTAGGGTAGAGAGAGGAAAAAGGGGGAAAGAGGTATTTATGACTGTCATAAACCTACCCCCAGGCCAACGTCATGACACCCCCATACACTAAGCGAGGTCCATACAGAAATGGTTTGCCTAGATCGTGCGGAAGAACTTGACTGACCTGCACAGAGCCCTGACCTCAACAAGCAGGTATCCACATATGTTTGGTCATGTAGTGCATCTACCTCCATTACCTAGTACCCCTGCACATCGACTCTGTACAGGTACCCCGTGTATATAGCCAAGTTATCATTACTCATTGTGTATTTATTCCTTGGGTTATTATCTTTCTATAATTTTTCTCTCTGCATTGTTGGGAAGGGCCCATAAGTAAGCATTTTGCTGTTAGTCTCCACCTGTTGTTTACAAAGCATTTGATTTGAAAAGAGACAATTTTACACTGAATACCTCTCTTACTTTGTGACATATTTAGTTAACCTGAATGTAGTAGGCCTTTCCACAGATGGAATCACATCCCAATCAGGCACTCAACATATCTGAACAATAGATCAGGTCCCACTGGTTCCTTAAACCTTTGTTCTGGTGTAAAGTATTGAGCTGTGGTAACAACCCTCTTTCAACCTCGGCCAGTCTATATGGCCACCAGGGGACTTCCACTATTGAGTCACGTAGAGCTTTCCATTACCCAAGATCCATTTCACAGATCCACCCTTTCCATCCCCACCTTCCCTGGACCCCTCCATCCAGCAGCCCCCCTCAGCCCCATCACCCCCAGCCAAGGAGAAGCCAGATTCTTAAGATAGATGGAAATGCTAGGGTGGAGGCACTGAGGCAGGGTGTGTTGTTTCTCTCCTTTCATTAGCATTTAGTTGATGTTATTGTTCATGTTCCACTGCCATTAGGAGCACATTGTTGTGGAGGCAGCTCATCTGGAGAGCAGGCTGCCTATGTATCTCTCCTCCTCTCCCATTTCTCTGTCCCCAGCACATCCCTCCATCTCTATGCTAATGATCTGAACGGCACTGGGATGAAAGAAGGGATAGAAAACGGGTTTTCTTCTCTGCTTTGTAGTTCTTTATGTTGTTGCTATAGCGACGTGGACGTAGAAATCTAACTGATGCAGCCATGCTCATTTGCATGGCGGGATAGAGGTTTTCCTTGTCTTCTTTATTTTGGGAGGGTTCAGAGGAGTGTAGATCACACCTTCCTTTTACAAACAACTCTCCTGATCCCAAACAAACAAAAGACCTGCTGCCGCTGTCCCGCGTTTACGCAGAAAGTAAAGTGTTTATGCAGAAACACTAACGGAAGCACAAATACAGAGACACACGTCGGAATACATTAGTCAGATCCACAATGAAACATGGTGTGATAAAAAAGGACCCAAACACACACATATCCATGTTTGCACAGTGCACACAATCTACAAAGATACCAGCCTGTCTAAGGTATAAACCCAAGCGCCTGTTGGGCATGTCGAGAGGTTTAAACTTGTTTAATTTCATCTCTCATCCTCCCATCTCCTCTATCAGCCACTGAACACACATAAACACACACACACCTGCGTGCAGTCCTCCTGTGGCTTTGAAGTTCTCCTGGATCATCTTTGAAGGCCTTCACTGTTGCCACGGCAGCAAGTAGGTAGCAGATATCACATCACATCAGTGTGTGTGTGTGTGTCAAATTACATTTTCTAATCTAATCAAATGTTATTCATCACATGCTTGGTAAACAACAGGTGTAGACTTAACAGTGAAATGCTTACTTACGGTACCAATGCAGAGAGAAAGAAAATAGAGAAATAATAGAAAATAAAAGTAATACTAAATATACAATGAGTAATGATAACATGGCTAAATACATGGGGTATCAGTACAAAGTCAATGTGCAGGGCACAAGGTAATTGAGGTACATATTTATTTTATTTAACCTTTATTTAACTAGGCAAGTCAGTTAAGAACAAATTATTATTTACACTGACGGTCTACCCCGGCCAAACTCTAACCGTGACGACGCTGGGCCAATTGTGCGCCGCCCTATGGGACTCCCAATCACGGCTGGTTGTGATACAACCTGGAATCGAACCAGGGTTGAGACGCCTCTAGCACTGAGATGCTAGGAATAAAGTGACTAGGCAACAGGAGAGATAATAAACAGTAGCAGCAGCGTACGTGATGAGTCAAAACAGTTAGTGTAAAACAGGTCACTGCAGATAGTTAAATAGTTAACCAAATAGCTACCCACACTAACTCTATAGCAGTCTAATGGCTTGGGGGTAGAAGCTGTTCAGGGTCCCGTTGGTTCCAGACTTGGTGCATTGGTACCGCTTTCCATTCGGTAGCAAAGAGAACAGTCTATGACGTGGGTGGCTGGAGTCTGACAATTTTTTGGGCCTTTCTCTGACACGGCCTAGTATAGAGGTCCTGGATAGCAGGGGGCTTGGCCCCAGTAATGTACTTGGCTGTACACACTAAATGCTCTCAATGGTGCAGCTGTGTAACTTTAAGGATCTGAGGGCCACTGCTAAATCTTTCCAGTGCGTGCGTACGAATGCATCTGTGTGTGTGTGTGCAGGGCGTTCCTTCTCAACCTACCAGACTGAGCTCTTAATTAATTAGCTCTGAGCTCTGACGCGACACTCACTATTTCTAACTGTTTAACACTAACGAGAGACCGGCCCGCTTGTCACCGAGCAGAGTGATAATTTATGCGTCCAGATTTACGTCTGCTGCCTCATCAAATGTGTCCTCTCTCACATCCGCTCACGTGTCTGGGACACCAGTGACAGATGATAGGAGAATGTATTCATTCTGTCAAGCGAATCTGCATTAAAATGCGCCTTTATCAAAGTCTAGTCTTCACAGGGAATATTTGTCCTTGGAACAGAGCGATATGAATAATGTGTCGATTCAGATCTCAGTGGAATGTAAAGGACTGAGAAATCAATGGGTTTTTACCTGACAATAGCCTCAATGCATTTCCTGCCTAATAATCACATAAAACGCACATGTCAGGTGTAGAACTCACATTAAAATCATAGAAACACACATTCCTCACATTTTCAAGATTATTGTTTCACATCCGGCCGTGATTGGAAGTCCCATAGAGCAGCGCAAAATTGGCCCAGTGTCGTCCAGGTTTGGCCGGGGTAGGCTGTCATTGTAAATAAGAATTTGTTCTAAACTGACTTGCCTAGTTAAATAAATAAATAAATATCTACCTCAGTTACCTTGTGCGCTGCACATTGACACTGTACTGGTACCCCATGTATTTAGCCATGTTATCATTACTCATATTTTTATTATTACTTTTATTTTCTATTATTTCTCTATTTTCTTTCTCTCTGCATTGTTGGGAAGGGCCCATAAGTAAGCATTTCACTGTTAAGTCTACACCTGTTGTTTACAAAGCATGTGACAGGAGGACTGTTACGGTGACTGTATTACTTCCACACCGGCGGTCACAAGTCATGACGGCAGTCAAATTCCATGTGACCGTTTAGTCACGGTAATTAAGCTCCTCCAAGCTTTGATGCTGCTGATGGTCATTAGTAGCCTGCCAAACGTACTAACTGCCCGGTACTCAGCAACCTATTGTCCCACTCTGACATCAATGCAAATGTAATCGAAAATCTAATCAAATACTTAATGACAGACCATGAGCTCATGTTGCGTAAACATTTCTATAGGCTATGCAATTGCGTGAGAAAACAGAGTGATGGCCTCTATTAAAAAGAGGAGGAACTCATCAGCTTTCTAGAGGCTAGGCCTACTATACAGAAGTATAGCCTACCTAGCTGGCAGGAAAATGAACCACTTGAAAAGGGTCCTCCATCCTCTATTTAAGTGCATAGAAGACATGTATTTTTTCCGCTGCCCTTGTTTTGAGACAGGTACATGATAATGGTCCATTCTAAATCAAAACAAATGGCATACATATATTATTTACTATATGAATGATATATTATCACTGGTGAATGATGCCCAACTTAAGGCAAGGAACAGCGCATTATTTTTTTGCGACTTTTTCAAATCATAGTCGCATACCTCATGTAGCCTAGCCCATAGGTCTATAAGTTTTGATGAGGTTTGTGTCACAACTAAAGTGGCCAAATAACTTCTTAAAATTAAGCATATTCATCCGCATTAGAATGGGTGTAGAGCCGCTGCGTGAGTTTCAAGTTTGGGGAAGATATTTTTCAACATAGAAATTCACCTTTATAATAAAATAATTACATGCATAATCGCATTTGTGGTTTTCCTGCTAGTGGAATATTTGCGCTTATTGCCTACTGCCGTGTGCACATTGCTGCGCTTATGATGTGAAGAAATAGCCAAATAGTTTATCAACATTTTTGCTAAATATTCTCATCTGTTGCGTCAGTGGTTGTATTAATTTGGGATTTATCGCATCCCACAACAGTCCCAGACTATGTTTGGAATATTTATTTCTGGCACAGAGTACAATAGGTCAAATGTTGTACTATGTTGTACTATGGGGGATAGTACATTGACTGACATAGGCTAGTGCTTTTGCTGTTCGTTAGGCCTACTCATCTTGTAGCCTGTGAGAAAGACCCAATCACGTCACGTGCATTGGCTAATAAGAATTGAGCTATCTGAGAGAGCCATGTGAGTGAGAGGTGCTTTGGAGCACGCAGCCGGGAGAAGGGAATTCTAATTACTATATTCAGCCCAAGGGCTGCAAAAGGCATGGATTTTTTTTAGGGGGGACACAAGGGGGATGCTCCAGGAAATTCAAGTACTCAAACTGTGAATGAGAGACTGATGAAGTGTGTACAGACTGCACAAAAAAACTAAACGTTTCAAATCATCATTAGAATCGCATCACGTAGCCTTAGAATGTATTAACAATCAAAACATATAGCCCAGCATTTATATCACAACTAAAGTTATATAAATAACTCTAAATTAAGCATATAGGAGTACCAGTTTCTTTGTTAACTGCTCAACACAAAATACCTGCAAGTGTGCACTCTCTCGAATCATTTGGATAAAATATCCTATGTTCAATTGTATTCTTCATACTATAAAATAATATAGAATAATTCCAAGGAATTCTAAGCAAATCTTGTCTGCTAAATGAACTAGTGTAGCCCACAGCCATATCGCATAGTCAAATCAGGGCTTAACATAATAGAGTATGCTATTGTGTTCTTCTGAACTAGACTACATTTCATTCATATCATGTTTCTTTAGACCTGTCTAAAATATTTAATGGCTTTATTGTGAAGGTGTAGGCTATATTACATGGATATATTATACTTTTTAAAAATGTACATGTTCCAAAGATCTGCATCAGTGGCTTGTAGGCTATGTGTGGAAGTCAGAAGATGCTAAATGTGTTTATGTTAATTAACGGTCAATTACCGGGAGGCCGGCAGTTATTTGCTTGACAATCACCGGCTGAAAAAAATGTAATGACGGCCACAGCCCTAGTCGAGAGTAGAGTACGGTAAACAGGCTTCACTGGATCTGGGGCAGGGCTGTGTTCCGGGGCCATTAGGAGACTGGGGCAGAGGTTAGGGCTGAGACTTGGTCTGGGGCAGGGCTGTGTTCCGGGGCCATTAGGAGACTGGGGCAGAGGTTAGGGCTGAGACTTGGTCTGGTGCAGGGCTGTGTTCCGGGGCCATTAGGAGACTGGGGGGGCTGAGGTTAAGGCTGAGACTTGGTCTGGTGCAGGGCTGTGTTCCGGGGCCATTAGGAGACTGGGGGCTGAGGTTAAGGCTGAGACTTGGTCTGGTGCAGGGCTGTGTTCCGGGGCCATTAGGAGACTGGGGGGCTGAGGTTAAGGCTGAGACTTGGTCTGGGGCAGGGCTGTGTTCCGGGGCCATTAGGAGACTGGGTGGCTGAGGTTAAGGCTGAGACTTGGTCTGGGGCAGGGCTGTGTTCCGGGGCCATTAGGAGACTGGGGGGCTGAGGTTAAGGCTGAGACTTGGTCTGGGGCAGGGCTGTGTTCCGGGGCCATTAGGAGACTGGGGGGCTGAGGTTAAGGCTGAGACTTGGTCTGGGGCAGGGCTGTGTTCCGGGGCCATTAGGAGACTGGGGGGCTGAGGTTAAGGCTGAGACTTGGTCTGGGGCAGGGCTGTGTTCCGGGGCCATTAATTAGTGTGAGGAATGCATGCAGCATTAGGAGGCCCTGGATTAGACCTGGCCCTGCCTAGCCTGTCAGCTCTGACTGTACTCTACTGTAATGGAATGATAGCAGACTGAGGAAAGGAGAGGAGGAAAGGAGGGAATGCCTGATAGGAGGATCTCAGTCAGCCAAACATCTGGTGGGAGGGATGGAGAGAGGGAGAAATGTACGAGGAATGGAAAGAGGAAGGGCGGGATGGAGGGAGAGGTGCAGGGGGGATGAGTTGGGAGGGGTGCATGAGATGTGATTGTAGCTGGAATAATGTATCAGAGGGAAGTAAAGGAAAAGCCCATATTTGGTTAGACATTATAATATTTATGACCATTCAAAGATTTTACATCAATGACCAATGGTCTCAAGTAAAACTATTCAGGAAATGAGGCCATGCTAGAGTATTGGGATGTAGCCAAAGCCCTGGCTCCTCCCACAGCCCCTTGTCACAGATGAGGTCACCTGCTCGTTAACAGACTTGGCAAATATGGGCATACGACGTGATGACTACAAACGGTGCAGTATGAAGTGAGGATAGAAAAGTAGCGGTGTGGAATCTCACAGGCTACGGCCAACAGACAAGTAACAAACAAAACCAATGACATCAGAGGTGGGAAGGATCGCAGGGTGGGTGACATGCCAGACTGTATACCATGTCAAACGAGGCTGCTGCGGTTCTTACTAATTCCAGACAAAGACAGGGAGGGAGGGAGGGAGAGGGAGAGTAAGAGAACAAGAATGAAAGAAAGAGAGGGACGAGAGAATGAGAGAGAGAGAAAAAAAGCCTAATTGACATTAAATAGAGTGGCCAGGTATGCCAAGGCGCTCTTCTCTCTCTCTGGCAGGCCTCTTTCTAGTCCTAACCACTTCCATGTCTTCCAGTGCGGCCTCAGTGATCCCCGGGTTCAGTCATTAACCCCTGCTAACTACACATCTGGAGGACACACTGGCTGTATCCAAATACCCATACTTGCATCCTAAATAGTCGGCTGTTTGAGTATGCACATTTATTTTGTATATTAGTATGCAACATTGCGGAAGTTGTGAATTTTTGAAAATCAAGTATGCTTTTGTAGGCTACCTATTTAATTTATGGATCAAGCCTTAGCAGTCGTTCTGATCTCGTTCCCAATGATCAGTGCTTTAGTTCATTATGTTGCTGTCCAGTTGTTCCCAATTTATCAGTTTCTGTCTTCAGTTCTTTGTAAATAGGATAGATGGGCTATATGGATCTACTACATTATACACAGTATACAAAACATTAAGAACACCTGTGAAACACTTTCAACACCTTGTAGTGTCCATGCCCCAATGAATTAAGGATGTTCTGATTGCAAAAGAAAGGGGTGCAACGGAATATTAGGAAGGTGTTCTTAATGTTTTGTACACTCAGTGTAGGTCAAATGTGATAGTCTGCCTATAACCAGCCTGAGTAGGCCTATAACTCCATTCCTACTCTATTCAGCATTTAGATAAATTATCTATTAGCAGGCTGATTCAATTTGGAAAAATACTATTTACTAAACGGTGCGTGCTAAATAGTATGCAGTTTAATACGCAAGTATGGGTATTTGGACACGGCCTTTGTAGATCTGAGACAGGAGAGGTGTACAACAATACGGAATTCGGCACTACTCCACAACTGGGGACGCTGCACAGCACAGATATGAGAACTCTCTATGGAGGTTCCTGTTTCAGCATGTGTCAGACAGGCACATATGGACAGACTAAAAGTGACAACATTTGATATAGCTTCAAATAAGTTTTCAATTACGGCACAAGGGTGAGCTCTGCAAATTATAGCTGTATCCCGGGCCCTGTAACTAGCACTTACCAATGTCTGAGTGCTTAAGCATTTTTCTAAATCAGTGACTTTGGGGGGATTGTATCATTGTATAATTGCATGGATGGAAGCCTGTGTTGGCTCGCTGTGAGACATTTTTCATAAGCTGGAATTGTGGGTTTGTGGGTTGGTGATGTGTGTGAACAAATCCCATGTTTCTGATGTGTTCTGAACCAAACTGAATGGCAAGTCCCCAAGTAGTGATGAAATGAAAGAAGACAGACAGACATTTGATTTACAGTGTTTTGCTACTCACTTCAGTGACTCTTCAAGTTTGGAGATCTTCTTCTTGGTCTCTTCTCTCTCTTTCTCCGCCTCGTTGTGTAGGGCACGCACCTGTGTGATTGTGATTGTGAGAGAGAGAGAGAGCGAAAGAGACAGAGAGAGAAAGAGACAGAGAGAGAGAGAGAGAGAGAAACCGAGACAGACACTATGACAGCAGGTCCATCTCTCAGCAAGCACCCCTTTCCATGACCTTATCCACCTGGGCCCTGGGGTTGCCTCTCCCTGACCTCTTATCTCCACCAATCATCAAGCTGCCATCTGGGCCCATCTCCTGATAGGCGTTTAAGAATGTACAGACAGACAGATTCTTTCATCAACTTTACTGGGAGCTGGAGAAAGGCTGTGCACTCAAAACATTTGATGCAGCTATTTAACTATTTTTTCAACTAACAACTTACTTCAGTCACATAATGATTAAACAACAGAAGGTGAAATGGCATTGACCCTCACCATGACCCTGCTAACAGAGACCCAGACCTGGTAGCTAGCTAGCTTGCAGGTGTATCAGTCCCCCCGACAACCCCTCTTTATGACTGACTGCTATGCCCTTCAACATGCAGGCTTTACTTTGAAGATGAACCAGGTGTGTGGACCTGCATCTTAAACCTGATCTTCACCCACCTGACTCTGGCCTGGCCGGACCAACTCATTAGATGGGGCATTTTTTATGACAACACATTGGCTTTGAAGGGAGGCTTGAAAGAGAAAGGGGTCGCTGCCATTGCTATCTGGCAGCAATTAAGGTCCTTGCTGGATTTAGCTGGGGCGACTGAGCATGGCTCTTCAGACGGACAAGACTTCATCTCCCGTCCCCTATGGCCTTAAATTGGGCAACTTCACGCCACCACCCCAGCTCTCCCCCTTACACCCGCAAAAACATCTGCTAAATATGCGTATGTGACCAATAGAATGTGATTTCATTTCATTTGAACCCCCAACTCCCCTAAATGTCAAACCCTCACTCCTCCGAATGCCCCTCACCTTTCCACTCCACCCTTCCTCCCCACAGCCACTGAGCCCTGTGACCAGCAGTAGTCTGACCTGTTAATCACAGCTTTGAGTTTACAGGCAGAACATAACATATCAAAGGGAAGGGTAGAAGGGGATCTAGCCAGGACCATGTGGGTCCCAGGCTTTTATCTCTCCCATTGAACCACAGTCAGTCTGGAAAGGCAGGTAGAATGTAATTATAATCAGGCTTTAGGTTTCACAGAGTTGACTTTAGGCACGGTAGGCCTACATAGTTATGTAGAGTAAGACTCAGAGGAAAGGACGCTCCTCATTAAGACAAAGTGAGACAGTCTTCCTTTGTTTATTTTGAGCCTATACACTAAATAAGAGGTCAGCCATATAATCTCAATTTGATATGAGAGTATTGTATTGACACAAATATTGATTATTGATTTGACATGAGGGTAACTACATTGATTTGATGCGCGGGTAACTATTGATAGAGATTGTACCTTTTTCTCACAGTGGTGCTGCAGATCTGCTTTCTCTTGTTGAAGTTTATTCTCTGTGTCCTGGAAAACACAAGTCAGGAAGTCTGAAACATTCAAACAGAACTACAAAGAACCACAACAAGTCATTTTTATGTGAGACGTGTTTTTCCCATTATTCACATTCAAACAAAACACCCATCTGCTTGAAAATCTATCCAGCAGAGGATCTCGAGGGTTATGGGTCTCTGGCAACACACATCTATCTGTATAGTCTTTTCTACTTATTCCAGTTGTGGAATGAAGCAGTTCTCTCGGTCACGCCCGCACACGCACACACACACACAGTTTACCCTGAGTTGTTTCAGTCTCCTGTGCTCACTGTCCTGTAGCTGCTGTCTGAGCTGAGCCACTGTCTGTTCCAGGTCCTCAATCACATCAGAGGCCTGAGAGAGAGGGAGAGATGGAGGGATGGAGAGAAAGAGAGAGGCAGGTGGTAAAGTTAAGAGCGTTGGGCCATTAACCGAAAGGTTGCTGGGTTGAATCCCTGAGCCTACAGGTGAAATATCTGTCGATATGCCCTTGAGCAATGCACTTAACCCTAATTGCTCCTGTCGCACTGGATAAGAGTGTCTGCTAAATGACTAAAAGGTCAAATAGAGAGAGAGAAAGTGAGCGAGGATAACAACATGAGTCTTATCTAACAACCATATGACTCAGCAGCAGGGGGATATAAATGCTGTCAAGGCGTCAGTTGAAGATAAGTCATACACAGTATAGCATGAAGATATATCTAACCATTCTTCAACATCTTTGAGAGAGTGTGGAACTGATCATTTTTATTGTTTATTTCACTTTTGTATATTGGGAGAGGGCCATCAGCATGAGACAGCATGAAAATCACTGTCTGTATATTATCTACTTCTATTATCTACTTCACTTGCAGTGGCAATGTTAACATATGTACCATGCCAATAAAGCCCCTTGAATTGAATAGCGTGTGCCCAGCTAATAGTTCTTTCAGTGGTGTAGCATCAGGTACTGCAGCGGTGCAGCATCAGGTAATGCAGCAGTGTAGCACCAGGTAATGCAGTGGTGCAGCATCAGATAATACAGCGGTGTAGCATCAGATAATAGTGGTGCAGCATCAGCATCAGTAATGCAGTGGTGTAGCATCAGGTAATGCAGTGGTGCAGCATCAGGTAATGCAGTGGTGTAGCATCAGATAATACAGTGGTGCAGCATCAGATAATGCAGTGTAGCACCAGGTAATGCAGTGGTGTAGCATCAGGTAATGCAGCGGTGTAGCATCAGGTAATGCAGTGGTGTAGGATCAGATAATGCAGTGGTGTAGCATCAGGTAATGCAGCATAATACAGTGGTGCAGCATCAGGTAATGCAGCATCAGGTAATGCAGTAGCATCAGGTAATGCAGTGGTGTAGCATCAGGTAATGCAGTGGTGTAGCATCAGGTAATGCAGTGGTGTAGCATCAGGTAATGCAGCAGTGTAGCATCAGGTAATGCAGCATCAGGTAATGCAGTGGTGTAGCATCAGGTAATGCAGTGGTGCAGCATCAGGTAATGCAGCGGTGTAGCATCAGGTAATGCAGTGGTGTAGCATCAGGTAATGCAGTGGTGTAGAATCAGGTGATGCAGTGGTGTAGCATCAGGTAATGCAGTGGTGTAGCATCAGATAATGCAGTGGTGTAGCATCAGGTAATGCAGTGGTGTAGCATCTAGTTTTTCTATACTAATTTGGTTGGGTACCTTACGCCTCGATCACATTCATTTCCAATGGAACACTGTGTTGCCTTGCAGCACTGCATTGCAGAGGCCGTCGCGGTGCGTTCTGTGTGATGCATATGTTGGATTTATTGAACGTATGCATCCATTTGTATGTGCAGACGGCTAGACAGAAATGGTAGCAGAATGTGAATGTGGAACTTGTTTTACACGCACATCCAGATGTTGCTGCGTACCATGTTGCGCAATGATACTGTCGCAGTGCAGTAGTGTTCTACAGTAGTCTACGAGCACATGGCGTTGGCTACCTTAGCAGCGGAGAGTGTGTGTTCCTGTTGGAAGTGGCTGATGTCAGCCTCATGTTTGGTCTGGAGCTTCTGCAGTGTGTCTTCATGTTGCTCACTCTGCTGCTCCTTCTCCCTCAGCAGAGACACCCTCCTGGACAACACAACACAGACATACTCAACGTTCTGACAACCATTTGTTTCTTAGAGCTTGGTGAGAGTGTGGTGGTCCCTTTGCATACACCCTCCTGGACAACACAACACAGACATACTCAGTACAGACATACAAACAGTCAGCACCACTCACTACTGTAAGGGCCTACTGCTTGGCTCAAACAGAGGCTGGAGCTGGGGATGAGACTGGGGAACTCTGTGTCGGATTGGGTCGGTAAATGAGTTGGGGGCTGTCTGTGTATTTTGGGGTGAGACTTTTCCTTCTTTTCATGTAAGGTTTGGGAAGAGAACAGTGAGTGGGTGGATGTGGGTGACCGTGGTGTGGGGTCTCCTCCTCACTGTCGGTTGGCCTCCTGAAGCTCAGAGCTGATGGTGGCGATGTGGATCTCCAGCTGGCCCTTCTCCTGGGTCACCTTCTGCCTCAGCACGTTACCGTTCTCCACCTCCACTGACAGCTGCTTCACACGCAGCTCCAGCTCCCGCACTGTCTGGTCCTATACAGTGGGAGAGGACCGTCAGCATGAGACAGCATGAACATCACTGTCTGCTCCTATACAGTGGGAGAGGACCATCAGCATGAACATCACTGTCTGGTCCTATACAGTGGGAGAGGACCATCAGCATGAGACAGCATGAACATCACTGTCTGGTCCTATACAGTGGGAGAGGACCATCAGCATGAGACAGCATGAACATCACTGTCTGCTCCTATACAGTGGGAGAGGACCATCAGCATGAACATCACTGTCTGGTCCTATACAGTGGGAGAGGACCATCAGCATGAGACAGCATGAACATCACTGTCTGCTCCTATACAGTGGGAGAGGACCATCAGCATGAACATCACTGTCTGGTCCTATACAGTGGGAGAGGACCATCAGCATGAGACAGCATGAACATCACTGTCTGCACCTATACAGTCCATCAGACCATCAGCATGAGACAGCATGAACATCACTGTCTGCTCCTATACAGTGGGAGAGGACCATCAGCATGAGACAGCATCATCACTGTCTGCTCCTATACAGTGGGAGAGGACCATCAGCATGAGACAGCATGAACATCACTGTCTGCTCCTATACAGTGGGAGAGGACCATCAGCATGAGACAGCATGAACATCACTGTCTGCTCCTATACAGTGGGAGAGGACCATCAGCATGAGACAGGAACCACTCTGCTCCTAGCCATCAGATGAGACAGCATGAACATCACTGTCTGCTCCTATACAGTGGGAGAGGACCATCAGCATGAGACAGCATGAACATCACTGTCTGCTCCTATACAGTGGGAGAGGACCATCAGCATGAGACAGCATGAACATCACTGTCTGCTCCTATACAGTGGGAGAGGACCATCAGCATGAGACAGCATGAACATCACTGTCTGCTCCTATACAGTGGGAGAGGACCATCAGCATGAGACAGCATGAACATCACTGTCTGCTTCTATACAGTGGGAGAGGACCATCAGCATGAGACAGCATGAACATCACTGTCTGCTCCTATACAGTGGGAGAGGACCATCAGCATGAGACAGCATGAACATCACTGTCTGCTTCTATACAGTGGGAGAGGACCATCAGCATGAGACAGCATGAACATCACTGTCTGCTCCTATACAGTGGGAGAGGACCATCAGCATGAGACAGCATGAACATCACTGTCTGCTCCTATACAGTGGGGGAGGGCCATCAGCATGAGACAGCATGAACATAACTGTCTGCTCCTATACAGTGGGAGAGGACCATCAGCATGAGACAGCATGAACATCACTGTCTGCTCCTATACAGTGGGGGAGGGCCATCAGCATGAGACAGCATGAACATCACTGTCTGCTCCTATACAGTGGGGGAGGACCATCAGCATGAGACACCATGAACATCACTGACCACCATCAAGATGAACAATTCTGTTACAGATGCGCCATTTTAATAGGACCCTGCTTCCCACAGCAGGAAAATAATCCTGCAATTATTATGTGGATTATAATTCATGGACATTTTTGTTATACATTTTTCATTAGGGCAAATCAAGGCTGGCATTTTTAAGTGGAAATCAGAAACGTTAGAAGCCGTTTAAACCTTGAATACACTACAATTTGCATTTCCTGCTGAGTAGGAAAATTCTCTGCAACAACAGTGATCAAATTAAGATAGCAGACCAGTACAACTCTATTTCACCCTACTGTTCTACAGCATGAGTGGCTCATCATCCAAACCCATTTACCAGTATCAGAAGAGGCTGGTGAGAGGAGCCATAGGAGGACGGGCTCATTGTAAAGATTGGAATAGAATACATGGAACGGTATCAAACATATGGAAATCACGTTTGACTTTGTTCCATTGATTCCATTCTAGTCATTACAATGAGCCCATCCACCTGAAGCTCCTCCCACCAGCCTTCTCTGGTCTGAAACCCACTATCCCAGCACCACACCACAGTTTACCCAACTGAACTCATGCTCAATTCTACAGTCAGCCTGAACCGACTGTGTTTCTCAGCAACCAGATTCTCCAACTCTCAGCTAAGCAGACATCAAAGTCCTCAGTGCACCGGGGATAGATCCTATCAGGTGGGACTGTTTTAAAAGACACATCTGATGAATCTGTAGCCTCTTCGTTCCCTCTGCAAAGTCTCAAAGAGAAAGTTAAAGAAATAGACTTCAAAAAGTCAACTGTTCCACCTGCCTATGAAAACATCTTCTCTCTTGTTCCCAAAAGCGTTTTTCTCTCTCCCCAAGCTGCTGTTTCTTTCGCTTTCTCCTGCTCTGCCTAGTTCTGCCTCCTCACAATAGAAGTTTAAAGGGCACACAGAAGTTGAGCTCATTGCTCTTGGCCTACGTAATCCCACCAAATCCTCTAATCCCATTCTTCATAAACCAGACAACCGCTCCAGATTACCAATCATACAGACACCCTCATTCTAAACTCAATTGAGGGTGATCATACAAAGTCCAGGGGCGTGTTCATTAGGATATCATAGCAAAACATTTTGCAAAGGAAAACAAAAATGTCCACGTAGTCCCACCCTGTTTTCTTCTATTTGGTGATTAATGACCGTGACCCAGCTGATTATGACTGTCCAGCTAGCACATAACGTTCTGAGAAGCATTTGTTTCTTAGAGCTTGGTGAGAGTGTGGTGGTCCTATGGTTGTTTTGCATATAACCATCCCACAACGTTCTGGGAATGGTGCAGGATAGCTGCGCCTTGAGGTCGGACACCAAGCAGTTACCTAACAGGCAGTGATGCAACCAGTCAACATGCTCTTGATGGTGTAGCTGTATATCTTTGAGGAACTGAGGACCCATGCCAAATCTTTTCAGTCTACTGAGGGGGAATAGGCGTTGTCGTGCCCTCTTTACGACTGTCTTGGTGTGTTTGAACCATTGATAGTTTGTTGGTGATGTGGACACCAAGGAACTTGAAGCTCTTGACCTGCTCCACTACAGCCCCTTCGGTGAGAATGGGGGCGTGCTCGACCTTCCTTGTCCTGTAGTCCACAATCAGATGCTTTGGCTTGATCAGGTTGAGGGAGTGGTTGTCAGGTTTGTGACCTCCTCCATATAGGCTGTGTCATCGTTGTCGGTGATTAGGGCTACCACACTTGTGTCATCTGCAAACTTTAATGATGGTTTTGGAGTCGTGCGTGGCCACGGAGTCGTGTGGGTGAAGAGGGAGTACAGGAGTGGTCTAAGTACGCACCCCTGAGGGGCCCCATGTTGAGGATAAGCATAGCAGATGTGTTGTTGCCTACCTTTACCACCTGGAGGCGGCCCGTCAGGAAGTCCAGGATCCAGATACAGAGGAAGGTGTTTATTCCCAGGGTCCTTAGCTTAGTGATGAGCTTTGAGGGCACTATGGTGTTGAACCCTGAACTGTAGTCAACTAACAGTATTCTCACGTAGGGTTTCCTTTTGTCCAGTTGAGAAAGGGCAGTGTTGAGTGCAATAGAGATTGCGTCTTCTGTGGATCTGTTGGGGCGGTATGCAAATTGGAGTGAGTCTAGGGTTTCTGGAATAATGGTGTTGATGTGAGCCATGACAAGCCTTTCAAAACACTTCATAGCTACAGATGTGAGTGCTACGGGGCAGTAGTCATTGAGGCAGGTTACCTTGGCGTTCTTGGGCACAGGGACTATGATTGTCAGCTTGAAACGTAGGTATTACAGACTCGGTCAGGGACAGGTTGAAAATGTCAATGAAGACACTTGCCAGCATGCTGAGTACACGTCCTGGTAATTTGTCTGGACCAGCGGCCTTGTGAATGTTGACCTGAATGTTGACTTTGAAATGGGGTCTGTTTGAATATACTAAAATGAACAGCTTTGTTAGTTAAAAAAATATGGCATGCTAGCTCTCTTTCCTGGTGGCGCAGTGGACTAATTCTATAGATAGAGATCAGAAGATCATAGGTTTGAATCTCACTGATGCCGTGCCACAATAAAAAATAAATGTATCTGCATGACTAATTTGCATGACTACTGCCTAAGAAAATGTTCACGCATCCTTTCTGTGCTTGGAGTTAAAAAGTGAACCCAAACTAAGTTAGTAGTGTTAATAAAAGTCTTACTGAAACTTTCAGTGAAAGTTATTAAAAAACCTCAAAATAACCTATAATTTCCATTGTCAGAACGCTAATAAAACCTCCCAGGAAAACTTTCAGGAAACCATAGTAAAATGTTATCAGAACCTCACTACAACAAAAAATGTGCGTTCCCAGAATAGGCTACATTTTCACTTCGATTCTCAGAACTTTCCATTTTACCGGTCAGGAAACTGATGGCTTCGTTCCCAGAACCAATGGGAAACCTAAAACACCTACTCTCTGTGTAACAGTTTGGAATGCAGCGCATTCGCAGGTTGATACATGTGATGACAAAGTGGCTGGATGGGGAGTGTGCAGTCCTCTAACCGATGAGAGCTGACTGAGACAGGAGAGCTGTGTGATTTTGGGACAGAGAGGGACGGCCAGGGCAGTCAGACCCCGTGAGAAGGGTCCATTGTAAATTGTCTGCAAGCGGCCAACAAGAGTGCCTTAAGAAAATGAAGGGGGAACGAAGGAGGCCTGAGCCAGGACGTGTGCTGACACTTAACACCCTGGCATGGGATGAGACGGAGAGGCTGTGTGTGTGTGTGTTTGGCACACTCCCCTGAGCACCAGGTGTTAGCAGCACGTTACATTACCGGCACTGAACTTCACTAATGGGCTCCTTCAGAGAGACAGACAGAAAGTGACAAGTGTGTAGTGATAGGCTACATATTAGCTTTGCTCTCCTGAGTCCTTCATAGATTTAACTAGGATAAAATGGGTCTTCTTTAAATAAATAAAAATTGGTTAATTTGGTGCCCAAAATATTTATCAAAGACAAGTTGCGTAACATAATGAAACAGATTCAATATTCAGTGATGGATGACCTACCAACGCCAGTTAAAGAGGTGGTCTCACTTATATTCCCAACATATTCCCACATATTACACACCAGCAGAAGACTTAAACATATTCCCACATATTACACACCAGCAGAAGACTTAAACATATTCCCACATATTACACACCAGCAGAAGACTTAAACATATTCCCACATATTACACACCAGCAGAAGACTTAAACATATTCCCACATATTACACACCAGCAGAAGACTTAAACATATTCCCACATATTACACACCAGCAGAAGACTTAAACATATTCCCACATATTACACACCAGCAGAAGACTTAAACATATTCCCACATATTACACACCAGCAGAAGACTTAAACATATTCCCACATATTACACACCAGCAGAAGACTTAAACATATTCCCACATATTACACACCAGCAGAAGACTTAAACATATTCCCATATTACCACACTTAAACATATTCCCACATATTACACACCAGCAGAAGACTTAAACATATTCCCACATATTACACACCAGCAGAAGACTTAAACATATTCCCACATATTACACACCAGCAGAAGACAAACATATTCCCACATATTACACACAAGCAGAAGACTTAAACATATTCCCACATATTACACACCAGCAGAAGACTTAAACATATTCCCACATATTACACACCAGCAGAAGACTTAAACATATTCCCACATATTACACACCAGCAGAAGACAAACATATTCCCACATATTACACACAAGCAGAAGACTTAAACATATTCCCACATATTACACACCAGCAGAAGACTTAAACATATTCCCACATATTACACACCAGCAGAAGACTTAAACATATTCCCACATATTACACACAAGCAGAAGACTTGGAGTGCTTGTATGGCACCTGTGGGTGTGATGCAGCTTGAGATGCTGTTATGGTACAGGAATACTGTAGTGGCCTGTCAGGGACATGCTCTGTTCTCTTTGTCTCCGTTGACTCACACAGACAAGCACAAACAAAGAGATTTCAGTCATATTTCAGCTTGTCTTCATGTTGACATACACACTAGCAGCTGCTCTACCTGAACTGTTCTAGACACCAGACAAGTTCTAAAACAACTACAGGTGTCAAAACACCTTTCTTTGGGTAAGAAGCCTCCGTGAAAATGTGTGTGTTATATGTTGAAACTCTCACTCTGTCAGATAGCTTTGATAAACTTCACTTTACCTTTTGTTTTTCGCCAAGCACCAGAAACACTGCACACGGTTTCATGATGAAAGACAAACAAAATAATTCAGAGGGCTTGGATACTGAGACATCAAATAGAGAGGGGGAGTTCAGAGCTACCTCACCTCAGCTGACATTTCTTATGAAGAGAACAGAAGTGTGTGTGTGTGTGTATGCGAGTGTACGCCCGTGCATGTGTACCTCTGTGTGGAGGTCAGCCTAAACTAACAGGGGTAGAGCACCTAATTTCCAGTGAAAGAGGGCCCTTTCATGTTGGCTATAGACTGTGTTTAATTATTAAAGAGGGTTCTTACCCGGCCTCACAGGCCCGCTTTTGATGCTTCTTAAATTCCATCCTGCTGACAGACTATCTCGCTGCACATGTGTGTGTGTGTGTGTGTGTGTGTGTGTGTGTGTGTGTGTGTGTGTGTGTGTGAGATAAATATATAGAGTGAAAGAGAGAAAGTGTGTGTATATGGGTAGGAGTACACTTTACCTGTGAAAGCTATTGAATGCAAATATCTGCGTGTGTGAGAGACGAAGATGGAGAATGTGTGTGTGTGAGAGCGAAAGTGAGAGAAAGTGTGTGTATGTGTATGTACACATTAATTGTGAAAGCTGTCATAACAGAAGCTAAATTCATGAAGTACTGTACCGTGTCTGAATGGCCCCTGTTGCTGATCATCCATACCTAATCCCCCACCCCCATTTTGTCCCACCTTAGGCCCTTAACACACACACACACACACACACACACACACACACACACACACACACACACACACACACACACACACACACACACACACACACACACACACACACACACACACACACACACACACACACACACACACACACACACGGTCCCAAGACAGATGCAAAGGCAGAGAGACTTTAACAAGGTGGAAGGTACAGTTGAAGTCAGAAGTTTACATACACCTTAGCCAAGTACATTTAAACTCAGTTTTTCAAAATTCCTGACATTTAATCTCAGTAAAAAGTCGCTGTTATAGGCCAGATAGGATCACCACTTTATTTTAAGAATGTAAAATGTCAGAATAATAGAAAAGAGAATGATTTGTTTCAGCTTTTATTTCTCTCATCACATTCCCAGTGGGTCAGAAGTTTACATACACTCAATTAGTATTCGGTAGCATTGCCTTTAAATCGTTGAACTTGGGTCAAATGTTTCGGGTAGCCTTCCACAAGCTTCCCACAATAAATTGGGTGAATTGTGGCCAATTCCTCCTGACAGAGCTGGTAAAACTGAGTCTGGTTTGTAGGACTCCTTGCTCGCACATGCTTTTTCAGTTCTTCCCACAAATTGTCAATAGGATTGAGGTCAGGACTTTGTGATGGCCACTCCAATACCTTGACTTTGTTGTCCTTAATTAAGCCATTTTACCACAACTTTGGAAGTATGCTTGGGGTCATTGTCCATTTGGAAGTCCCATTTCCGACCAAGCTTTAACTTCCTGACTGATGTCTTGAGATGTTGCTTCAATATATCCACATAATTTTCCTTCCTCATGTTGCCATCTATTATGTGAAGTGCACCAGTCCCTCCTGCAGCAAAGCACCCCCACAACATGATGCTGCCACCAACATGCTTCACGGTTGGGATGGTGTTCTTTGGCTTACAAGCCTCCCCCTTTTTCCTCCAAACATAACGATGGTTATTATGGCAAAACAGTTCTATTTTTCTTTCATCAGACCAGAGGACATTTCTCCCAAAAGTCCGATCTTTGTCCCCATGTGCAGTTGCAACCGTAGTCTGCCCCCCCCATGCTGTTTATACTTGCATACTATTGTTTGTACAGATGAACATGGTACCTTCAGGCGTTTGGAAATTGCTCCCAAGGATGAACCAGACTTGTGGATGTCCACAATTGTTTTTGATTTTCCCATGATGTCAAGCAAATATTCACTGAGTTTGAAGGTAGGCCTTGAAATACATCCACAGGTACACCTCCAATTGACTCAAATTATGTCAATGAGCCTATCAAAAGCTTCAAACGCCATGACATAATTTTCAGGAATTTTCCAAGCTGTTTAAAGGCACAGTCAACTTAGTGTATGTAGACTTCTGACCCACTGGAATTGGGATACAGTGAATTATAAGTGAAATAAACTGTCTACAAAATATTGTTGGAAAAATTACCTGTGTCATGCACAAAGTAGATATCCTAACCGACTTGCCAAAACGATAGTTTGTTAACAAGAAATGTGGAGTGGTTGAAAAACGAGTTTTAATGACTCCAACGTAAGTGTATGTAAACTTCCGACTTCAACTGTAAGATAGGACACCTCACCCATCATGTCAACTCTACTTGTCCGCAAACACTTTATGAGGGGGCGCATTCAAACATGAGACAGAGGGTGTATACAGTAAGTGTTACTGATGGTGAAAACAGTGTTCCTCCAACTTCCCCAATCTCCCCCACTCACGGTAGCCTGTGTCTGGGCGCCATACTCAGCCTCCATCTTGGCCAGCCTCTGGTTGGTGTCCTCCAGCAGCACCTGAATGTTCTCTGTTTGCTTCTTCTGCAGGTCAAACTTCTCTTGCTCCATGCCCGCCACCGCCGCGTGCAGCTGGGGGGAGGAGGGGCAATGGACACCACAGCGTCAGTCAGCCTATCACAGCTACTACATGTGGTACTTTGGCTACCTCCACTGGCCCAGGTGTCCAATCAGAGACATTCTACTGTACCAACTCTGGCCTGTTCTGCATCTCTCTCTCTCTCTGCGTCTGTCTCTCTGAGTCTGTCTCGCTCTCAATTTCAATAGATATATCAAGTAGAGGTCGACCGATTATTATTTTTCAACACCGATACCGATTATTGGAGGGCCAAAAAAAACGATACCGATTGATCGGCCGATTTTTAAAAAATGTATTTGTAATAATGACAATTACAACAATACTGAATGAACACTTCTTTTAAATTAATAATAATAACATCAATAAAATAAATGTAGCCTCAAATAAATAATGAAACATGTTCAATTTGGTTTAAATAATGCAAAAACAAAGTGTTGGAGAAGAAAGTAAAAGTGAAATATGTGCCATGTAGGAAAGCTAACGTTTAAGTTCCTTGCTCAGAACATGAGAACATATGAAAGCTGGTGGTTCCTTTTAACATGAGTCTTCAATATTCCCAGGTAAGAAGTTTTAGGTTGTAGTTATTATAGGAATTATAGGACTATTTCTCTCTATACCTTTTGTATTTCATTAACCTTTGACTATTGGATGTTCTTATAGGCACTTTAGTATTGCCAGTGTAACTGTATAGCTTCCGTCCCTCTCCTCGCTCCTACCTGGGCTCGAACCAGGAACACAACGATAACAGGCACCCTCGAAGCAGCGTTACCCACGCAGAGCAGGGGGAACAACCACTCCAAGTCTCAGAGCGAGTGACGTTTGAAACGCTATTAGCGCGCACCCCGCTAACTAGCTAGCCATTTCACATCGGTTACACCAGCCTAATCTCGGGAGTTGATAGGCTTGAAGTCATAAACAGTGCAATGCATGAAGCATTGCGAAGAGCTGCTGTCCAACGCAAGAAAGTGCTGTTTGAATGAATGCTTACGAGCCTGCTGCTGCCTACCATCGCTCAGTCAGACTGCTCTATCAAATCATAGCCTTAATTATAACATAATAACACACTGAAATACGAGCCTTAGGTTATTAACCTCTTGGTCCTACCTGGCACGCAGGCGTCCCATCTAGAGCTCTGGAAATGCAAATGCGCTACGCTAAATGCTAATAGTATTAGTTAAAACTCAAACGTTCATTAAAATACACATGCAGGGTATTGAATTAAAGCTACACTCATTGTGAATCCAGGCAACAAGTCAGATTTTTAAAATGCTTTTCGGCGAAAGCATGAGAAGCTATTATCTGATAGCATGTAACATCCCAAAAGACCCGCAGGGGACGTAAACAAAATAATTAGCATAGTCGTCGCTACACAAACCGCACAAATAAAATATAAAACATTCATTACCTTTGACCATCTTCTTTGTTGGCACTCCTAGATGTCCCATAATCACTATTGGGTCTTTTTTTCGATTAAATCGGTCCATATATAGCCTAGATATTGATCTATGAAGACTGTGTGATAAACGGAAAAAAATAGCGTTTCATAACGTAATGTCATTTTTTTTTAATTCAAAAAGTCGACGATAAACTTTCCGTATTTTATCTAACGGTTGGCACCCATAAGTCTAAATATTCCTAAATATTCTAAATATTCCTGTTACATTGCACAACCTTCAATGTTATGTCCTAATTACGTAAAATTCTGGCAAATTAGGCGGCCCAAACTGTTGCATATAAACTGACTCTGTGTGCAATGCATGCAAGAGAAGTGACACAATTTCACCTGGTTAATATTGCCGGTTAACCTGAATATCTTTTAGCTTAATATGCAGGTTTAAAAATATATACTTCTGTGTATTGATTTTAAAAAAGGCATTGATGTTTATGGTTCGGTACACATAGGAGCAACGACAGACCTTTTTCGCGAATACGCATCGCATCGATTATATGCAACGCAGGACATGCTAGATAAACTAATAATATCATCAACCATGTGTAGTTAACTAGTGATTATGATTGATTGATTGTTTGATTGTTTGTTATAAGATAAGTTTAATGCTAGCTAGCAACTTACCGTGGCTTACTGCATTCGCGTAACAGGCAGGCTCCTCGTGGAGTGCAATGTAATCAGGTGGTGAGAGCGTTGGACTAGTTAACTGTAAGGTTGCAAGATTGAATCCCGAGCTGACAAGGTAAAAATCTGTCATTCTGCCCCTGAACAAGGCAGTTAACCCACTGTTCCTAGGCCGTCATTGAAAAGAAGAATATGTTCTTAACTGACTTGCCTAGTTAAATAAAGATCAAATAAAGGTGTAAAAATGGGCCAAATGGGTGTCCAAAAATACAGATTTCCGATTGTTATGAAAACTTGAAATCGGCCATTCCGATTAATCGGTCGACCTCTAATATCAAGTCACCAGAGACCTTCTTTTAAAACCTCTTAAGGATCTCTACGGATAGGTGTCCCACACTCAGGACGGTTGAGCTAACATAGGCTAATGCGATTAGCATGAGGTTGTAATTAACAAGAACATTTCCCAGGACATAGACATATCTGATATTGTCAGAAAGCTTAAATTCTTGTTCATCTAACTGCACTGTCCAATTTACAGTAGCTATTACATTGAAAGAATACCATGCTATTGTTTGAGGAGTGCACACAGTTAAGAAATTGAAACGTTATTAACCTCTTGAACCTCTGGGGGCAGTATTTAATTTTTGGATGAAAAACGTTCCCGTTTTAAACAAGATATTTTGTCACGAAAAGATGCTCGACTATACATATAATTGACAGCTTTGGAAAGAAAACACTGACGTTTCCAAAACTGCAAAGATATTGTCTGTGAGTGCCACAGAACTAATGCTACAGGCCAAGATTACATTTCATACAGGAAGTGAGCCAGATTTTGGAGGCGCTGTGTTCCAATGTCTCCTTATATGGCTGTGAATGCGCAAGGAATGAGCCTACACTTTCTGTCGTTTCCCGAAGGTGTTTGCAGCCTTGTGACGTATTTGTAGGCATATCATTGGAAAATTGACCATAAGAGACTACATTTACCAGGTGTCCACTCGGTGTCCTCCGTCGAAACTATTGCGTAATCTCCAGGTGCGTGCATTTTTCCATTTTGAACAGAGGAGAAACCAAACTGCAACGAGTGATTTATCATCGAATAGATATGTGAAAAACACCTTGAGGATTGATTCTAAACAACGTTTGCCATGTTTCTGTCGATATTATGGAGTTATTTGGAAAAAGTTTGGAAAAAATTTCGTTTTTCTTAGCCAAACGTTGTAATGAAAAACTGAACATTTGCTATCTAACTGAGAGTCTTCTCATTGAAAACATCCGTTTTCAAAGGTAAATTACAATTTGGAAAAAGTTTGCTTGTAATGACTGAAAGCCAAACGTGATGAACAAAACGGAGCGATTTCTCCTACACAAATAATCTTTTTGGACAAATAATATTTTTGGAAAAACTGAACATTTGCTATCTAACTGAGAGTCTCCTCATTGAAAACATCCAAAGTTCTTCAAAGGTAAGTTATTTTATTTGAATGCTTTTCTTGTTTTTGTGAAAATGTTGCCTGCTGAATGCTAGGCTTAATGCTATGCTAGCTATCAATACTCTTACACAAATGCTTGTGTAGCTATGGTTGAAAAGCATTTTTTGAAAATCTGAGATGACTGTGTTGTTAATAAACCAATTAGGCACATTTGGGCAGTTTTGATGTAAAAGAATTGAACAGAAATACAATGGTTCATTGGATGAATTGTGCCTGGGCTAGAATAATACATTATGGCCCTTCGCTTGAATTTCAAAGATGATACAACAAAAAAATAATTGTATTATCTTTACCAGATCTAATGTGTTATATTCTCCAACATTAATTTCACATTTCCACAAACTTCAAAGTGCTTCCTTTCAAATGGTATCAAGAATATGCATATCCTTGCATCAGGGCCTGAGCTACAGGCAGTTAGACTTGGGTATGTCATTTTAGGTGAACATTTTAAAAAGGGGGCAGATCCTTAAGAGGGCAGAAGAGTTACTCTTTCTCATACATCTAAGCAGAGCTCCCCTTATGGATTTCACTATCATACGCTTGGTGACCCTGAACAGATAAGGGAAAATGTCATTAAGATCTGATTGAGCAGCTTAGTTAACTAGAGTTAGTGGGACTGAAAATACAATTTAGAGAACTACTAACATTATTTTTTCAGTAAAAGAAAACACACAGGCCTGGCCGAGTGAGCCTACAAAGAAACGTCTAGAATAAAGATTTCCCAGCTCTATAGTGAACCTGGCTTGGTTGAGGTCAGCCCAGATTCCGCCCTTTCAAATCCTTCTATTGCAGCCTTCCTCAGGCTTAGGAGTGCTTAGGGGCTAGGGCTGGTTGGAAATCGACTTCAGCCCTTCAACTTTCCTTTACCTTTTTCTCCCACTCGTTTTTCAGGGAGTCGGTGCTCTGATCTGACATCTTCTTCAGCTCGCCGATCTGCTTCTCTTTGCTCTCACGGATGACCTGGGACTCGCGCACCACGCTTTGAACTGTGGATGGAAAAACAACACACACACAGACAGAGAACTCAGTAAGGCCCAGCCTCAGGGCCCCCACACACACACACACACAACATTTGTTTATTTCACACTACTTCAAGCAAGTTCTGTGAAAGTCACTTTTTGTATCCCTCGTCATTGTTGTTTCATATTGTATGTCAGCACTGAGAATATCTC
The DNA here is from genome assembly GCF_023373465.1 of Oncorhynchus keta. Classification (NCBI taxonomy): domain Eukaryota; kingdom Metazoa; phylum Chordata; class Actinopteri; order Salmoniformes; family Salmonidae; genus Oncorhynchus; species Oncorhynchus keta. Next base: position 377,860 of record NW_026290921.1, on the reverse strand, counting down.
CAATCTCCCATAGTATAAATGGGTTAAAGCTGAGTATAGAGAACGTCTGCAACTAAATTGCTCTGTGCTGGAAGTGTACTGTACAACATGCACTGTCACTAAAGAATCTGTTTATGACAGAGTCTCATAAACGTGCTGTTAGAAGGAGCACAGCTGGGTAGCATCGGGCCACACCAGTGGGGTCTCACCCTGTAACAGTAACACTGAGTTTAAACTGGGGTTTTACTCTGAGTGTGCAGAGACACACTGGTGTAAATATCCCCTTGAGTCTGCCTCCAGGCTCGACCCCCACTATGACCCCACGACCTCTGACCTTTCTTCTCCAGCTTGCGCACACTCTCCTCCGATTCCTTGTGCTTGGCTCTGTACATGGTCTTCAGCTCATCGATCTCGCCATTCTTACGGTCTAAAATCTAAAGTGGAAAAGGGGGTTACATGTTGTTTCATAGAGTTGCAAAATGTTGTATAAATAGTGTTGTTCCGGACACACCTCATATTCAGCTCTTCCTTCATTTCTCATCTACTGTTTTTGTTCAGGTGGTTATTTATTTTAGAACTTTTACCTTTAACGACAGGTTTTTACCTTGTCAGCTCGGGGATTCGATCTTGCAACCTTTCGGTTACAAGTCCAACGCTCTAAACACTGGGCTACCTGCCTGGATATGCAGATATACAGGACATATCTGAGCATAACATTCAGGAACATGCTCAGTAGAAATGATGTGCTTCAACATGATTTCAGTGCACTGTGGTGGGTGCAAAATGTGTGTCCTCATTCCTTTGCAAGCTGGACTTATTGAAAGTGAACCACTTAAATTAGTAGCCCAAAGCCCCATCCAGAACCAACCCCTAGCACTAGACACTTGTGTAGATCTGAAAGGATTGGATAAGTATAAGCAAGATGGCAAAAATAATCAGCCGGGTGGACAACCACACCTATCCAATTCTTTCAGATCTACATGAAGTGCCTGGGGAACGGGCTAGGGGTTGTTTCTTGACAGGGTCCATAATGGAGCAATATTGTATAATTGCTACACCTGAGATTGAGATTGCCTGACTGATTTGCCACCAGCTGTCTCTAACTGAAAGCTAGACGAGTCAAGGTGCCAATACAAGGAGAGAGCAGCACCCTCACAGTTAAAGGGCCTCAGAGGTGTGTGCTCAGTCCCCTCCTGTACTCCCTGTTCACTCATGACTGCATGGCCAGGCACAACTCCAACACCATAATTAAGTTTTCTGATGACATAAAAGTGGTAGGCCTGATCGCCGACAACGATGAGACAGCCTATAAGGAGGTGGTCAGAGACCTGGCCGTGTGGTGCCAGAATAACAACCTCTCCCTCAACGTGATCAAAACTAAGGAGATGATTGTGGACTACATCACCAACAAACCAACATGGTCCAAGCACACGAAGACAGTCGAAGAGGGCACGACAAAACCTATTCCCCCTCAGGAGACTGAAAAGAGTTGGCATGGGTCCTCAGGTTCTCAAAAGGTTTTACAGCTGCACCATTGAGAGCATCCTGACGTGTTGCATCACTGTCCCTGAGTTCAAGGAGCCAGGTGATATGATTAAGCAGATCTTTCCTGATCCTGTTCTACCTCCATTCAGATGTATTTTCAGAACCATAACAGCTATGAATGAGGCAGAGAGGTCTTGTCCAACACCCGCTACTCTCCAGGAGACACAGCTCAGCCCTCTTTTAATGTTGTATCCCATGAAGTCAGTAAACCTGTAACTAACAGCATCTCCTTAAATCCCTAGTGCTGGATCCAAAGTTGTGTGAAGTATCCTCAGAGGTAATGTACTGTTCCTTATCTGGCGTAGACTCTCAAATTGAAATGTTTGTTATCCAATTCTCATTTAAATAACTGTTTCCCCCTCAGAAATAACTGACTGGACAGTGAGGAAGGCTGAAATGCTGCCCTTCAGAATGTCAAATGCAGCTTGGCCCGACTGTTATTCATGCTACTTTGTAATGACCAGATTTCAAATAAAACTTTCAATTTGAATATGCATGCTGTCTATTTATACACACACGTTAGTTATTTTTTATGATGGGCTCTGTGCTGTTTCTGCTTGACAAATGAATGTGAATGTAGAAATTTAGCTATCGACAGTTTGATGACTATTTCAGGGTGTTGTAGGCTACCTAGGTCAGACTATCTGACAGCACACAGGGTCCTAAGAGCTTTTATATCTGACATGTGTCCACTGAGGCCGGGAGCCCTCCAGTGACTGGTTCTAATGATTTCTCGTCAGCCCATTGTGTGACTGAGTGCAAACTCACTTTTCTGACACTGCAGATGTACTGCCACCCTTTGCTGCACAGGAGTTGAGACTTATCTGATGGGACAGCCTCTGGCCATGTACACAGGGCACCACAATAAATTGCACTTCTGCTCATGTCCTGTCATTTTAGAACATTCAATTCTTTGGCAACAGCTCTGATGGCATGCTGACTGCATTCATGTCCAATTACACCCTGCCTCAACTTGAGTCGTGTAACAAAAAACTGCTAATTTTAAACAGGCCTTTTATTGTCCATAGCACAAGGTGCACCTGTGTAATGATCATGCTGTTTAATCAGCTTCCTGATATGCCACACCTGTCAAGTGGTTGGATTATCTTGGCAAAGGAGAAATGCTCACTAACAGGGATGTAAACACATTTGTGCACAACATTTGAGAAGCTTTTTGTGCATATGGACATTTTCTGAGATTTTTTTCTATTTCAGCTCATGAAACATGGGACCAACACTACATGTTGCATTTACATTTTTGGTCAGTATATAAACTCAACATGCAACAATTTCTAAGATTTTACTGAGTTACAGTTCATATAAGAATCTATGTATTTCACATGACTGAGAATACAGATATGCATCTGTTGGTCACAGATACCGTAAAAAAGAGGGAACGGTGTGGATCAGGTGTGTGACCACCGTTCATCTGGTGTGACCACCGTTTATCTCACACAGCGCAACATCTCTTTGCATAGAGTTGATCAGGCTGTTGATTGTGGCCTGTGGTTGTCCCATTTCACTTCAATGGTTGTGTGAAGTTGCTGGATATTGGCGGGAACTGGAGCACGCTGTCCTACACGTCGATACAGAGCATCCCAAACTTGCTCGATAAGGTGACATGTCTGTAGAGTATGCAGGCCATGAAAGAACTGGGACATGTTCAGCCTCAATCAATTGTGTACAGATCCTTGTGACATGGGGCCGTGCATTATCATGCTGAAACATGACGTGATGTTGGCGGATAAATGGCATGACAATGGGCCTTAGGATCTTCACTGTGTATCTCTGTGCTTTCAATTGTGTTCGTTGTCCGTAGCTTATGCCTGCCCATACCATAGCCCCACCTACCCATGGGGCACCCTGTTCACAACATTGACATCAACAAACCGCCTGCCCACACAACGCCATACACGCTGTCTGCTAGTTGAAACTGTGATTCACCCGTGAAGAGCACACTCATCAAGCGTGCCAGTGGCAATTGAAGGTGAACATTTTCCCACTGCAGTCGGTTACAACGCCAAACTGCAGTCAGGTCAAAACCCTGGTGAGGACGATGAGCTTCCCTGAGACGGTTTCTGACAGATTGTTCAGAAAATCTTCAGTTGTGCAAACCCACAGTTTCATCAACTGTCCAGGTGGCTGGTCTCAGATGATCCCGCAAGTGAAGAAGCCGGATGTGGAGGTCCTGGGCTGGTATGGTTACACGTGGTCTGTGGTTGTAAGGCCGGTTGGACATACTCCCAAATTATTTGAAAACGACATTGGAGGCGGCTTACAGTAGATGGGGAAGGGGGGGGCCCTAACAGTAGATAAATGAACATTCAATTCTCTGGTAACAGCTCTGGTAGACATTCCTGCAGTCAGCATGCCAATTCTCTGGTAACAGCTCTGGTGGACATTCCTGCAGTCAGCATGCCAATTCTCTGGTAACAGCTCTGGTGGACATTCCTGCAGTCAGCATGCCAATTCTCTGGCAACAGCTCTGGTAGTCAGCATTCCTGGTAACATGCCAGCTCTGGTAACAGCTCTGGTGGACATTCCTGCAGTCAGCATGCCAATTCTCTGGCAACAGCTCTGGTCCTGCAGTCAGCATGCCAATTCTCTGGTAACAGCTCTGGTAGACATTCCTGCAGTCAGCATGCCAATTCTCTGGTAACAGCTCTGGTGGACATTCCTGCAGTCAGCATGCCAATTCTCTGGTAACAGCTCTGGTAGACATTCCTGCAGTCAGCATGCCAATTCTCTGGTAACAGCTCTGGTAGACATTCCTGCAGTCAGCATGCCAATTCTCTGGTAACAGCTCTGGTAGACATTCCTGCAGTCAGCATGCCAATTCTCTGGTAACAGCTCTGGTAGACATTCCTGCAGTCAGCATGCCAATTCTCTGGTAACAGCTCTGGTGGACATTCCTGCAGTCAGCATGCCAATTCTCTGGTAACAGCTCTGGTGGACATTCCTGCAGTCAGCATGCCACATTCCTGCAGTCAGCATGCCAATTCTCTGGTAACAGCTCTGGTGGACATTCCTGCAGTCAGCATGCCAATTCTCTGGTAACAGCTCTGGTGGACATTCCTGCAGTCAGCATGCCAATTCTCTGGTAACAGCTCTGGTGGACATTCCTGCAGTCAGCATGCCAATTCTCTGGTAACAGCTCTGGTGGACATTCCTGCAGTCAGCATGCCAATTCTCTGGTAACAGCTCTGGTGGACATTCCTGCAGTCAGCATGCCAATTCTCTGGTAACAGCTCTGGTGGACATTCCTGGTAACAGCTCTGGTGGCAGTCAGCTGCAGCTCTGGTGGACATTCCTGCAGTCAGCATGCCAATTCTCTGGTAACAGCTCTGGTGGACATTCCTGCAGTCAGCATGCCAATTCTCTGGTAACAGCTCTGGTGGACATTCCTGCAGTCAGCATGCCAATTCTCTGGTAACAGCTCTGGTGGACATTCCTGCAGTCAGCATGCCAATTCTCTGGTAACAGCTCTTCCTGCAGGCATGCATTCCTGGTAGCTCAGCATTCCTGCAGCAGCATGCAATTCTCTGGTAACAGCTCTGGTGGACATTCCTGCAGTCAGCATGCCAATTCTCTGGTAACAGCTCTGGTGGAGTCATTCCTGCAGTCAGCATGCCAATTCTCTGGTAACAGCTCTGGTGGACATTCCTGCAGTCAGCATGCCAATTCTCTGGTAACAGCTCTGGTGGACATTCCTGCAGTCAGCATGCCAATTCTCTGGTAACAGCTCTGGTGGACATTCCTGCAGTCAGCATGCCAATTGAACGCTCCCTCAACTTGAACGCTCCCTCATCTGTGGCATTGTGTTGTGACAAAACTGCACATTTTAGAGTGACCTTTAATTGTCCCAGCACAAGGTGCACTTGGGTCATGATCATGCTGTTTAATCAGCTTCTTGATATGCCACACCTGTCAGGTAGATGGATTATCTTGGAAAAGCAGAAATTCTCACTAACAGGGATGTGTGTGTGTGTGTGTGTGCAATAACATTTGATTTGATTTAATGAGAGATACACAACATCAACAGAATTCCCTTCCCCAAACACATCTCATAACAGGAGGTGTCTACAGATGAGCCTTGACTGACTTCACTGCATCCTCTGACTCCATTACATCCCCTTCCAATTCGGACATCAAATAAAATATCACATACATGAGTGAAACATGTATTTTTTTAAATAACAGATGTAATCAGTAATCAGTACATTGTTTTAGAAACTATGAGCACAGGGCTCTCCATTGTACTGAACTGATTACAGTTATGCATAGCAGTACATGCTAGGAGGCTAATCAGTGTTATTGGGAATGATGATATCCTCAGAGGTGTATTAGTAGAGGGGACCTGACCATGAAAGAGGTGGTTTTACAACACATGACAGACAGAGAGAGAGAGAGAAGGAGAGAGAAACAACACAAGTTCAGGACTGTGGACCATTTCACAGCGCCGCCTTGTCTTTTGATACACACGGTGGAGATTTGATCAAAACCCCCTGGAAGAGAGATTATATCCCCTCCGAAACAGTCCTAGGGACCATCAGAGGGTTATTTGTCCTGGGTTTTGTCTGTTAGAAGTGCACTCTGTGTCTAAGCCTGTTGTGGTCAGAGTGAGTGGGATGGGAGACATGAAAGGGAAGGGAGTGAAGGGGGTAAAGGAAAGTTCACAGAACATTTAGGGACGTCCACTTTTCCCATTTTCCCATCGGCCTTCCTGAGAGGAGAGAGGAGGGTGTGTTTTGGGCACACGTAGAGGGCCGTCGTAACGGGGTGTCAGAGATGGGGTCCAGAGGGACTGGAAGTGGGAGCAGAGGAACAACAGCTTTTAGGACGGTAATTGTGGGTCTTTTATAACATCTCTATTGCAGAGAGACTCCAGCCAGCCTGACTGACTAGACACTAATACTATCCCACTGTCTGGAGGAAGAGGTGCCATTACATTACACACAGAGGCATAGCATACAGCAATCTGAGATAGCATAGCAATCTGAAGATGTACAATATGGGTTGTTATTTGTTAACCATCTCTTTAGTCTCAATGGAGCTTGATAATCTAGGCTACACAGCATTATGAAAAAAAGTTGTTCACTATCGTGGTATTCTAGCCATCTCGGATCCTTAGAGGATTGCTCTTCGGGCAGCACCTTCTAGATGGAGATATTAAACCCTGTTTGTTGATGCGCTCCTACACTATCGTTTTAAAAAACAAATACAGGTCTGCCTGAGCTAATTATATAGCTATTGTGCGACCACACACACACTATTGATCCATGGCTATACATACCATACAACAGTCAGGCCTGTTCTCTTGTTATCCTCTCTCGTGTTATCTATGAGACGATGACCAGTCTAACCACCATCAGCACCACACACTCACCCATAATTCATCTACCTGGTGCTAATTAAAACTAGCGCTAGCCAGCTTCCCCATGCACCTTTAAATGGGCTTGTTAAAGTCCCTCCTCCACCACCACTCCCCCTTGAAGACATGAGTCAGACGCCCGGGTAAACAGGGAACAAATTGAATCCGACATCGCTCGCAATCTGTACACAATTAGTGTGATTTGCCTGCAATGACAGAGACACTAAAGAGAGAGGGATGGAGAGCGAGAGCGGCTGGGTAGTGGAGGAGCTGTCACCGTGTCTCCTGTCAGAGACAGTTTAAACAGAGAGAGGGATGGAGAGCGAGAGCGGCTGGGTAGTGGAGGAGCTGTCACCGTGTCTCCTGTCAGAGACAGTTTAAACAGAGAGAGGGATGGAGAGCGAGAGCGGCTGGGTAGTGGAGGAGCTGTCACCGTGTCTCCTGTCAGAGACAGTTTAAACAGAGAGAGGGATGGAGAGCGAGAGCGGCTGGGTAGTGGAGGAGCTGTCACCGTGTCTCCTGTCAGAGACAGTTTAAACAGAGAGAGGGATGGAGGCTGGAGGCTGGGTAGTGGAGGAGCTGTCACCGTGTCTCCTGTCAGAGACAGTTTAAACAGAGAGAGGGATGGAGAGCGAGAGCGGGAGAGGCTGGGTAGTGGAGGAGCTGTCACCGTGTCTCCTGTCAGAGACAGTTTAAACAGAGAGAGGGATGGAGAGCGAGAGCGGGAGAGGCTGGGTAGTGGAGGAGCTGTCACCGTGTCTCCTGTCAGAGACAGTTTAAACAGAGAGAGGGATGGAGAGCGAGAGCGGGAGAGGCTGGGTAGTGGAGGAGCTGTCATCGTGTCTCCTGTCAGTTTAAACAGGAGGAGGGATGTCACGGGAGAGGCTGGGTGTGGAGGAGCTCCTGTGTCTCCTGTCAGAGACAGTTTAAACAGAGAGAGGGATGGAGAGCGAGAGCGGGAGAGGCTGGGTAGTGGAGGAGCTGTCACTGTGTCTCCTGTCAGAGACAGTTTAAACAGAGAGAGGGATGGAGAGCGAGAGCGGGAGAGGCTGGGTAGTGGAGGAGCTGTCACCGTGTCTCCTGTCAGAGACAGTTTAAACAGAGAGAGGGATGGAGAGCGAGAGCGGGAGAGGCTGGGTAGTGGAGGAGCTGTCACAGAGACAGTTTAAACAGAGAGAGGGATGGAGAGCGAGAGCGGGAGAGGCTGGGTAGTGGAGGAGCTGTCACCGTGTCTCCTGTCAGAGACAGTTTAAACAGAGAGAGGGATGGAGAGCGAGAGCGGGAGAGGCTGGGTAGTGGAGGAGCTGTCATCGTGTCTCCTGTCAGAGACAGTTTAAACAGAGAGGGATGGAGAGCGAGAGCGGGAGAGGCTGGGTAGTGGAGGAGCTGTCAGTGTCTCCTGTCAGAGACAGTTTAAACAGAGAGAGGGATGGAGAGCTGGGTAGTGGAGGAGCTGTCACCGTGTCTCCTGTCAGAGACAGTTTAAACAGAGAGAGGGATGGAGAGCGAGAGCGGGAGAGGCTGGGTAGTGGAGGAGCTGTCACCGTGTCTCCTGTCAGAGACAGTTTAAACAGAGAGAGGGATGGAGAGCGAGAGCGGGAGAGGCTGGGTAGTGGAGGAGCTGTCACTGTGTCTCCTGTCAGAGACAGTTTAAACAGAGAGAGGGATGGAGAGCGAGAGCGGGAGAGGCTGGGTAGTGGAGGAGCTGTCACCGTGTCTCCTGTCAGAGACAGTTTAAACAGAGAGAGGGATGGAGAGCGAGAGCGGGAGAGGCTGGGTAGTGGAGGAGCTGTCACTGTGTCTCCTGTCAGAGACAGTTTAAACAGAGAGAGGGATGGAGAGCGAGAGCGGGAGAGGCTGGGTAGTGGAGGAGCTGTCACCGTGTCTCCTGTCAGAGACAGTTTAAACAGAGAGAGGGATGGAGAGCGAGAGCGGCTGGGCAGTGGAGGAGCTGTCACTGTGTCTCCTGTCAGAGACAGTTTAAACAGAGAGAGGGATGGAGAGCGAGAGCGGGAGAGGCTGGGTAGTGGAGGAGCTGTCACCGTGTCTCCTGTCAGAGACAGTTTAAACAGAGAGGGATGGAGAGCGAGAGCGGGAGAGGCTGGGTAGTGGAGGAGCTGTCACTGTGTCTCCTGTCAGAGACAGTTTAAACAGAGAGAGGGATGGAGAGCAGAGAGAGGGATGGTGTCTCCTGTCAGAGACAGTTTAAACAGAGAGAGGGATGGAGAGCGAGAGCGGAGAGGCTGGGTAGTGGAGGAGCTGTCACTGTGTCTCCTGTCAGAGACAGTTTAAACAGAGAGAGGGATGGAGAGTGAGAGCGGGAGAGGCTGGGTAGTGGAGGAGCTGTCACCGTGTCTCCTGTCAGAGACAGTTTAAACAGAGAGAGGGATGGAGAGTGAGAGCGGGAGAGGCTGGGTAGTGGAGGAGCTGGGTCTCCTGTCAGAGACAGTTTAAACAGAGGTGGAGTGGAGGAGCTGTCACTGTGTCTCCTGTCAGAGACAGTTTAAACAGAGAGAGGGATGGAGAGCGAGAGCGGGAGAGGCTGGGTAGTGGAGGAGCTGTCACTGTGTCTCCTGTCAGAGACAGTTTAAACAGAGAGAGGGATGGAGAGTGAGAGCGGGAGAGGCTGGGTAGTGGAGGAGCTGTCACTGTGTCTCCTGTCAGAGACAGTTTAAACAGAGAGAGGGATGGAGAGTGAGAGCGGGAGAGGCTGGGTAGTGGAGGAGCTGTCACTGTGTCTCCTGTCAGAGACAGTTTAAACAGAGAGGGGATGGAGAGTGAGAGCGGGAGAGGCTGGGTAGTGGAGGAGCTGTCACTGTGTCTCCTGTCAGAGACAGTTTAAACAGAGAGAGGGATGGAGAGTGAGAGCGGGAGAGGCTGGGTAGTGGAGGAGCTGTCACTGTGTCTCCTGTCAGAGACAGTTTAAACAGAGAGAGGGATGGAGAGTGAGAGCGGGAGAGGCTGGGTAGTGGAGGAGCTGTCACTGTGTCTCCTGTCAGAGACAGTTTAAACAGAGAGAGGGATGGAGAGCGAGAGCGGGAGAGGCTGGGTAGTGGAGGAGCTGTCACCGTGTCTCCTGTCAGAGACAGTTTAAACAGAGAGAGGGATGGAGAGCGAGAGCGGCTGGGCAGTGGAGGAGCTGTCACTGTGTCTCCTGTCAGAGACAGTTTAAACAGAGAGAGGGATGGAGAGCGAGAGCGGGAGAGGCTGGGTAGTGGAGGAGCTGTCACCGTGTCTCCTGTCAGAGACAGTTTAAACAGAGAGAGGGATGGAGAGTGAGAGCGGGAGAGGCTGGGTAGTGGAGGAGCTGTCACCGTGTCTCCTGTCAGAGACAGTTTAAACAGAGAGAGGGATGGAGAGCGAGAGCGGGAGAGGCTGGGTAGTGGAGGAGCTGTCACCGTGTCTCCTATCAGAGACAGTTTAAACAGAGAGGGGGATGGAGAGCGAGAGCGGGAGAGGCTGGGTAGTGGAGGAGCTGTCACCGTGTCTCCTGTCAGAGACAGTTTAAACAGAGAGGGGATGGAGAGTGAGAGGGGAGAGGCTGGGTAGTGGAGGAGCTGTCACCGTGTCTCCTGTCAGAGACAGTTTAAACAGAGAGAGGGATGGAGAGTGAGAGCGGGAGAGGCTGGGTAGTGGAGGAGCTGTCACTGTGTCTCCTGTCAGAGACAGTTTAAACAGAGAGAGGGATGGGGAGTGAGAGCGGGAGAGGCTGGGTAGTGGAGGAGCTGTCACCGTGTCTCCTGTCAGAGACAGTTTAAACAGAGAGAGGGATGGAGAGCGAGAGCGGGAGAGGCTGGGTAGTGGAGGAGCTGTCACCGTGTCTCCTGTCAGAGACAGTTTAAACAGAGAGAGGGATGGAGAGCGAGAGCGGGAGAGGCTGGGTAGTGGAGGAGCTGTCATCGTGTCTCCTGTCAGAGACAGTTTAAACAGAGAGAGGGATGGAGAGCGAGAGCGGGAGAGGCTGGGTAGTGGAGGAGCTGTCATCGTGTCTCCTGTCAGAGACAGTTTAAACAGAGGGAGGGATGGAGAGCGAGAGCGGGAGAGGCTGGGTAGTGGAGGAGCTGTCACCGTGTCTCCTGTCAGAGACAAAGAGTTCATCGACAGTTTAAACAGAGGGAAAATGGGGCTATTTCTGTTTTATTTAAAGATTCTGTGGCAACAATGAAACCAGACGTTTTGGGAGGAAGTTGACAGATCCCAGGTGCTGGATGTGGAGCTGAGCCGATACACCCCTGGTGAAATGAAACTAACAGGGAGCCCAGGGAGGAGGGAAGGAGAAAAGGGTGTGAGCCCAGCCAATAACACATCAGATGTAGTGTCACAGTGGGAGTGGTGAAGGATGCAGGGAACATCACTCTTGTTATACCTACCCTCTGCACTGTCTCACTTTACTGTGTGTTTGTCCTCCATCATTTAAATTCATGGTTTTATGTCTGGGCGGTACTATAACCTCCCTACAGATGATATTATGGCTGTATGTGTGAAGTTATCTAAAATATCAAATACATAAACATATTAAATCATTAAAATAATTCATTGATAAGTCAGTCAGCACTCTGACCTTCTGCACGTCTGCGTCGTGCTTCTGCTGCATCTTCAGTTTCTCCTCCTGGTGCTTGGCCTCCAGGACTTTAGTCTTCATCTCAGCCTGCACAGAGACACACAGCACCATGACAGACAGAGGAGTCAATACACACATCGTCAAATGCAGCACAGGAGATGGACAAAATAGCAACGGCAACTGCCCCTGTTTTTACTATCTAGGCCAAAGTAGTGGCATTTGAGATATTTACTGTTGATGGCGCAGAGAGCATCAGCGCTGTCAATGAATCGAGCTTCATAAACATTTCTAAATATATTTATCTACAAACAGGACTTGTGTGTAGGAGGGATATACCAGACCCAACAGTGTGTGTGCGCGTGCGTGCGTGCGTGTGTGTGTGAGATAATAGTGAAAGACAGTATTAGTCAGTGACAGGAACAGGCTTGGCCAGAGAGAACAAGGCATTATGTAGGCTACAGTTATCCACTGACAGTCGGCTCCTTTCAGTTCAGCTCAATATACAGGGGATCAACAGTTCATCCGTCTGAATCTGCATGTCAAGACAGAGCTCCCAGAGCCCTTCATTCACTCCCACACACACACAATGCCACAGGAAAATAATACACACTTAGTTAATACGCCAGAAGTGTACACACACAGACAAAGTAACACACATCTACAAAAGTAATTCTAAATATTTATACTCACACACTCAAGCCAGGTAGACACATGAACACCCACTTTCAGATACGGCTTGCTATTACAGAGTGGCCTTAATAATAAACGAGAAGCACATACCCTCTCAGTGTCTACCTAACACAGCTCCTCCTAAGTCATATGTCCTTCTCATCAGCCCTGCCAGAGGTCATGTTGCTTTGTGGCTTCAGGTTTCCTGAGTAAAATACTGGCGGACACAGGCCTTTCATCTGGCTAACGAGACGCTCTCACCAACACGTGGGGAGACTGATAGGAGAGGCCATCCTGTCCCGTGGCGAGCCCTGTATGGGCACCTTCCCCTACTTCTTTGAACTGCCGATGGCGGTTTGTTGTGTTGTTGGCTCACTCTGTCTAATAGTATACCTGATCTGATTGCCCCTGGGTGAGGAGAAGGCATGACATGTGCTCCTGATCTGATGTGCCATTGTAGAACTGTCTGGCCTCAGGACTTGGCAGCTCTGGGGCCAACAGACACACAGTCATCCAGTCAGCGGAAAGAGTTTGCTAATGTTGTCAACACAAATGGGAATTAGACAGGATGAGTTCGTATTGCTTTGTGACTAATGTACTTACTCACAGGTTTTAGTCACTGGAGGGTTTGATGCATTGCTCAACTCTGGGGCTCTGTGACAAATACGTCCTTCCAGGTTGGAAAATACCTTTTGGGCAGTCATGTAACCTGTATCTGCGGAGGTAGCTTAGATGGTTAAGTCCCCTATTGTATTGACATTTGACAAACTAGCCAATACCTGCCCCATTCATTCTCACAACAACGCTAATGTTTGCTTTCGAGCAACAAGGATCTGTACCGTACTCATTCCCAGGGTCTTCTACATTCAAACTAGATGAGTCCTATTGTAAACTACTGCTTCCATTATCCTACAACTTCAACTAAGTCTGCTAGACTTATCCTCCTTCAATGGTGCCATGTGATGTTCTCTCTTGTTTCGCTTTCTTTTCTATTGAATTACCACCATTTTCTTGTGCAATCTCTGAGACCACAGGAGACTTGTTGGGGGAGAGATTAGGCTGATTGAAGTGAGGGAGTCTAGTAGATTTTTCCAGCGGCGCTCCAAAACAAGTGGGTGTCACTTTCGCATCACCTATTCAAATGGGCTTTTTAGAAAGTTTGTCAAACTACATCAGGGGCGTTTGAAAAATGGTTTATAGAGGAAATAGAAAGAGGGAAGAAGGGAGGGAGAGAGGAGGAGTGAGAGAAGAGGATGGAGAGAGGAGGAGGGAGAAAGGAGGAGATGAGGAAGGAGAGGAGGAGCAAGGACGAGGGAGAGAAGAGGAAGGAGAGAGGAGGAGCGAGAGAGTAGAAAGGTAAGAGTAGAAAGGAGAGAAAGAGGAAGGAGATAGGAGGAACGAGAGAGGAGGAAGGAGAGAGGAAGGAGAGAGGAGGAGCGAAGAGTAGAAAGAAGGAGGGAGAGAGGAGGAAGGAGAGAAAGAGGAGGGAGAGAGTAGGAAGGAGAGAGGAAGAGCAGGAAGGAGAGAGGAGGAGCGAGAGAGGAGGAAGGAGAGAGGAAGGAGAGAGGAGGAGGAATAGAGGAGAAAGGAGAGAGGAGGAAGGAGAGAGGAGGAACGGAGAGAGGAAGAAGGAGAGAGACGCGCACACCTCAGGTTTCTGCGAAGCTTCAAAATCAGGCATCTCTGTGTGACAGAGGTTTTTCTTTAGAAAAGTTGTTTCTCTCTTAGATGCCATGTTGTTGACACCCAGCTCAGGAGAGGAGAGGAGATGAGGGAAGGATGAGAGAGAAGGTAAAGGGTGAAGGTGTGTTGAGAAAGGAAAGGATAGAGAGGGAGGAGGGAGACGGAAAGAAAAAGAGAAACACAGAAGCAACTGCTCTCACTTTGCTTTTCTCAGAAGCGACCCTGGGTCCAGCCTTTTTTCCCCTTGGGGAACGCGCTCACAAAATGCCTGCTAACTGCTGGGCCCACAAAGCACAGTTGTGTTTATGTATCTTGCTCTGCAGCAGAACTACAATGCCCTGATAGAGCTTTCATCTTCCATAAACACAGATGTAGAGAATATTCCCTCTGCAGTGCCCTGCTAGCCATCTACTGAACACCATTAACATGCCATTCCTCCACTGGGAGGAGAAGCTAATGGATCTTAGCATGATAATTGTACTCTGAGGTAAAATGCAAAACACTACAACCAACAAAGTTTTTAAAAGGAAAGACTTTTGAATGTCACTTAATGTCATGATAATATTGGACTTCAGCAGAGACAAAAGACAACATTTCTTCCTAAAAACAATTCACTACTACTATTCAACATGGAGATCCCTTTAAGGACATAAAGTGCATAACTAACAAAAACAATACCCATTCAATCTAAGAAAAGACAGAATATCTGAGTACCATATGCCTGCCTTTGGATTGTCGGCCATTTTACCCTAAAAGCCACTGCATAGAGAGCTCCCTTTGGAACTTCACAAGGCTCAGTGTTGTCCTTTAACCACAATCATACAATCAGAGGGGCTAGTCGTCTGAATCAAACACAGAGCTGAGAGGCCTTCCCATAGGACCCAGGCATGGAAGCAGTTGCATCATTATGCCTTTGGAAAGCATGGGCAGATTGGAAACTGAACCTCAGCTCCAGACCCGTTTGGCCGAGCTGCAGCCATTAGAGGAAAGAATCACACAGAGCCCTGTGATGGTGCTTGTGAGGAGAACCCCAGGAGTACCAGGGGAAATTTAGTCTCTCTCTCTCGCTCTGTTTGCATGTATCAACCCATCTGCATGTGCCAAAGCAATCACATCACGTAAGCCTAATTGTAACCCTATGGGTGGGACTGGCTGAATGGTCTTGGATCATTTCATTGAATATGCCACGGCCCCATCCCATAGCACCTATGGTGTGAGCCCAGCACAGTAAGGGTGTGTGTAGTGGGATTACAAGGACTAGACTTGTAACCTCAACCATGGGTGAAAATAGATGACCATATGAGACTAAAGTGACTCAACATCATGGTGACCAACGTCTGCTCCAGCTGCCACGCTACCACACACTTACTCAACTCATCAATGAAGTCAGTAGCTTAACTGGTACAGTCAGCGATCTTATCAACTTATCAACGAAGTCAGTAGCTTAACTGGTACAGTCAGCAATCTTATCAACTTATCAATGAAGTCAGTAGCTTAACTGGTACAGTCAGCAATCTTATCAACTTATCAATGAAGTCAGTAGCTTAACTGGTATAGTCAGCGATCTTATCAACTTATCAATGAAGTCAGTTGCTTAACTGGTACAGTCAGCGATCTTATCAACTTATCAATGAAGTCAGTAGCTTAACTGGTACAGTCAGCAATCTTATCAACTTATCAATGAAGTCAGTAGCTTAACTGGTACAGTCAGCAATCTTATCAACTTATCAATGAAGTCAGTAGCTTAACTGGTACAGTCAGCAATCTTATCAATGTAGTCAGTAGCTTAACTGGGGATCAGTAGCTTAACTGGTAGTCAGAGATCTTATCAAGTTATCAGAGAAACTGGCTGTCAGGGATCTTAG
Organism: Oncorhynchus keta; assembly: GCF_023373465.1. NCBI lineage: Eukaryota > Metazoa > Chordata > Actinopteri > Salmoniformes > Salmonidae > Oncorhynchus > Oncorhynchus keta. Next base: position 362,187 of record NW_026290921.1, on the reverse strand, counting down.
CAACATAATGGCGAGGACCAGACCCAGCCAGCAGGTCATTTCCTGCTGGTGGTCAGACAAGCCACGCCATGGTGGGTGAGGCCTGCGTATAGGGCTTAATGTGGAACCACAGGAGATGATAAGATTCAAGGTGGCGAGGACGGAGTCAGAGTGAATCACTGGGACACTTCTGAAGAGGCGTCATTTCCTGCTGGTGGTGAAGGGATCTCCTCACTGAACATCTTGTACATTGATTTAGCATCTTTTGAAAGTTATAATATATAATATATGGAATTTAGAGGCGCTTTTATCAACTGAACGTCTTGTACATTGATTTAGCATCTTTTGAACAGTTAGTCCTAAAGTTAAATATACCTAGATCCCATTTCTTTAGATAACTAGTTAAGGTCAGTTATGAAAACTTAGGACACTAAAGAGGCTTTTCTACTGACTCTGAAAAACACAACAAGAAAGATGCCAATCTGCATGAACGTGCCTTAGGCATGCTGCAAGGAGGCACGAGGACTACAGATGTGGCCAGGGCAATAAATTGCAATGTCGGTACTGTGAGACGCCTAAGACAGAGCTACAGGGAGACAGGACGGACAGCGGATCGTCTTAGCAGTGGCAGACCACGTGTAACACCTGCACAGGATCGGTACATCCAAACATCACACCTGTGGGACAGGTACAGGATGGCAACAACAACTGCCCGAGTTATTTTTATTTTATTTCACCTTTATTTAACCAGGTAGGCCTGTTGAGAACAAGTTCTCATTTACAACTGCGACCTGGCCAAGATAAAGCACAGCAGTTCGACACATACAACAACACAGAGTTACACATGGAATAAACAAAACATACAGTCAGAAATACAGCAGAACAATTAAAAATCTATATATAGTGAGTGCAAATGAGGTCAAATAAGGGCAATAAATAGGCAATAAATAGGCCATGGTGGTGAAGTAATTACAGTATAGCAATTAGACACAGGAATGGTAGATGTGCAGAAGAGTAATGTGCAAGTAGAGATACTGGGGTGCGAAGGAGCAATAAATAAATACAGCGTGGGGATGAGGTAGTTCTATGGGCTGTTTACAGATGGGCTATGTGCAGGTGCAGTGATCTGTGAGCTGCTCTGACAGCTGGTGCTTAAAACTAGTGAGGGAGATATAAGACTCCAGCTTAATTGATTTTTGCAGTTCGTTTTGGTCATTGGCAGCAGAGAACTGGAAGGAAAGAAAGTGCCAAAGGAGGAACTGGCTTTGGGGGTGACCAGTGAGATATACCTGCTGTAGCGCGTGCTACAGGTGGGTGTTGCTATAGTGACCACTGAGCTGAGATTTGGTGGGGCTTTACCTAGCAGAGACTTGTAGATGACCTGGAGCCAGTGGGTTTGGCGACAAGTATGAAGCGATGGCCAGCCAACGAGAGCATGCAGGTCGCAGTGGTGAATAAAACGGATGGCACTGTGATAAACTGCATCCAATTTCTTGAGTAGAGTGGAGGCTATTTTATAGATGACATCGCCAAAGTCGAGGATCGGTAGGATGGTCAGTTTTACGAGGGTAAGTTTGGCAGCATAAATTAAGCATATTTCACTTTGTTTTTGCGAAATTGGAAGCCGATTGGATTGGAGATGCTTAATGTGAGTCTGGAAGGAGAGATTACAGTCTATCCAGACACCTAGGTATTTGTAGTTGTCCACATATTCTAAGTCAGAACCGTCCAGAGTAGTGATGCTGGACGGGCTGGCAGGTAAGGGCAGTGATCGGTTGAAGAGCATGCATTAGTTTTACTTGCATTTAAGAGCAGTTGGGAGGCCACAGAAGTTGAGTTGTATGGCATTGAAGCTCGTCTGGAGGTTAGTTAACACAGTGTCCAAAGAAGGGCCAGAAGTATAGAAAATGTAGTCGTCTGCGTAGAGGTTGATCAGAGAATCACCAGCAGCGAGAGCGACATCATTGATGTATACAGAGAAGAGAGTCGGCCCGAGAATTAAACGCTGTGGCACCCCCATAGAGACTGCAAGAGGTCCGGACAACAGGCCCTCCGATTTGACACACTGAACTCTATCAGAGAAGAAGTTGATGAACCAGGCGAGGCAATCATTTGAGAAACGAAGGCTGTTGAGTCTGCCAATAAGAATGTGGTGATTGACAGAGTCGAAAGCCTTGGCCAGCTCGATGAATACGGCTGCACAGTAATATCTCTTATCGATGGTGGTTACGATATCTTTTAGGACCTTGAGCGTGGCTGAGGTGCACCCATGACCAGCTCTGAAAGCAGATTAAATAGCGGAGAAGGTACGGTGGGATTCGAAATGGTCGGTAATCTGTTTGTTGATTTGGCTTTCGAAGATTTTAGAAAAGGCAGGGAAGGATAGATATAGGTCCGTAGCAATTTGGGTCAAGAGTGTCTCCCCCTTTGAAGAGGGGGATGACCGCGGCAGCTTTCCAATCTTTGGGAATCTCGGACGATACGAAAGAGAGGTTGAACAGGCTAGTAATTGGGGTTGCAACAATTTAGGCAGAACATTTTAAAAAAGAGAGGGTCCAGTTTGTCTAGCCCGGCTGATTTGTAGGGTTGCAGGTTTTGCAGCTCTTTAAGAACATCAGCTATCTGGATTTGGGTGAAGGAGAAATGGGGGAGGCTTGGACGAGTTGCTGTGGGGAGTGCAGGGCTGTTGACCGGGGTAGAGGTAGCCAGGTGGAAAGCATGGCCAGCCGTAGAAAAATGCTTATTGAAATTCTCAATTATAGTAGATTTATCAGTGGATCCAGTGTTTCCTAGCCTCAGTGAGGTGGGCAGCTGGGAGGAGGCAGCTGCTCTTATTCTCCATGGACTTCACAGTGTCCCAGAACTGGGGGCTATTCGATGTTAATGCAGAACGCCACAGGATGTTTTTTGTGCTGGTCAATGGCAGTCAGGTCTGGAGAGAACCAAGTGCTATATCTGTTCCTGGTTCTACATTTTATGAAAGGGGCATGCTTATTTAAGATGGTGAGGAAGTTACTTTTAAAGACTACCTAGGCATCCTCTACTGACGGGATGAGGTCAATATCCTTCCAGGATACCCGGGCCAGGTCGATTAGGACGTCCTGCTCGCTGAAGTGTTTTAGGGAGCGTTTGATAGTGATGAGGGGTGTTTCACCACAGACCCGTTACGGATGCAGGCAATGCGGCAGTGATCGCTGAGATCTTGGTTGAAAACAGCAGAGGTGTATTTGGAGGGCAAGTTGGTTAGGATGATATCTGTGAGGGTGCCCGTGTTTACGGATTTGGGGTTGTACCTGGTGGGTTCATTGATAATATGTGAGAGTTTGAGGGATTCAAGCTTAGATTCTAGGATGGCCGGGGTGTTAAGCATGTCCCAGTTAAGGTCAGCTAGCAGCACTAGCTCTGAAGATAGATAGGGGGCAATCAGTTCATATATGGTGTCCAGGGCACAGCTGGGGGCAGTGGGTGGTATATAGCAAGCGGCAACGGTGAGAGACTTGTTTCTGGAAAGGTGGATTTTTAAAAGTAGAAGCTCAAATTGTTTGGGCACAGACCTGGATAGTAAGACAGAACTCTGCAGGCTAAAACTCCCTTTGGCAGTTTAATCCTGTCTGAAAATGTTATAGTTAGGGATGGAAATTTCAGGGTTTTTGGTGATCTTCCTGAGCCAGGATTCAGACACGCCTAGGACATCCGGGTTGGCAGAGTGTGCTTGCGCAGTGAATAAAACAAACTTAGGGAAGAGGCTTCTAATGTTAATATGCATGAAACCAAGGCTTTACGGTTACAGAAGACAGCAAATGATAAAGCCTGGGGAATGGGAGTGGAGCTAGGCACTACAGGGCCTGGATTAACATCCACATCAGCAGAGGAACAGAGGAGGAGTAGGATAAGGGTACAGCTAAAGGCTAAAATAACTGGCTGTCTAGTACGTTCATAACAGAGAGTAAAAGGAGCAGAGTTCTGGGCACAGTAGAATAGATTCAAGACATAATGTACAGACAAAGGTATGGTAGTACGTGGATACAGTGAGGGTAAACCTGTGCATAGAGTGACGATGAAAGATATATTGTCCCTAGAAATATCATTTAAACCAGGTGATGTCACCACATGTGTGGTAGGTGGAACTAAAGTGTTAAATAAGGCGTATTGAGTAGGGCTAGAGCCTCTGCAGTGAAATAAGGCAATAAATACTAACCAAAACAGCAATGGACAAGGCATATTGTGTGTCACAGCATCATCAGACTGAGCTTGTTGTCATTGCAGGCAATCAAAACGATGTGCGTTACAGGGAAGACATCCTCCTCCCTCATGTGGTACCCCTCCTGCAGTATCATCCTGACATGACCCTCCAGCATGACAATGCCATACTAGCCATACTGCTCGTTCTGTGTGTGATTTCCTGAAAGACGGGAATGTCAGTGTTCTGCCATGGCCAGCGAAGAGCCTGGATCTCAATCCCATTGAACACGTCTGGAACCTGTTGGATCGGAGGGTGAGGGATAGGGCCATTCCCTCCAGAAATGTCTGGGAACTTACAGGTGCCTTGGTGGAAGAGTGGGGTAACATCTCACAGCAAGAACGGGCAAATCTGGTGCAGTCCATGAGGAGATGCACTGCAGTACTTAATGAAGCTGGTTGCAACACCAGATACTGACAGTTACTTTTGATTTTGACCCCCCTTTGTTCAGGGAAACATTATTCCATTTCTGTTAGTCACATGTCTGTGGAAGTTGTTCAGTTTATGTCTCAATTGTTGAATCTTGTTATGTTCATACAAATATTTACACATGTTAAGTTTGCTGGAAAAAAATGCAGTTGACAGTGAGGACGTTTCTTTTTTTGCTGAGTTTATGTTTTGGAGTTGGAAAATGTGCATTGAACAAATGATAAGATCAGAATACTCACTTGCCTAATTGTGCATGCAGTAGTGTGTGTGTGTGTGTGTGTATATATATATATATATATTTATCAATTGAAGTCTGAGGTTTACATACACCTTAGCCAAATACATTTAAACTCAGTTTATCACAATTCCTGATTTAATGTTAGTAAAAAATTCCCTGTCTTAGGTCAGTTAGGATCACCACTTTATTTTAAGAATGTGAATTGTCAGAATAACAGGAAGAGTGAATAATTTATTTCAGCTTTTATTTCTTTCATCACATTCCCAGTGGGTCAGAAGTTTACATACACTCAATTAGTATTCGGTAGCATTGCCTTTAAATTGTTTAACTTGGATCAAACTTGGAAAATTCCAGAAAATGATGACATTGCTTTAGAAGCTTCTGATAGGCTAATTGACATCATTTGAGTCATTTGGAGGTGTACCTGTGGATGTATTTCAAGGCCTACCTTCAAACTCAGTGCCTCTTTGCTTGACATCATGGGAAAATCAAGACATCAGCCAAGACGTCATAAAATAAATTGTAGACCTCCACAAGTCTGGTTCAGCCTTGGGAGCAATTTCAAACGTCTGAAGGTACCACGTTCATCTGTACAAACAATAGTATGCAAGTGTAAACAACATGGGACCACGCAGCCGTCATACCGCTCAGGAAGGAGATGCGTTCTGTCTCATAGAGATGAACAACATGGGACCACGCAGCCGTCATACCGCTCAGGAAGGAGAAGCGTTCTGTCTCATAGAGATGAACAACATGGGACCACGCAGCCGTCATACCGCTCAGGAAGGAGATGCGTTCTGTCTCCTAGAGATGAACAACATGGGACCACGCAGCCGTCATACCACTCAGGAAGGAGACGCGTTCTGTCTCCTAGAGATGAACAACATGGGACCACGCAGCCGTCATACCGCTCAGGAAGGAGATGCGTTCTGTCTCCTAGAGATGAACAACATGGGACCACGCAGCCGTCATACCGCTCAGGAAGGAGACGCGTTCTGTCTCCTAGAGATGAACAACATGGGACCACGCAGCCTTCATACCGCTCAGGAAGGAGACGCGTTCTGTCTCCTAGAGATGAACAACATGGGACCACGCAGCCGTCATACCGCTCAGGAAGGAGACGCGTTCTGTCTCCTAGAGATGAACAACATGGGACCACGCAGCCTTCATACCGCTCAGGAAGGAGACGTGTTCTGTCTCAGAGATGAACAACATGGGACCACGCAGCCGTCATACCGCTCAGGAAGGAGACGCGTTCTGTCTCCTAGAGATGAACAACATGGGACCACGCAGCCGTCATACCGCTCAGGAAGGAGACGCGTTCTGTCTCCTAGAGATGAACAACATGGGACCACGCAGCCGTCATACCGCTCAGGAAGGAGACGCGTTCTGTCTCCTAGAGATGAACAACATGGGACCACGCAGCCGTCATACCGCTCAGGAAGGAGACGCGTTCTGTCTCCTAGAGATGAACAACATGGGACCACGCAGCCGTCATACCGCTCAGGAAGGAGACGCATTCTGTCTCCTAGAGATGAACAACATGGGACCACGCAGCCGTCATACCGCTCAGGAAGGAGACGCATTCTGTCTCCTAGAGATAACAACATGGGACCACGGAACCGCTCAGGAAGGAGACGCTTTCTGTCTCCTAGAGATGAACAACATGGGACCACGCAGCCGTCATACCGCTCAGGAAGGAGACGCGTTCTGTCTCCTAGAGATGAACAACATGGGACCACGCAGCCGTCATACCGCTCAGGAAGGAGACGCGTTCTGTCTCCTAGAGATGAACAACATGGGACCACGCAGCCGTCATACCGCTCAGGAAGGAGACGCTTTCTGTCTCCTAGAGATGAACAACATGGGACCACGCAGCCGTCATACCGCTCAGGAAGGAGACGCGTTCTGTCTCCTAGAGATGAACAACATGGGACCACGCAGCCGTCATACCGCTCAGGAAGGAGACGCGTTCTGTCTCCTAGAGATGAACAACATGGGACCACGCAGCCGTCATACCGCTCAGGAAGGAGACGCGTTCTGTCTCCTAGAGATGAACAACATGGGACCACGCAGCCGTCATACCGCTCAGGAAGGAGACGCGTTCTGTCTCCTAGAGATGAACAACATGGGACCACGCAGCAGTCATACCGCTCAGGAAGGAGACGCTTTCTGTCTCCTAGAGATGAACAACATGGGACCACGCAGCCGTCATACCGCTCAGGAAGGAGACGCTTTCTGTCTCCTAGAGATGAACAACATGGGACCACGCAGCCGTCATACCGCTCAGGAAGGAGACGCGTTCTGTCTCCTAGAGATGAACAACATGGGACCACGCAGCCGTCAGGAAGGAGACGCGTTCTGTCTCCTAGAGATGAAACAGGTACAACATATCCGGGAAAACGCGTTCCTCCTAGAGATAAACAACATGGGACCACGACATACCGCTCAGGAAGGAGACGCGTTCTGTCTCCTAGAGATGAACAACATGGGACCACGCAGCCAAATACCGCTCAGGAAGGAGACGCTTTCTGTCTCCTAGAGATGAACAACATGGGACCACGCAGCCGATCATACCGCTCAGGAAGGAGTCCGTTCTGTCTCCTAGAGATGAACAACATGGGACTCAGGGAAGGAGACGCATTCTGTCTCATAGAGATGAACAACATGGGACCACGGAGCCATCATACCGCTCAGGAAGGAGACGCGTTCTGTCTCATAGAGATGAACAACATGGGACCACGCAGCCATCATACCGCTCAGGAAGGAGACGCGTTCTGTCTCATAGAGATGAACAACATGGGACCACGCAGCCATCATACCGCTCAGGAAGGAGACGCATTCTGTCTCCTAGAGATGAACAACATGGGACCACGCAGCCATCATACCGCTCAGGAAGGAGACGCAGGGAGATGAACAACATGGGACCACGCAGCCGTCATACCGCTCAGGAAGGAGACGCGTTCTGTCTCCTAGAGATGAACAACATGGGATCATACAGGAAGGAGAAATTCTGTCTCCTAGAGATGAACAACATGGGACCACGCAGCCATCATACCGCTCAGGAAGGAATAGAGATGAACAACATGGGACCACGCAGCCATCATACCGCTCAGGAAGGAGACGTGTTCTGTCTCATAGAGATGAACAACATGGGACCACGCAGCCATCATACCGCTCAGGAAGGAGACGTGTTCTGTCTCATAGAGATGAACAACATGGGACCACGCAGCCATCATACCGCTCAGGAAGGGAGACGCAACATGGGACCACAGCCGTCATACCACTGTTCTCCCTAGAGATGAACAACATGGGACCACGCAGCCTTCATACCGGGAAGGAGACCATTCTGTCTCCTAGAGATGAACAACATGGGACCACGCAGCCGTCATACCGCTCAGGAAGGAGAAAAAGCATTCTGTCTCCTAGAGATGAACAACATGGGACCACGCAGCCGTCATACCGAAAGGAGACAGAGATGAACAACATGGGACCACGCAGCCGTCATACCGCTCAGGAAGGAGACGTGTTCTGTCTCATAGAGATGAAGGTACTTTGGTGTGAAAAGTGCAAATCAATCCCAGAACAACAGCAGAGGACCATGTGAAGATGCTGGAGGAAACAGGTACAAACGTATCTATATCCACAGTAAAACGAGTCCTATATCGACATAACCTGAAAGGCTGCTCAGCAAGGAAGAAGCCACTGCTCCAAAACCGCCATAAAAAAGCCAGACTATGGTTTGCAACTGCACATGGGGACAAAGATCGTACTTTTTGGAGAAATGTCCTCTGGTCTGATGAAACAAAAATAGAACTGTTTGGCCATAATGACCATTGTTATGTTTGAAGGAAAAAGGCGGAGGCTGCAAGCCAAAGAACACCATCCCAACCGTGAAGCACAGGGGTGGCAGAATCATGTTGTGGGGGTGCTTTGATGCAGGAGGGACTGGTGCACTTCACAATAGATGGCAAGATGAGGAAGGAAAATTATGTGGATATATTGAAGCTTTTTCATTACATTTCATTATAGTACAACGGTTGATTTGTCTAATCTTAGCAATTTCTTCTTAGCTAGCTACATAGCCGTCCTTGTGTCAGAGATAATTGCATAATTATCGTATTTCGTCGCCCTAACGTAGCCTTCACTGCTATTTGCCCAGCAGCAGCATAATAAAAATGATTAGCAACTGTATGCTATTCACTCAACTGAACGACATTAGTTTAGTGTTAGCTAGCTACATTGTCTTTGTTTCCAAGATAACGTGTAGTTTAGAGTGTGTAATCTTGGATGATTATCTTAATTTAGAGGCTCGCTAGCCAGCTATTTGTCGTCCTTAACGTGGAGACTCTGCTCAAACACTAACAGCTAACAGCTGACAACGTCTACTGAATCGATTCAACAACCCGGTCGCAGTCACAGGTAGTATCACATTTTCATTTCATTTCATTACAGTACAACGGTTTGATTTGTTTGATCGTAGCTAGCTACATAGCCGTCTTTGTTTCAAAGATAATTGTGTAGTCTAGAGCATTTTCTAGGTTAGCTAGCCAGCTATTGTCGTTCTTTAGGCGTAACGTAAACAACACTGCTAGCTAGCCAGCTAGCCCCTGAATAGTAGCACTGTAGAAACTATTACACTCAACAAACTTGATTAGTGTAGTGTCAACAACAGCTACTGCCAGCTAGCCTACTTCAGCAGTACTGTATCATTTTAATCATTTTAGTCAATAAGATTCTTGCTAAAGCTAACTTTCTGAACATTCGAGACGTGTAGTCCACTTGTCATTCCAATCTCCTTGCATTAGCGTAGCCTCTTCTGTAGCCTGTCAACTATGTGTCTGTCTATCCGTTCTCTCCTCTCTGTACAAACGCTCCACACCACGTGGCCGCGGCCACCCTAATCAGCGCGTAACCCATATTCCAGGTCTCCGGTAGCCTCTGGAACTGTCAGAATGAATATTAACAAGGCAGAGTTCATCTCAGCCTATGCCTCCCTCCAGTCCCTCGACTTCAGGCAGAAACATGGATCACCACAGATAACACTGCTACTCCTCTGCTCTCTCTCGTCCGCCCACGTGTTCTCGCACACCCGAGAGCTTCTGGTCAGCGGGGTGGTGGCACCGAATCTCTCCCATTACTTTCCTCTTTCTCCCCTTACCCAGTCTGTCTGAATATTCCATGCCACAGTTACCAGCCCTTTCAAGCTTAACATCCTTATCATTTATCGCCCTCCAGTTCCCTTGGAGAATCAATAGCTTGATGCCTTGATAAGCCCTTTCCTGAGGACTCTCACCTCCAGTCAGAATGAATATCCCCACATTACATTCCTCTCTGCCTCCTCCAGTCAGAATTTGAATATCTCACCTTCCCCCTCTACTCCAGGCAGGCAATGAATACCTCATCTTTACTAGATGCTGTTCTTCCACTAACCTCATTGCAACTCCTCCAAGTCTCCGACCACTACCTTGTATCCTTTTCCCTCTCGCTCTCATCCAACACTTCCCATATGCCCCTACATGGTATCGCGCCTCCCAACCGTCCCAACCCCAGTCAGACCTGGCATCCTTTCATCCCTCCTCTCTACATTTTCCTCCTCTGCCTCTGCTGCAAAGCCACTTTCTAATTCTAAATTCCAAGCATCTGCCTCTAACCCTAAGAAGCTCTTTGCCACCTTCTCCTCCCTCCTGAATCCCCCAGTCTGAGATGAATATCAACCATTTTGAAAAGAAGGTCGACGACATCCGATCCTCGTTTGCAGAATGAATATTCTGCCACATTACCCTATGCTCTGACCTCTTTCCAGTCAGAATGAATATCTCGCCTTGTGATTACTCCCTCTCCCAACAACCTGCCCGCTTACCACCCTATCCCCTCCTCTCTTCTCCAGACAGTTCCGGAGACCTTCTCCCTTACCTCACCTCGCTCATCAACTCATCCCTGACCGCTGGCTACGTCCCTTCCGTCTTCAAGAGAGCAGAATGAATATTACCACATTATCCCTCCGATGTCAGAACTACAAGTATCCCTTCTCTCTTTCTCTCCAAAACTCTTGAGCGTGCCGTCCTTGGCCATCTACCGCTATCTCTCTCAGAATGACCTTCTTGATCCAAATCAGTCAGGTTTCAAGACTATCATTCACATGACTGCTCTTCTCTGTATCACGAATGAATACTACCACATTCTCTCCTCTGCTCTCATCCTTCTAGACAGTCAGAATCAGATCCTCCTCTCCAATTGGGCATCACGCACCTACCTGACAGGTCGCTCCTACCAGGTGGCGTGAATGCGAATATCACTCACATTCTCACCACTGGTGTCCCCAGGGCTCTGTTCTAGGCCCTCTCTTATTCTCGCTATACACCAAGTCACTTGGCTCTGTCATAACCTCACAGGTCATCATTGCTATGCAGACGACACACAATTAATCTTCTCCTTTCCCCCTTCTGATGACCAGGTGGCGAATCGCATCTCTGCATGTCAGACATATCAGTGTGGATGACGGATCACCACCTCATGAACCTCAGCAAGACGGAGCTCCTCTTCCTCCCGGGAAGGACTGCCCGTTCCATGATCTCGCCATCACACAACTCCATTGTGTCCTCCTCCAGAGCGCTAAGAGACCTTGGCGTGATCCTGGACAACACCCTTCGTTCTCAACTAACATCAAGGCGGTGTCCCGTTCCTGTAGGTTCATGCTCTACAACATCCGCAGAGTACGACCCTGCCTCACACAGGAAGCAAGCGCAGGTCCTAATCCAGGCACTTGTCATCTCCCCAGTCTGGATTAATGCAACCGCTGTTGGCTGGGCTCCCTCCTGTGCCATTAAACCCCTACAACTCATCCAGAATGAATCTGGTGTTCAACCTTCCCAAGTTCACACCCCGCTCCTCCGCTCTCTCCACTGGCTTCAGTTGAAGCTCGATCCGCTACAAGACCATGGTGCTTGCCTACGGAGCTTCAGTACCTCCAGGCTCCAGTCACACCCAAACAAGGGCACTATCCACCTCTGGCCTGCTCGCCTCCCTACCACTGAGGAAGTACAGTTCCCTCCTCAGCCCAGTCAAAACTGTTCGCTGCTCTGGCCCCCAATGGTGGAACAAACTCCCTCCTCACGTCAGGAAGCGGAGTCAATCATTCCGGAGACACCTGAAACCCCACCTCTTCATACCTAGGACAGGGTAAGTAATCCTTCTCACCCCCTAAAAAGATTTAGATGCACTATTGTAAAGTGGCTGTTCCACTGGATGTCATAAGGTGTATGCACCAATTTGTAAGTCGCTCTGGATAAGAGCGTCTGCTAAATGACTTAAATGTAATGTAAATGAAGCAACATCTCAAGACATCAGTCAGGAAGTTAAAGCTTGGTCGCAAATAGGTCTTCGAAATGGACAATAATTAATGATTAAATGTCAGGAATTGTGAAAGACTGAGTATAAATGCATTTGGCTAAGGTGTATGTAAACTTCCAAACTGAATGTATGTATATTTCAGGGGCAGTTGCTCCATAAACAAATGCCTGGGGGTTAGATCTGAGTCATATTCATTAGGCACCAAATGGAGAAAAAGAAACTGCCTGAAACTGGGAGGGACTACCTGAAATTGCCCAATAAGAAATGCTTTCATTTTTCATGCAAAACATTTTGCTACTGTGTTCTCTAATGAAATTGACCCTGTTATATATGCCATTTAGCTGACGCTTTTATCCAAAGCGACTTACAGTCATGTGTGCATACATTCTACGTATGGGTGGTCCCGGGAAACGAACCCACTACCCTGGCGTTACAAGCGCCATGCTCTACCAACTGAGCCACAGAAGGACCACTGTTATTTGTCAGACCTGTGATATAAACCTGTTGCTCTAGTAGACTCCATGCCCAAGGTTAAAACATACAGAACACATCCGAGGCAACCAGGGGTAAGAAAACAGACGGTGTGACTGAAAGAATGACCATAAAACAACCACTGTGAAACCAGATAAGCCCATCTACATAAGCCAGTCAGGTCTGTTGGCAGGAGTTTCTCTGTTCCCTTTGTGGGGTTGGAGGTAAGAGGTGCAGGAAACCATTTTTCACCTCGCCCACACGCTCACACACACACACACACACACCGATACACACACACATTCCCAGCCCAGACAGTAAAATCCCAGTTCACCACCATTTCCTCTCTTGAAAGGCAAGTGCTTCTGAGCGCCTTTTAACTAGGCCCCATATCACCACGCCGGGTTGTGATCTGGCCTCTATAAAACTACTAAGAGGGCTGGCCGGCTCTCCTTCCTGGCTCCTCAACACACAGTCTGGGACTGACAGCTGACTGCTATCAACCTCCTACACAAACACACTAATACAGCACACACACACACACACAGAATAATATTCCAAGCATTAGTTCCCATTTTCAGGCTCGAAGGCCCTGCTTTCTTTCATCTGTTGATTCTCAACAAACAGCAGTGAGGAAGACTGTGACACTTGGTGCTTGACTGGGTTGAAAATGTAATAATACAAAAAGTTATGTGAACATGTGAGTCTCCTCTCCTCCAGTCAGAATGAATATCACCACATTACTCTCCTCTCCTCCAGTCAGAATGAATATCACCACATTACTCTCCTCTCCTCCAGTCAGAATGAATATAACCACATTAGTCTCCTCTCCTCCAGTCAGAATGAATATTACCACATTAGTCTCCTCCAGTCAGAATGAATATTACCACATTAGTCTCCTCCAGTCAGAATGAATATCACCACATTAGTCTCCTCTCCTCCAGTCAGAATGAATATCACCACATTAGTCTCCTCTCCTCCAGTCAGAATGAATATTACCACATTAGTCTCCTCTCCTCCAGTCAGAATGAATATCACCACATTAGTCTCCTCTCCTCCAGTCAGAATGAATATTACCACATTAGTCTCCTCTCCTCCAGTCAGAATGAATATCACCTCATTAATCTCCTCCAGTCAGAATGAATATTACCACATTAGTCTCCACCAGTCAGAATGAATATTACCACATTAGTCTCCTCTCCTCCAGTCAGAATGAATATAACCACATTAGTCTCCACCAGTCAGAATGAATATGACCACATTAGTCTCCTCTCCAGTCAGAATGAATATTACCACATTAGTCTCCTCCAGTCAGAATGAATATTACCACATTAGTCTCCTTAGTCCAGTCAGAATGAATATTACCACATTAGTCTCCTCTCCTCCAGTCAGAATGAATATAACCACATTAGTCTCCTCCAGTCAGAATGAATATCCACAGTCTCCTCCCAGTCAGAATTAATATTACCACATTAGTCTCCTCCAGTCAGAATGAATATTACCACATTAGTCTCCACCAGTCAGAATGAATATCACCACATTAGTCTCCTCTCCTCCAGTCAGAATGAATATCACCTCATTAATCTCCTCCAGTCAGAATTAATATTACCACATTAGTCTCCACCAGTCAGAATGAATATTACCACATTAGTCTCCTCTCCTCCAGTCAGAATTAATATTACCACATTAGTCTCCACCAGTCAGAATGAATATGACCACATTAGTCTCCTCTCCTCCAGTCAGAATGAATATTACCACATTAGTCTCCTCTCCTCCAATCAGAATGAATATTACCACATTAGTCTCCACCAGTCAGAATGAATATAACCACATTAGTCTCCTCTCCTCCAATCAGAATGAATATTACCACATTAGTCTCCTCTCCTCCAATCAGAATGAATATAACCACATTAGTCTCCTCTCCTCCAATCAGAATGAATATTACCACATTAGTCTCCTCCAATCAGAATGAATATAACCACATTAGTCTCCTCTCCTCCAGTCAGAATGAATAACCACATTAGGAGGGCTGATGAGCATTGTTGGTGGTGCCCATTGAACCAGTCTCTCTCGCTCCCACGTTTCCTCTCTCTCTCTCTATTCCTCCCTCTCACTCTCTCTATCCCCCTCTGTCCCCCCTGTCCCTCTCCCTTCTTGGCCAGCTCACTGAAGTTGATCTAATTGAGTACAGCATTTCTCCAGGGGGACATAAAAAGCCATGGCGATTAGAGTCAAGTCATGCTCAGTTTTATATTAACAGTGTGAGTAAAGGCGGGTGAGGGACTTCAAAGCGTCCTTTCAGAATGGGATTTTCAGCTTAAATCCACATAAGGAAAAACTGTCACCACTGGTCAGGTTTTTTTCTCTCTTAAAGGGGCATTCGGAATCGTCCCTTTAGAAACAACATAAACGCAACACAAAGCGCAGCCTAGAACACAATTTTCATGCATAAGGAGATTAAACTCTTTACCAGAGTGACAACAGTGTGTCACTATGTTAAATTTGCTTTGAATGGGACTTAACTTGCAGTTCACAGTTTTGGGTTAATGTTATGATCTTGGACTCTTACTCCTTAGAATTTGGATTCACAAATTCAACGTTATCGTCCCGTTGACATGGAATAGGAGATTGACCAGGCCTACCTCCATCACTATGGATAAAGCCTAGAAGGCCAGCATCCCGGAGTCGCCTCTTCACTGCTGATGTTGAGACTGGTGTTTTGCGTGTACTATTTAATGAAGATGCCAATTGAGGACTTGAGAGGCGTCTGTTTCTCAAACTAGACACTAATGTACTTGTCCTCTTGCTCAGTTGTGCACCGGGGCCTCCAACTCCTCTTTCTATTCTGGTTAGACCCAGTTGGCGCTGTTCTGGCTTGGATTTTGCTCTGACATGTACTGTCAACTGTGTGACCGTATATAGACAGGTGTGTGCCTTTGTCTAATTAATAGAATTTACCACAGGTGGACTCCAATAAAGTTGTAGAAATATTACAGGATGATAATGATCAATGGAAACAGGATGCACATGAGCTCAATTTCAAGTCATAGCAAAGGATCTGAATTCTTATGTAAATAAGGTATCGTTTTTTAAATATATAAATGTGCAACAATTCTAAAAACCTGGTTTTGCTTTGTCATTATGGCGTATTGTGTGTGGATTGATGATGTTTTAAAAATGTAATTCAATTTAGAATAAGGCTATAAAGTCATTTTTGGGGAAAAAGTCAAGGGGTCTGAATACTTCCTGAATGCACTGTACATGTACAGTAGGTATGAAAAAAGTGACTATGAACAGATAATAAACAGCGAGTAGCAGCAACGTAAAAAGGGGTCAAGCATTTGCATAACTGTTTAGCAGTCTTATGACTGGGTAGAAGCGGTTAAGGAGCCTTTTGGACCCAGACTTGGTGCTCCGGTACTGCTTGCCTGGCTCCAGTGATGTACTGGCCTGTACACGCTGCCCTCTGTTGCGCCATGCGGTCAGATGCCGAGCAGTTTTCATACCAAGCGGTGATGAAACCAGTCAGGATGCTCTCAATGGTGTAGACATCGAATTCGTTGAGAATCTGAAGACCCATGCCAAATCTTTTCAGTCTTCTGAGGGGAAATAGGTGTTGTCATGAACGCTTCACAACTGTCTTAATGTGTCTGAACCATGATAGTTTGTTAATGACAGGACTTAGTGCCTGCAAGAAACATGAAGCTCTCAACCAAAAGGAGGAGAGGAGACTAGTGGATTAGTGTCCCGCTCCTTGAAAGTGTCAGCTTTAGCCTTTAGCTCAGTGCGGATGTTGCCTGTAATCCATGGCCTCTGGTTGGGATATGTACTTATGGTCAGAGTTGGGATGATGTCATCGACGCACTTATTGATGAAGCCGGTGACTGATACGGCATACTCCCCAATGCCGTCGGCTGAATCCCGGAACATATTCCAGTCTGTGCTCTTAAAACAGTCCTGTATCTTAGCATCCGCGTCATCTGACCAATTCCGTATTGATCGAGTACTTCCTATGCTTGAGTTTTTGCTTGTAATCAGGAATCAGGAGGATAGAATTATGGTCAGATTTGCCAAATGGAGGACAAGGGAGAGTTTTGTACGCGTCTCTGTGTGTGGAGTGAAGGTGGTCTAGAGTTTTGTACGCGTCTCTGTGTGTGGAGTGAAGGTGGTCTAGAGTTTTGTACGCGTCTCTGTGTGTGGAGTGAAGGTGGTCTAGAGTTTTGTACGCGTCTCTGTGTGTGGAGTGAAGGTGGTCTAGAGTTTTGTACGCGTCTCTGTGTGTGGAGGAGTTTTGTACGCCCTCTGTGTGTGGAGTGAAGGTGGTCTAGAGTTTTGTACGCGTCTCTGTGTGTGGAGTGAAGGTGGTCTAGATGTACGCGACTCTGTGTGTGGAAATGGTCTAGAGTTTTGAAAAGGTGGTCTATTTAAGCTAGAGTTTTGTACGCGTCTCTGTGTGTGGAGTGAAGGTGGTCTAGAGTTTTGTACGCGTCTCTGTGTGTGGAGTGAAGGTGGTCTAGAGTTTTTACCCCCTCTGGTTGCACATGTGACATGCTGGTAGAAATGAGGGAAAATGGATTTAAGCATTCCTGCATTGAAGTCCCCGGGCACTAGGAGCCCCACTTCTGGGTGAACATTCTCTTGTTTGCTTATGGCCTTATACAGCTGGTTGAGTGTGGTCTTAGTGCCAGCATCGGTTTGTGGTGGTAAATAGACTACTATGGAAACTCTCTTGGTAAAGAGTGTTGTCTACAGCTTATCATAAGGTACTCTACCTAAGTATTGATTGAGGTACTCAACAGGTATTGCTTTCTGGAATGGTTGATGGTTATTAGATGGCTGTCTATGGTTAGGTGGGTGTTCTAGTGCCCACCTCTTTCTCCTGTCTTGCTACTGGGGTCTGCTCATCAGTCCCGGTGCTGTTCTTCAGGCTGGATTTGAGGAATATCTACAGTATGGAAATGAAAGAGTAGGTAAGAAAGAGACGGGGGGAGAGAGTGAGGAAAAGGTAACACTTATCTGCCCTCAACACACATGGGAACCCTCCCTTACACTTACCGGAGACAAGGGGACAGGGTTCTCTCTCAAATACCTGGGGTTCTCAATCTGCAAGAGAACAAGAAAAGAAACAGAAAAAAGGCCCTTTACTTATTTTGCATCTCCTCCTTTTTCTCAAGACAAGGCTCCAGCACACACACACACACACACACACACACACACACACACACACACGCACACACACACACACACGCACGCACGCACGCACGTCCCTCCCGACCTCCGCCCTCGGTTTGTCTTAAACAATACAGGACTTCAAACTTCAAAGGTCAGCACTTAACACACAGTTAGTTTCTTCCCTCAGCTCTGACTGTTTACAGAAAGGGAATACCTCGGGCCACTTCAAGGCATTGTGTGTGTTCAGCTCAGCTAGGCCCATTTCCGCTTGGCTCCTCTTTCTGCCAGTCAGCCCTTTTGTCAACCCCTGTTACTCCGTAAACTATCCATGACGCGTCTATCGGCCCAGAGAGACAGATGTGTATACATACTCCCTCACTAAACACGCCCGCTCTGTCCCCTTTGATTACACAGGGAAGAAAAAACACAATGAGACTGAAGAGACGGCTAACAGGAACGACAACTCTGACGTCAGCCCACCTTAGAGTGTGTTCAGACACAAGTGGACTGACTGACATGGCTATGGAGTAAAACCATCAATGGTTCAACTCTGTTAGGGGATTAAGCCGGGAGGAGAAACTCTACTGTAGCGAGTCGACGGAGTTGGCGGTTTCATCTAATTTCATTCTCCTTCTTCTCCTTTCCTCTTGTTGTGAGTGACCTCCTTATTTCTCTATAAACTTCCCAGGCAGCTTCACACAGTGTGGAAGACAGCTGCAAGGGAGCAGGCGGGATCACAGCCTTCTGAAACAGAGATCCTCTGACTTTGTAGATGACAACAAATGACAGAGAGAGAGAGGAAAGAGTTCTACAGCTAAGGCTCAAAGTGCCAGGGAGGGGCGAAGGACGGGAGTAGAGTGTGTGTGTGAGTATGTGTGTGTGTGAGTGTGTTTGTGCGTGTTTTCTCTATGGTGTGAAGGTTCAAGTTGGTGAGCTCATTCAGTAATCCTAAATGAATGGGGGACTGAGGCCTGTTTGAAGGCCCAGAGCTGGAGACCAAACTGGTCTGAACTAAATGACATGTCAGTAAGACAGTGGACATCCAGTATACTCCAGAACGACCAATCATTCAATACTAAACAGGGAGTGGCTGGACAAACCTCTGCCCTCTGAGCATAGAGCTGGTGCAGAGAAACACTTTTGTTTAACCTCTGACACCTAGTTCAGCAAATCAGGCTTATAAATAAAAGTGATTATAAAGTCTTAACAACATTTTTGAATACTGAAAGACGTCCCACACTTACCTCCCTCTCTGACCATGGGAGGCCCAGACCATGGGAGGCCCACATCCAACTCTGGGGAACATCCAACTCTGACCATGGGAGGCCCACATCCAACTCTGACCATGGGAGGCCCACATCCAACTCTGACCATGGGAGGCCCACATCCAACTCTGACCATGGGAGGCCCACATCCAACTCTGACCATGGGAGGCCCACATCCAACTCTGACCATGGGAGGCCCACATCCAACTCTGACCATGGGAGGCCCACATCCAACTCTGACCATGGGAGGCCCACATCCAACTCTGACCATGGGAGGCCCACATCCAACTCTGACCATGGGAGGCCAGACCAGACATTGGGGCAGGGCCAGACCAGACATGGTGGTGAAACATAAACTGGTGCTAGACTAAACTAAAGTGTGTGTTTGCTTGTGATGTCTGCCCAGCACTGGTACTGGATCCTGTCTGTGGCATTCTCCCTGACAAGGACAGATGGATGAGGCGGCCGCAGACAGAGGAGAGAAGAGAGGAGAGAGGAGAAGAAAGGAGAGCCACTCCACATCAAGGACCTACCGCTCAAGCCAAACAAACACACGTTGTGATGCATCACTTCCTAACGTTGACCCAACGTTGGGCAACAGGTCTGTGAGGTAGACAGGGACAATCGACTGGACTATGAGGGGAAAGACTGCGGTTGTTCTGTTCTCTCCTAAAGGTGAGAGGGAGAGACCTGGCTAGGTGGCTAGATGGCTCTGGGGTACAGACATTCCAAAGAGGATACCAGAAAAGTTTAAACAAAGCATGACCAGGCAAGACAGAATTACATTGAGGCAGCAGAGAATGCTGCAGACAGCTGGTAGTTTCAGCTACTGCAACCAAACATCCTGCTCTTAACTCACAGCCACACAGCTTAACTCTGTCTATGTGGTCCTTCTGTTCCAGCTCAGTTCCACAGTAGAGCATGGCGCTTGTAACAGCCAGGGTAGTGGGTTTAACGATCCCAGGGACCACCCATACATAGAATGTATGCACACATGACTGTAAGTGGCTTTGGATAAAGCGTCTGCTAAATGGCATATATTAAGTTCCACAGAGAGCCACTCTATTATGTTCCACAGTGCAGAGAGCACAGCCACACAGCTTAACTCTGTCTATGTTCCACAGTGCAGAGAGCACAGCCACACAGCTTAACTCTGTCTATGTTCCACAGTGCAGAGAGCACAGCCACACAGCTTAACTCTGTCTATGTTCCACAGTGCAGAGAGCACAGCTACACAGCTTAACTCTGTCTATGTTCCACAGTGCAGAGAGCACAGCCACACAGTTTAATTCTGTCTATGTTCCACAGTGCAGAGAGCACAGCCTCTGTCTATGTTCCACAGTGCAGAGAGCACAGCCACACAGCTTAACTCTGTCTATGTTCCACAGTGCAGAGAGCACAGCCACACAGCTTAACTCTGTCTATGTTCCACAGTGCAGAGAGCACAGCCACACAGCTTAACTCTGTCTATGTTCCACAGTGCAGAGAGCACAGCCACACAGCTTAACTCTGTCTATGTTCCACAGTGTAGAGAGCACAGCCACACAGCTTAACTCTGTCTATGTTCCACAGTGCAGAGAGCACAGTCACACAGCTTAACTCTGTCTATGTTCCACAGTGCAGAGAGCACAGCCACACAGCTTAACTCTGTCTATGTTCCACAGTGCAGAGAGCACAGCCACACAGCTTAACTCTGTCAATGTTCCACAGTGCAGAGCACAGCCACACAGCTTAACTCTGTCTATGTTCCACAGTGCAGAGAGCACAGCCACACAGCTTAACTCTGTCTATGTTCCACAGTGCAGAGAGCACAGCCACACAGCTTAACTCTGTCTATGTTCCACAGTGCAGAGAGCACAGCCACACAGCTTAACTCTGTCTATGTTCCACAGTGCAGAGAGCACAGTCACACAGCTTAACTCTGTCTATGTTCCACAGTGCAGAGTACAACCACCTGTAGATCTATTATAGATGATGCTTGTGGTAGTGGAGGCTAGGGGAGCATTGCCAAGCACACTGCCTCTTATCATTATCACTACCACAACACAGAGCAGAGCAGGGCTTCACGTCCCCGTCTGATACAGGGAGAGAGAGATGAGAGAGAATCATCAACTTCATCAAAAAAGAGAGAGACCCGTACAGGTGAAGGGGGAGATAGAGGGAGAGAGAAAGAATAAATAAGAGAATAAAGACAACATCAGTGTACTGCTTATCTCTCCCAGGTCCAGTGACTCTCCAGACACAGGAGATAAGACAGGAACACATCTAAAGACTCTCAGTCTCCCTCTCCTCCTTCCTCCTCCTCATCCTCTAGCCCTCATCTCACTGCTCTCTGACTGTATCCCTGTGGTCTGACAGACAATGCAGCTGTGTAGGTGCTAGTCAGTAGTTGTGTGTCAGTGTGACAGGCAACGAGTAGTCTACTGGGCATGGGGTACTCTCTCATCCAATGGTGGTATATTTCATACAACCAGCCTGGAACTGGCTGTGACTGCAATATGCTTCTCAGGCGTCTAGGGCTCCCCCTCTGCTTCAAACAAGCAGGAATTGTAATCCAAACCCTGGTGTGAGAGGCCTATATACTGTACTTACGATGTTTACAGACATGGAATAAATTAGGGACGATTTTTAGCAGGACACAACGTTTTGGGACATTCAGACAGAAATACAGTATATAACCTAAAGTATGTGGACACCTTCTCATCGAACATCTCATTCCAAAATCATGGACATTAACATGGAGTTGGTCTCCCCTTTGCTGCTATAATGGCCTCCACTCTTCTGGGAAGGTTTTCCACTAAATGTTGGAACATTGCTGCGGAGACTTGCTTCCACTCAGCCACAAGAGCATTAGTGAGTTCGGGCCCTGATGTTGGCCGATTAGGCCTGGCTCGCAGTCAGCGTTCCAATTCATCCCAAAGGTGTTCAATGGGGTTGAGATCAAGGCTCTGTGCAGGCCAGTCAAGTTCTTCTCCACATATCTCGACAAACCATTTCTGTATGGACCTCGCTTTGTGCACGGGGGCACTGTCATGCTGAAACAGGAAAGGGCCTTCCCCAAATGGTTGCCACAAAGTCGGAAGCACAGAATAGTCTTTACACCACACCAGCTGACGCTTGGCATTGATCTTAGGCTTGTGTGCAGCTGCTCGGCCATGGAAACCCATTTCATGAAGCTACCGACGAACAGCTAGGCTGCTGACATTGCTTCCAGAAGCAGTTTGGAACTCGGTAGTGTTGCAACCGAGGACAGTGTTGCTCCGAGACGTTTCCACTTCACAATAACAGCACTTACAGTTAACCAGGGCAGCTCTAGCAGGGAAGAAATGTGGCAAAATGACTAGTTGGAAAGGTGGCATCCTATGACGGTGCCACATTGAAATTACTGAGCTCTTCGTTAAGGCCATTCTACTGCCATGTTTGTCTATGGAGATTCCATGGCAGTGTGCTCGATTTTATACACAATTAGCAATGGGTGTGGCTGAAATAGCCGTATCCACTCATTTGAAGGGGTGTCCACATACTTTTGTATATATAGCACAGGAGGTTGGTGGCACCTTATTTTGGGGAGGACTGGCTCGTGGTCATGGCTGGAGCGGAATAAGTGGAATGGTCTCAAATACATTGATACCATTTAATTTGCTCTGTTCCAGCCATTATTATGAGCCGTCCTCCCCTCAGCAGCCTCCAGTGATATTTTGTGTATGTTATGCATGCTTATCGGACTAGAATATGGAATCATGTTGGCTCTATTCGTGACATTTCTATCTGCCACGTTCAACGTTTGGCTACTGAATATGGCCCTGGCAGACATACCCCCAGGTTCCAGCTGTTGAGGCGAGCTTCCAGGTCACTGTCGTCAGGAGATGGCACCACTGGCTTCCTGTGGCCATCCACCTAGGGACCAAAGAGAATAGGTGATATTGAGTGTGGGACAACAAGTGCACATACTGTTCAGTAGGGTGTGTTGTATTCTTATCCCCCAGCCCCACCCAACTGCTTCTCCAACCCTTCTTTACTATACTCTCCTCCCTTCCATTCCTTTTTCTTACTCTCCTCTCTCCTTTCCTCCATTCTCCTTCCTTACACTCCTCCCCCCACCCTCCTCCATTCTCCTTCCTTACACTCCTCCCCCCACCCTCCTCCATTCTCCTTCCTTACACTCCTCCCCCCACCCTCCTCCATTCTCCTTCCTTACATTCTCCTCCTCCCCCCCCCCTCCTCCATTCTCCTTCCTTACTACTCCCCCCCACCCTCCTCCATTCTCCTTCCTTACACTACTCTCCTCCCCCCCCACCCTCCTCCATTCTCCTTCCTTACTCTCCTCGTCCCTCTCCTCTCCTCCATTCTCCTTCCTTACGCTCCTCCCCCCACCCTCCTCCATTCTCCTTCCTTACTCTCCTCCCCTCCTCTCCCCTCCATTCCCCTTCCTTACTCTCCTCTCTCCATTCTCCTTCCTTACTCTCCTCCCCTCCTCTCCCCTCCATTCCCCTTCATTTACTCTCCACATCCCTCTCCTCTCTCCTTTCCTCCATTCTCCTTCCTTACTCTCCTCTCCTCCCCTCCTCTTCATTCCCCTTCCTTACTCTCCTCTCTCCTTTCCTCCATTCTCCTTCCTTACTCTCCTCCCCTCCTCTCCCCTCCATTTACTCTCCTCATCCCTCTCCTCTCTCCTTTCCTCCATTCTCCTTCCTTACTCTCCTTCTCCCCTCCATTTACTCTCCTCATCCCTCTCCTCTCTCCTTTCCTCCATTCTCCTTCCTTACTCTCCTTGTCCCTCTCCTCTCTCCTTTCCTCCATTCTCCTTCCTTACTCTCCTCCCCCCACCCTCCTCCATTCTCCTTCCTTACTCTCCTCTCTCCTTTCCTCCATTCTCCTTCCTTACTCTCCTCATCCCTCTCCTCTCCTCCATTCTCCTTCCTTACTCTCCTCCCCTCCTCTCCCCTCCCCCCCCTCCATTCTACTTCCTTACTCTTCTCATCCCTCTCCTCTCTCCTTTCCTCCATTCTCCTTCCTTACTCTCCTCCCCCCACCCTCCTCCATTCTCCTTCCTTAGTCTGGTCTTCCCTCTCCTCTTTGCCTCTCCTCTTTGCCTCCTCCTCCTCTCTCCTTTCCTCCATTCTCCTCCCCTCCCCCTCTACCCTCCTCTCTCCCATTCCTTACTCTCCTCTTCTCCCTCTCCTCACCTCCTTCTCCTCTTTGCCTCCCTCTCCTCCTACCCACGCCAGATGTTTGGCGGTTCCAGACCATTACCGTCCCGTCCTGTCCCCCTGCAGTCTAAATTCCAGTCCAGGGGTCACAACGCTCTCCCCTCTGTTGTTTTGCTCAGTCTTTTGTTACAGGGCGCCCCACTCCTGAAACGCTGTTATATAATGTGAACTTTACGTGAACGTTGTGTGAATGTTATGCAAACGTTTCCAGAGTGCTGCTGTTGATTCAGGATCAGGTTTTGTGAACATTTCATATATACGTTATAATGTGAACATTTCCAGAGTGCTGTTGTTTTTCGGGTCAGGTTTTGCCTGGGGTTGGGTTTGGGGCTTGGTGAGGATGAGATATCTAAGAAAGAGAAATATCCAATAAAGTGGAAGTGTAGGCATTTTTTTAACCCGACTGAAATTAGGTGGAGGGTGGACTTCTCCCCCTCTCTTTGTCTCTCGTAACAGAACAAGGCACACTGCCAAGTTAACACCTCATATTACACAGACAAATGACGGAAATACTAGGCTGATTAAAATGGTCATAGTCCTGATTCATCGCCTGTAAATGTCACCCACAGTGTTTATTATCATTGATATCGCGGTATGCCAAGTACGAGTGTCACGCACGGTGTAATGTCATACTCTCTGTGTCACAGCCATTCAACCTACCGTGTGAAAATACAATCAATGATATGATGGAGAACGTCATTACAGAATAGAATATGTCCTGCCTGAAATGTAAGACTCCGTAATTACAAACTCAGTAACTAAGATAAAATAGGCTAAACGTAAAGAGTTGCCAAGTAGTGAGTGTAGGAATGTTGTAGAGTACTGCTGACCCCTTTGTTGTGGTCTTCAGAAGAGCGTTTCACTGGGCTGGAGGCCAGGGGCCGAGATGGAGACATCTCCTCATATAGCCGTCTTCTCCTGGATACAGAGGGAATATGAGAGAGGAGAGAGAGAGAGAGAGAGAGAGAGAGAGAGAGAGAGAGAGAGAGAGAGAGAGAGAGAGAGAGAGAGAGAGAGAGAGAGTGAGTGAGAGAGAGAGGGAGAGAGAGAGAGAGAGAGAGAGAGAGAGAGAGAGAGAGAGAGAGAGAGAGAGAGAGAGAGAGAGAGAGAGAGAGAGAGAGAGAGAGAGAGAGAGAGAGAGAGAGAGAGAGAGAGAGAGAGAGAGAGAGAGAGAGAGAGAGAGAGAGAGAGAGAGAGAGAGAGAGAGAGAGAGAGAGAGAGAAGAGAGAGAGAGCGAGAGAGAAAGAGAGAGAGAGAGAGAGAGAGAGAGAGAGAGAGAGGGAGAGAGAATGTGAGAAAGAGAGAGAGAGAGAGAGAGAGAGAGAGAGAGAGAGAGAGAGAGAGAGAGAGAGAGAATGAGAAAGAGAGGGAGGGAGATGAGAGAGGAGAGAGAGAGAGAGAGAGAGAGAGAATGTGAGAAAGAGAGGGAGGGAAGGAGAAATGTGAGAAAGAGGGGAGGGAGATATATAGAGAGAGGGAGGGAAGGAGAGATGGAGAGAGAGATTTACATTAGGAAAGATTGAAGAAAACAACTAAATACAAAGATCTGAGTGTATCACTGGTTATATTACAGGAAACAGCTTCCCTAAATCACTGGCTTACATTATGTCTATCAATATCATTTGTAACTCATCAAATGTGAGTCGTGCAGTACAGATGTAGGATCTTTATATTTTGACCTGTATTGTCGCAGCAAAATAATACTGCAGCAACATGATTTGAAAGGCTATTAGCTGGTGAGGCTATTTCCTGCGGGGCAGGAAAATTCTGAGCAACAAAAGAGTGATCAAATGAAGATTCTACAGCTGTACTTGCCTCATTTCTGATGCATCTATGCTTTTAGCGCACTGCTTTACTCTCAAAAACGAACACCCTTGCCTCTCGCAATTGATTTTTTCCTACTAGCATTGGCTTTGCTGATAGCTACTTTAATGTGGAAAAAAATACTTACCATGACTGAGATGTGGGATCAATACATTAGATCAATACATTAGAGTATCGCAATATTATTTTTCACAACATTATTTTGGTAACTCCAAGTTTTAAAAAATGAAAAGCTAGGTAGTTAACTTTAGCTAGCGCTAGTCAACTGTACCTGCGCCAAAACTGGTATTTCTTCTCTAGCTTGTTACCATCTTTAAAAAAGAAATGGTGAGCCCACATGTTTGCAGCACTTTTATTTCCATGACTGATTAAAACTCGCTTTTACATGGCTCTCTTCCTTTTTTCCCATGCAACAGACAAGGTGAGCAATGTTTGGAAAATCGAATCGTAATACACAGAATCGTGAGAATCGCAATACATAACGTATCAGCATCTACACTACCAGTAGAACGTTTGGACACTCCTACTCAATCAAGGGTTTTTCTTTATTTTTACTATTTTCTACATTGTAGAAAGTGAATAAATAAAAATGATCAAATAATACATATGGAATCATGTGGTAAGTAAAAAAGTGTTAAACAAATTCTTCAAAGTAGCCCCCGTTTGTCTTGAAGACAGCTTTGCACACTCTTGGCATTCTCTCAACCAGCTTCACCCGGAATGATTTTCCAACAGTCTTGAAGGAGTTCCCACATATGCTGGGCACTTGTTGGCTGTTTTTCCTTCACTCTGCGGTCCATCACTCTCCAAGAGCAAACCAGATGGGATGGAGTATCTCTGCATAATTCTGTGGTAGACCTGCTGGTTAAGTGTGCCTTGAATTCTAAAGAAATCACTGACAGTGTCACCAGTAAAGCACCCCCACACCGTCACACCTCCTCCATGCTTCACGGTGGAAACCACACATGCTGAGATCATCCGTACACATACTCTTGAGTCTCACAAAGACATGGCGGTTGGAACCAAAAATCTCAAATTTGGACAGACTAAAAGGACAGATTTCCACTAGTCTAATGTCCATTGCTTGTGTTTCTTGGCCCAAGCAAGTCTCTTCTTATTTGTGTCCTTTCGTAATGGGTTCTTTGCAGCAATTCGCCTGATTCACGCCGTCTCAGTTGATGAAGCATTTATTTGGGCTGCAATCTGAGGTGCAGTTAACTCTATTGAAATTGTCCTCTGCAGCAGAGGTAACTCTGGGTCTTCCTTTTCTGTGGTGGTCCTGAATGCACTTGAAGAAACTTTCAAAGTTCTTGAAATTTTCCGTATTGACTGACCTTCATGTCTTAAAGTAATGATGGATTGTCATATCTCTTTGCTTATTTGAGCTGTTCTTGCCACAATACATTTATTTTGCATAACTCATCATGTACACTACCGTTCAAAAGTTAGGGGTCACTAAGACATTTTATTTTTTTAAGAAAAGCACATTTTTCGTCTGTTAAAATAACATCAAATTTATCATAAATACAGCGTAGACATTGTTAATGTTGTAAATTAGTATTGTAGCTGGAAACGGCAGATTTCTTTTATGGAATATCTGGCTCTAACCAGAATAGAAAAAGGAGTGGGAGGCCCCGGTGCACAACTGAGCAATAGGGACAAATACATTAGAGTGTCTAGTTTGAGAAACAGACGCCTCACAAGTCCTCAACTGGCAGCTTCATTAAATAGTACCTGCAAAACATCAGTCTTTATGTCAACAGTGAAGAGGCAACTCTGGGATGCTGGCCTTCTAGTAAAGCATTCAAATAAAGCATTATTTGTTCAACTGCAACTTCTGGGTTAGCTAGCTAGCTTAAGCTTGGTACCTAGCTAGCACCAATACAGCCAGCCTGAAAACAATGACCAGTAGAAACTGCAGTCATTTTCATTATTTTTAGCAATGATTTTGAAATCTTTGTGAGTAAGTATTAGCTAGGTAGCCACTTGATGTTCGCCGAACTTCAGTTCATGAAAATAAATAGCTAGCCAGCTACTTAACACTGTTGCCCAAAGCTAACGTTATAAGCAGCCAGCTAGCTTAATCTGGATAGTGAGGCTCAACCAGACCGGGGTATGTGTTGTGAAGCTAGCCACAATAAGGATTAGGCACAATAGTGGAATTTGCGGTTTGCCTTCAAAATAAAAGTACCTCTTTGAAAGTGATGCAGAAGGTTACAATTAGTGGAATCGTGCCATATTTAGACTAGATAATGTTAAACAAGGTTGTAAAGTGAAGCAATAAAATGGGGTATCAGTCTAGTCAGTGACACCCACAGAACACAACTGTGAAGAGCTCACCCAAATATTAATGTTGTAGCTCTTATCGCAGGACTGTATGAAATCACCTCCCCAGTCAGCCTATTGTGTGTACTAACATTCATATTGCACTGTACAGCTTTACATAAGGTTTGGGGATCAAAGAAATGGGGTATTTACAATGACGGCCTAACCCGGCAAAACCCGGACAACACTGAGCCAATTGTGCGCCGCCCTATGGGACTCCCAATCACGGCCGGATGTAATACAGGCCGTATTCGAACCAGGGACTGTAGTGACGCCTCTTGCACTGAGATGCAGTGCCTTAGATCGCTGCGTCCATGTGTGTGTGTTAACTATTTAACTGTACTAGAATGCTTAAAATGTAAAATATCGGTTATTGGTATAATTTTTTGGGCAAGAAAAATATTGGATATCAGTATCGGCAAAAATGTAATATCGGTGCATCACTAATGGGAACCTCTGCTCATGCTGACAGAATCAGAGCACTGAGGGCAGTGTAAAAGTGTTTCCCAAATCCAGTCCTCCAGTACCCCCAACAGCACACTTTTTTGAGGTAGCCCCGGACAAAAAAGCATGATTCAACTTGTTAAGGGATTGATGATTAGTTGACCAGTAGAATCAGGTGTGTTTGTCCGGGGCCACAACAAAAACATGTACTGTTGGGGGTACTCAACGACCAGAGTTGGGAATCACTGCACTAGGACACGTCCTAGCAAAACTATTTTTCTTCCAACACAACCTAGAGAGAACAGACAACAATGGGAACTTCTGCTACTGATTCTGACAAGCTATGCTTCATTAATTAGTATTACCAGCTAATTAAGCATATACACTGGAGGCAATTACACCGGCTTAACAATGACTGAATAAATCTGCACAATTAGGGAAGGGTGGAGACGATCGGCGAAAGAACAACCAGTACTGTACCGAGGTATGCGATGAAAACATCCAATTATTTCTCTAGGGCACTTTTAACTACAGTCATTTAGGCCTATATATTCACTTTGTTGTTTTCCTCATGTCCTTAACACTCCAGAGTTCTATGAAGCACTTTCCTGTCACAAGAGACTGACAGTTTGACCACAGAAGATCACTTGCCTTTCTGAAGAAAATGTAATGTGAATAAGAGGGCGATAGAGAAGGTGGACCAGTGAAATTCAGCATCAGAGGCAGGAGAGGGCGCTCTCTGTGTGTCTACATTCTGTTATTAAGTGAGCAAGACTGAATGATACAAAACTTGTATGTTCTCAATTAGTGTCATTTGAGGTCAAACTTATCATTGTGAAACTAATGGCGTGCATATTTTGTATCCTTTGTGTGTCTCTCTAACAGCTGTAAAAGCAGCCTACGTGAAGACTAGCAGGCACACTTTCTTCTCCTCAAGTATGCAGGCACACACACCGGG
Organism: Oncorhynchus keta; assembly: GCF_023373465.1. Taxonomy (NCBI): domain Eukaryota; kingdom Metazoa; phylum Chordata; class Actinopteri; order Salmoniformes; family Salmonidae; genus Oncorhynchus; species Oncorhynchus keta. The sequence goes on along the minus strand of NW_026290921.1, from coordinate 332,279 downwards.
GCCAAGCGAGCAGTGCAATGTCGGGCCTCAAAGTCAACAGGTGGATGAGGATAATTGAATCAGATGTGTCTGGAGTCTGAGGCCCAGAGATCAAAGCTGTGCCAGCCAGGCAGGTCGGGGCTAGGGGAGAGAGAGGGGGAGTGTGTGTGTGTGTCTCTGCTGCTGCAGCCAGTCTTATTAAAACAGCCTGACATCTATACGCTTCGTCCATGACCTCCAGGTGCAGGAGCCAGAGGCCCTAGGTCTCACCCTCAGGCACCCCAAGGAAGGCAGCCAGACCCTGTGGCACAAACAAGACGTGGACCCCTTAACTCAACCACCTGGAGGCAAGGTCAACGAACAGACTCTGGCCTTACAGGGAAAGACCCGAGGCGGCTAAACAGGTCATTTATAAAAGCTGTTTGATGTCTGATGCTGCAAGGACAATGTTATTGTCACACTTGGCGAGGGGGATGGAGAGGGAGAGGTTAGGGGGTCTCATGTGTGGAGCTCAGATGATAGACAGGAGTCAGGGTGAGTAAAACAGAATGAGGAAAAACAAAGAGAGAGAAACAGAAGGGATTCACATATAGGGGTTAACAAATATGATGCTAACCACCACCACACATTCATCCTTCCACCTTTGCCTGTTTGCTATGAGGGGAGACAGACCAGAAATTCCCCTCGTCTATAGTAACGAATGCAACACTTCCATACATGCCGAGTCAACATTCGGCTCCCCCAACACATACACACACTTCGTCTCTCTCCCCCTTCTCTCAGAGCTCTCCAAGGAATGCCAAAGACAACAACGTGTGAAGACAATCGTGGCGTGTTTAAGGCCTGATCCATAAGTGAAATGCAAGTACCAGGAGTCGGCAGGTAGGCTTCACACCAGGGCCTATGAGGATGATCTCTTAACCTGGAACAGCTTGCTACCCCCATTCCTTTCACAGACACAACTAGACTTTATCCGTTGAGAACAGAGAGAACCATCACGGACGACATCACCGGTTCTGCCGGTAAGTAACGCCATCTTGTGGCCAAATCTGGAACTTACTCACTCCAGCCAAACATGGTGTCTCTCCTAGCCAGTTAAAAACAGAGTTTCTAAACCTAGAGGCCCAACAAAAGGATACTTCCGAGATTTTAGGAAGATGTTCCTAATGTTTTGTATACTCAGTGTAGAACAGGATTGCCAGATATAGAACAGGATTGCTGATACAGTCTAACCTGCAAGCACCCCAAAGTTAAATGACTACTTGACCTATCACCCCATTGCCTGATTAATGGCATGAGGCAGAGATCAAAAGATCATACATCACAAGGAGTCAAATTAGGTCCCTAGAGTTTTATCTAAATGGGAGAGACACATTAAAGAGCATGTGTACTAAGTCATTTTCTCCATGAGGCCTTCAACCTGTGATCTATACGCTCTTTAAATGCTCTTATCCCAATCAGACACAAGTCAGACAAAATCAAATCCAGCTCTTCAATACAACCAGTGTAGTACTTAGGCTAAATGAGGTTACCGTTAGACATGCTTGTGTAACTGGTCAGACTTGTGACAAGGACATCTCGTACGTCATGCCAACAACTTTTCACAATCAAACGTACGTGTATCTTTAAAGTGACAATACACATAAGCCCACAAACAGAACCATCATGAATCTATCTGACCTGAATGGTTCTTTGGCTCAAGATGCCACTGAATTTTCAACTGCAAGCAACTAGTCGTTCCTATCAACACATGTTTAATGACATTTTCCAAGAACCACTCACCACTGTCCCCTTGGCCCAGATAAAAAAAAAGTAGATTCAAAGCATTTACAGGTCCCTCCCTCATTGAATTGGGACTACCCATTGGGCACAATGGATAGGCCCAACGTCTAGTTTTGATTTGCATTTGGTTGAGTTATCAACTAATGTGAAATCAACCAAAAATGTAATCATGTCATTGGATTTAGGTTAAAAGTTAGGTGAAGGCCTCCAGAGTGGCGCAGCGGTCTAAGGCACTGCATTGCAGACTTGCGGCGTCATTACAGCCTGGGCTTAAATCCCATAGGGCGGCGTCCCATAGGGCAGCGCACAATTGGCCCAGCATAGTCCAGGTTAGGGGAGGGTAGGGCTGGGGGCTTTACTTGGATCATCGCGCTCTAGCGACTCCTTGTGGCGGGCCGGGCGCCTGCATGCTGACTCGGTTGTCAGTTGAAAGGTGTTTCCTCCGACACATTGGTGCAGCTGGCTTCCGGGTTAAGCGGACTGGTGTTAAGAAGTGCGGCTTGGCGGGACATGTTTCGGAGGACCCATGACTCGACCTTCGTCTCTCTCGTGCACGTTGGGAATTTGCAGCAATGAGACAAGATCGTAATCACGAAATTGTGCAGAAAAAAATACTAAATTCCCTTACGTTTATGACTTTTTGCAAATCCAATCATTTTTCCACATTGATTTGATTTTGTTTAATTACATGGAAACAATGTTTTTGCAGTGGGTAGCAGCCTAGTAAAGAGATTGGCTAAAGGGCTCCAAATTAATGCTTGTCCTCTTGTCCGGAACAAGTTAATATACAGTGCCTTGCGAAAGTATTCGGCCCCCTTGAACTTTGCGACCTTTTGCCACATTTCAAGCTTCAAACATAAAGATATAAAACTATTTTTTTGTGAAGAATCAACAACAAGTGGGACACAATCATGAAGTGGAACGACATTTATTGGATATTTCAAACGTTTTTAACAAATCAAAAACTGAAAAATTGGGCGTGCAAAATTATTCAGCCCCCTTAAGTTAATACTTTGTAGCGCCACCTTTTGCTGTGATTACAGCTGTAAGTCGCTTGGGGTATGTCTCTATCAGTTTTGCACATCGAGAGACACATTTTTTCCCATTCCTCCTTGCAAAACAGCTCGAGCTCAGTGAGGTTGGATGGAGAGCATTTGTGAACAGCAGTTTTCAGTTCTTTCCACAGATTCTCGATTGGATTCAGGTCTGGACTTTGACTTGGCCATTCTAACACCTGGATATGTTTATTTTTGAACCATTCCATTGTAGATTTTGCTTTATGTTTTGGATCATTGTCTTGTTGGAAGACAAATCTCCGTCCCAGTCTCAGGTCTTTTGCAGACTCCATCAGGTTTTCTTCCAGAATGGTCCTGTATTTGGCTCCATCCATCTTCCCATCAATTTTAACCATCTTCCCTGTCCCTGCTGAAGAAAAGCAGGCCCAAACCATGATGCTGCCACCACCATGTTTGACAGTGGGGATGGTGTGTTCAGGGTGATGAGCTGTGTTGCTTTTACGCCAAACATAACGTTTTGCATTGTTTCCAAAAAGTTCAATTTTGGTTTAATCTGACCAGAGCACCTTCTTCCACATGTTTGGTGTGTCTCCCAGGTGGCTTGTGGCAAACTTTAAACAACACTTTTTATGGATATCTTCAAGAAATGGCTTTCTTCTTGCCACTCTTCCATAAAGGCCAGATTTGTGCAATATACGACTGATTGTTGTCCTATGGACAGAGTCTCCCACCTCAGCTGTAGATCTCTGCAGTTCATCCAGAGTGATCATGGGCCTCTTGGCTGCATCTCTGATCAGTCTTCTCCTTGTATGAGCTGAAAGTTTAGAGGGACGGCCAGGTCTTGGTAGATTTGCAGTGGTCTGATACTCCTTCCATTTCAATATTATCGCTTGCACAGTGCTCCTTGGGAAATCTTTTTGTATCCAAATCCGGCTTTAAACTTCTTCACAACAGTATCTCGGACCTGCCTGGTGTGTTCCTTGTTCTTCATGATGCTCTCTGCGCTTTTAACAGACCTCTGAGACTATCACAGTGCAGGTGCATTTATACGGAGACTTGATTACACACAGGTGGATTGTATTTATCATCATTAGTCATTTAGGTCAACATTGGATCATTCAGAGATCCTCACTGAACTTCTGGAGAGAGTTTGCTGCACTGAAAGTAAAGGGGCTGAATAATTTTGCACGCACAATTTTTCAGTTTTTGATTTGTTAAAAAGTTTGAAATATCCAATAAATGTCGTTCCACTTCATGATTGTGTCCCACTTGTTGTTGATTCTTCACAAAAAAATACAGTTTTATATCTTTATGTTTGAAGCCTGAAATGTGGCAAAAGGTCTCAAAGTTCAAGGGGGCCGAATACTTTCGCAAGGCACTGTATATATATATATATTTAAGACAAGAAGAATAAACTATAGATTTAAGTTGTCCGAATGGAAACAAAAAAATGTATCACAAAAATCACAATATCAAACAAATACAACGATCAGAATTGGATCAGAGGCTAACATTGGAATAATATTAAAATATATTTTCATGTACATAAATAAAAAAAGCCTAGACATCATAGTGGAAGTGATATGCATATTGGCTACAGCCTCATGTCCAAACCAACGCTGACATGAGGGAGGAAGCAGACAATGTTGCCAAACTGTCATGAGACTTTTAATTACATACATATAGGCTAAACACCAGTCATGTTAGACAAAAAATAATGAAGGATAATAAACATCAATGTCTATAAGCTTGATTCTGTCGTCATGCTGGAGGAACAGTTCGTTCAGATCAAATGGTCACATGACGGAGAGTGGAAGGAAAGGGAAAGAAGGACCGTGCCTGTTGAGCACCGCACATCCCCCATCTTTAGTCTAAGAGGAGGTGGTTAGCATTTGGAAACTATTTAACCATAAACTTAAATGGTTTAAAACCTAGATGTTTTATGTCATCTTATGAAGTGGGTCTTACCAGGTGGCGAATCGCATCTCTGCATGTCTGGCAGACATATCAGTGTGGATGACGGATCACCACCTCAAGCTGAACCTCGGCAAGACGGAGCTGCTCTTCCTCCCGGGGAAGGACTGCCCGTTCCATGATCTCGCCATCACGGTTAACAACTCCATTGTGTCCTCCTCCCTGAGCGCTAAGAACCTTGGCGTGATCCTGAAAACATCAAGGCGGTGGCCCGTGAGAGGAAGGTCCTACTTGTCATCTCCCGTCTGGAAACACTGTTGGCTGGGCTCCCTGCCTGTGCCATTAAACCCCTACGCCATTGAAACTGGCTTCAGTTGAAGCTCGCATCCGCTACAAGACCATGGTGCTTTCTGATCAGGCCCTACACCCAAACAAGGGCACTGTTCTATTGGTTTTCAAATCAACCATTCCATTTTACCCCCTGTCCAGCAGCCAAAGGAATAAAACAGCATTTTTCTCATGTTCTATTGGTTTTCAAATCAACATTATTTTACTGTCCAGCAGCCAAAGGAATAATTCTAGTCACTTTAGTAACCCATACTAGTTAGATCTCCCCTTTGCTAATCTGTGTCACATGAAACCACTCGCGCATCTGTGTGCTTTTGAGAACAGTGTTTCCCTGCCAATTGCATTTAGGAACATTTGCCCCTAGCTTACAGCCAAGTGTGCATTTTTAAGCTTATAATATGAAGAAATAAAACTTTATCAACATTTTAGGGTAGACAGACTGATCTGATGCATCAGGCCTCATTGCTTTTCTTTCATGTGCAGCGGTTGTATGAATTTTGGGTCAGTCGTCCCAGAACTGTCCCAGTTTTGAACCGTAGACATATTTTTTGGTGTCCCAGGGAAAATGGGAAGCCATTAATTTCAGCCCTGGCCTGAATTATTTATCTTTATTATTTATAAAGGCATAAAAAGCATTTGGTTGTAATTGTAATGTTGCAATGTTTTATAGGCTACCAAGTGTGGCCAACCATCCTCCAGGAAAGCCTTAAAGGGGCAGTGTTGTATTTTGAGATAGGCTTGACTATGCAAAGATTGTAGCCTAGATTTTTGTCTGATTCTCTATGGCAGTGGTTCCCAAACTTTTTATAGTCCCGTACACCTTCAAACATTCAACCTCCAGCTGCGTAGCCCCTATAGCACCAGGGTCAGCGCACTCTCAAATTTTGTTTTTGCCATCATTGTCAGCCTGCCACAAACACTATACAATACATTTATTTAACATAAGGATGAGTGTGAGTTTTTGTCACAGCCCGGCTCGGGGGAGGTGACAAAGAGCTCTTATAGGACCAGGTCACAAATAATAATAATCAATAATTTTGCTCTTTATTTAGCCATCTTACATTTGAAACTGTATTTGCTCATCAAAAATGGTGAATAATTCACCACAGGTTAATGAGAAGGGTATGCTTGACAGGATGCACATAACTCTGCAATGTTGGGTTGTATTGGAGTGAGTCTCAGTCTTAAATCATTTTCCACACAGTCTGTGCCTGTATATCGTTTTCATGCTAGTGAGGGCTGAGAATCCACTCTCACATAGTTACGTGGTTGCAAAGGGCATCAGTGTCTTAACAGTGCGATTTGCCAAGGCAAGAAGCTCTGAGCGCAGCCCAATCCAGAAATCTGGCAGTAGCTTCTGATTAAATAACATTTTCATAAAACCACTTGTTGCAATTTCGATGAGGCTCTCTTGTTCAGATATCACTAACTGGACTGGAGGCAGGGCATGAAAGGGATAACGAATCCAGTTGTTTGTGTCAGTCCGTTTCGGGAAAGTACCTGTGTAATTTATAACCCAGCTCACTCAGGTGCTTCGTATATCTCATTTGACATTGTCTGTCAGCTTGAGTTCATTTCCACACCATCATACAATGATAGAAAGACCTGTGTGTTGTCCTTGTTAATGCAGACAGAAAAGAGCTCCAACTTCTTAATCATAGCCTCAATTTTGTCCCGCACATTGAATATAGTTGCGGATAGTCCCTGTAATCTTAGATTCAGATCATTCAGGCAAGAAAAAACATCACTCAGATAGGCCAGTCGTGTGAGAAACTCGTCATCATGCAAGCGGTAAGACAAGTGAAAATTATCCTCTGTCCATATCTGATTGCACTGTCATGAGGTATTCTGTCAAGCTGCCGAAAACAATGCAGACTGCTCAAAAAGAGCACAACCATGTCGATTATGTTGTGTAAATTCAACGAAATAGCTACGTCAATGCAATGTGATTATATTAATTAAAAACAAGTTAAATGTAATCAAATGTAATCTACGTAATCCCCAAAAGTAATTATTTAGCATGAGGGCCATAAACAATAACTAGTAATGCTGCAAACTCCAAGAAAGGTTCAAATCTACCCTTTCTGGTAAATATAGTTATAAATTGCTGAGCAGTAGTCACTTATCAGGACATGATACATCATACAAAATATTTCATATTTGTATTTCCTATTCAACAGAACTGTTGAAAAAGGCTTATTTGACAGTGTATTTCGCTGAAATATGTATTATCAATTTTATATGCTTTCATAAAACCACTAATATAAGGAAGATGTCACCTTCCTTATAACTGTAAAATACACATTTGTCTGTTGAGTGTTAGAGAAAGTTAGCATATTTTCAAAAGGTCTCTCTTGATCAAAATGTCTGCCCCCATCGCTGTAAACGTCTCACAGAGCTCTAGCTTGGCTTCCTGAACTCGTTAGGAACTCACCTTTCATTTCATATTAATATTGTCTGTCTATGACAAACAAAGTGTTTGTTTAAAATCTAGAATTATTTTAGATAATGGCTATCGACTTGATCTCTCCTGCAGTGCTATGATGTAAGGATTGCAGACATGTGCTTTGTCAGTGGCTGTGACGTATTTCAGCCAAAGTTTATCAGAAGAGCTACAAAGATTAAATCCCAGCCAAGTGGTTTCAATGTTGTCCTTGAATGGCAGACAGGGCATCCAGCATATTTAATTGGAGGAAAAAAGTGCAAATTTGTTGAATCCTGTTCAGTCAGAGGTCATAAACAGGCAACAATTAGCTCCCAGAGGGTTGTTTTCAGATATTAAGAACCTAGTCACAGGAAAACTGTAAACATAGACAGATTAAACCTATGAACAGACAAGTAAAGTATGTATGTCCATATCTGTTGCACTGTCATGAGTATTCTGTAGACCGAAAAACAATGCAGACTGCTCAAAAAGGCAGTCCAGCATATTATGTTGTGTTTCAACGAAATAGCTACGTCAATGCAAGGGGACTTAGAAAATTAAAAACAAGTTTTTGTAATAACTAGAAAATGTAATCTACGTAATGCCCAGTAGGGTGACATAGTCAGAATAAACAGGTGAACAGACATTAAAGTATGTATGCAAATACTGTAAAAAACTTGTTGAGTATCTTAGACAATGTTTCAGAATTCAAGGGTGAGGTGGTCATTCCAGCAATTTAACACTTTTCCCAGAAAAAAGTCAATGCAGAATCACAGGTCCCATAAACAGGGGTCTACTTTAAATCTAAGAGGTTTTTGAGTGGTCTAGAGGAATAACACTAGGAAACAATGTTGAATAAACACTTTTGCCCAGAGGGTGAGGTGGTCTATTCCAGAATAAACGCTTTTGCCCAGAGGGTGAGGTGGTCTATTCCAGAATAAACACTTTTGCCCAGAGGGTGAGGTGGTCTATTCCAGAATAAACACTTTTGCCCAGAGGGTGAGGTGGTCTATTCCAGAATAAACACTTTTGCCCAGAGGGTGAGGTGGTCTATTCCAGAATAAACACTTTTGCCCAGAGGGTGAGGTGGTCTATTCCAGAATAAACACTTTTGCCCAGAGGGTGAGGTGGTCTATTCCAGAATAAACACTTTTGCCCAGAGGGTGAGGTGGTCTACTCCAGAATAAACACTTTTGCCCAGAGGGTGAGGTGGTCTATTCCAGAATAAACACTTTTGCCCAGAGGGTGAGGTGATCTATTCCAGAATAAACACTTTTGCCCAGAGGGTGAGGTGGTCTATTCCAGAATAAATACTTGTGTGTGTTTGAATTCAGCAGACGTCTACTGTGGCTGGCAGGCATAGCAGTTGAGTATGTAGCTTAAGCTCTAGTCTATGCCAGGGAATAACCTACCTGTGTGTGTTAGAGTAGGCTGTGGGAGGGGACCTGGCCCTCTCTCTGAGCAGGCTGTCCCAGGAGTCGCCACCCTGGCCCAGCTCTCCCTGTTACCCAGTCAGGCAGGCCTGCAGTGCTCCGCTCCAGGCCCCGCCACATAGAGGCTCGTCAAAGTAGATGGACTGGCAATGAGAAAAGGTGCAGAGCTGAGTTTAGCCATCAAAAACAGTCAAAAACATATAACATGCAGTCTACAAAGTACTATAAAATTGAATATCATGAATTAAACAAATAAACAAACATAAGCAACATGGGCAGTCTACTAGCATTATAGAGTAGAAAGTATACTATTTATAGTAGCTTACATCATCAGCGCACTTTAGTACTATACCGAGGACTGTTTGTTTACCATATATGTTGGTAGAGTCTTGAGATTGCCTGACTCTGGCTTGTGGCTGAAAGGGCCCTCCAGGACCCCTCTTCTGAGCATGTGCAGGAGCAGGCGGGCGTACATGTTGCGGTTCTTGCGTCCCATCAGGCCCGAGCCGGATACACCTGGGTCACACAGCTTCTTGATCCACAGGGCACACAGCTGGCGCTCTGAGGTCAAATAGGGAGCAAGAAATTACAATCAATGCATTACTAATATATGTGACAATTACAATTTATAGAACACTTGATTTTTAGTAATACAACTCATTTTACTGTAGGCCTACCTGTCTTGTGGGGGAGTTTTAGGACATATGGTTTCATGTCAACCAGGTGATGGTCAAACTCTGAGTCCAGTTTCTCCCATGTCTCTTCTTGTTTGTTCATAATGTCCTGCACATTGGGAACAACACATTTAACGTGTTACTTTCGACTGGTTACTGTGTTTACATGCAAACATGTCCACTCCGCCCCTCAGAGCACATTTTAGCTATTGCTTCACAAAAACCACGCGCAACTAAACTACTTCAGAACTAGAAGTTTCAATACAAATGTAGCAAGTCTTTGCTGTTACTGTCATCAATTCGGCATCCCTGCATAGAACTAACGTTGGAAGAGTTAGCTACACACAGACTGAGCCACCAAGCTCAGCTGGCTAATAACAACTGAACCGTTGCTAGACACTTCGAATAGCATCGAGAAGGTGAGGACGGCATATCTATCCTACAAGCTATCTCTCACAACTGAATCTGACATATAGTTAGTTTGCCAAATCTGGCTAGCATCAGTTATGTTGCTAACAGTAGTTCAAGCAGCACATCAAAACGACAAAACAAAGTGGCCCGCGCACTTAGTATTCACTTCTAATTTGTATAAATGTTACTCGTTAGTTAGATAATTACGATATATTACACTTCAAGATAACATTGTGCGATAATACTGGAAAAATTAGAGTTATTGGCTTATTATTACCAGCTTCTGCAGATCTAAACGGTTCAAACTTCTGCTACACAGACTGCGCCCTACGTCACATCCTTTTTCCGAAACAGAAAACGGGAGCGTCCTTGTTGTCATAGAAACTGTCAAGCTCATGCTGTCATTTCCAAAATGGTACCCTTTCTGTGCATTTGCAAGATGTTGCATTGAGTATAGAGTTAAATAGTTGTACATAATTCTGTGATGCGTTTACTATGCACAGTTCTGTTTGGTTCTAGGTTAAATAAAATACAAATAATAATAATATTTGGAAACCAGCAGTCTAGACTAAGCCCATTTGTAAATAGTTTCAAATAGAACTATTTACAGGATTTTTAAATATATTTTTAAATGCTTTCAAATACTAAAAAGTTGTTGGATTCGGCCACATTGTTTTAAAATACTGAATGACAAACAAACAAGTATTTAAAATGTATGCCTATTTGAACCCAGGTCTGCCGTGATGTTACTTTCGACTAGTATGTTTACATGCAAACATGTACACTCCACCCCCCAGAGTACATTTTAGCATTTTCAAAAATTCCACATAACATTCTACACTATACATAAAGTCAGCAAAAAAAATAAACGTCCTCTCACTGTCATCTGCGTTTATCTTCAGCAAACTTAACATGTGTAAATATTTGTATGAACATAAGATTCAACAACTGAGACATAAACTGAACAAGTTCCACAGACATGTGATGAACAGAAATGGAATAATGTGTCCCTGAACAAAGGAGGGGTCAAAATCAAAGGTAACAGTCAGTATCTGGTGTGGCCACCAGCTGCATTAAGTACTGCAGTGCATCTCCTCCTCATGGACTGCACCAGATTTTCTTGATGTGAGATGTTACCCCACTCTCCCACCAAGGCACCTGTAAGTTGCCGGACATTTCTGGGGGAATGGCCCTATCCCTCACCCTCCGATCCAACAGGTCCCAGATGTGCTCAATGGGATTGAGATCCAGGCTCTTCGCTGGCCATGGCAGAACACTGACATTCCTGTCTTGCAGGAAATCACGCACAGAGCGAGCAGTATGGCTGGTGGCATTGTCATGCTGGGGGTCATGTCAGGATGATACTGCAGGAGGGGTACCACATGAGGGAGGAGGATGTCTTCCCAATAACGCACAGCGTTGAGATTGCCTGTAATGACAACAAGCTCAGTCCGATGATGCTGTGACACACTGCCCCAGACCATGACGGACCCTCCACCTCCACCCGATCCCGCTCCAGAGTACAGACCTCAGTGTATGCTCATTCCGTTGACGATAAACGTGAATCCGACCATCACCCCTGGTGAGACAAAACCGCGACTCGTCAGTGAAGAGCACTTTTTGCTAGTCCTGTCCGTTCCAGCGACGGTGGGTTTGTGCCCATAGGCAATGTCGTTGCCGGTGATGTCTGGTGAGGACCTGCCTTACAACAGGCCTACAAGCCCTCAGTCCAGCCTCTCAGCCTATTGTAGACAGTCTGAGCGCTGATGGAGAGATTGTGTGTTCCTGGTGTAACTCGGGCAGTTGTTGTTGCCATCCTGTACCTGTCCCGCAGGTGTGATGTTCGGCTGTACCGATCCTGTGCAAGTGTTGTGACACGTGGTCTGCCACTGCGAGGACGATCAGGTGTCCCCCTGTAGCACTGTCTTAGGTGTCTCAAAGTACAGACATTGCAATTCATTGCCCTGGCCACATCTGCAGTCCTCATGCCTCCGTGCAGCATGCCTTAGCCACGTTCACGCAGATGAGTAGGGACCTGGGCATCTTTCTTTTGGTGTTTTTCAGAGTCAGTAGAAAGGCCTCTTTAGTGTCCTAAGTGTTCATAACTGCCCTTAATTGCCTACCGTGTGTAAGCTGTTAGTGTCTTAATGACAGTTCCACAGGTGCATGTTCATTAATTGTTTATGGTTCATTGAACAAGCATGGGAAACAGCGTTTAAACCCTTTACCCTTTTCTGTGAAGAGTTATTTTTGGATTTTTAAGAATTATCTTTGAAAGACAGGGTCCTTAAAAAGGTTTATTTTTTTGCTGAGTTTACATGGTAAACCAAAATCATGATATTAATAGCATATTGTCTTTTTTATTTTTGTAATGGAAATGTTTAGGCCTATTATCAATATCATGAATTTGGTGTACTATTTATAGGGCTAGCTGGTTTGGTTTGCGAAAGTGATTGAACATGTTTTTTCAGCAAGCAATGCCATTCTTTATTCATTAGGTCGTTCAAATAAAGGAGTTTATTTTGTATGCCTTTGATATTGTAAGTAGAAATTGGGCACCAATAATGAATGTGTTATATTCAATGAATATAGACCACATGGAAAATTCTATCAAATGTTTTATATGAATAAACACTTGTTAAAAATTCAGCATTATGTCATCCCTCTGACTTCCAGGAAGGTTCTTAACCCAAACGTTTCTCCAAGTTTTCACATCATTGTAAAGCCCTAGTTGCTTTGATAAAGTCATTCTTGAAGAGTATTTATTTCATGTGATTAATGATTCATTTTAAGGTTTAAAAGAATTCCCTCATTTTAGTGTCAACCCTGTTATGTAACCTGAACTCTTGTTTTAATATGGTAAAACTATTCCCTTTTAAATATTTGTTTTCAAAATAAACATGTTACATCTGATAGTCAAATCATAATGTAAAAGCAGGTGGGATGGTTCTACTCTTTTTGGCAATTTTCTGGTGTTTTGTAGTGGAAAACTGGGTGAGTTGAGAACATGTAAATTCTGTTACCCATAGATAGACAGGCTAGAAACTTTTTAACAATTTCATTTTCTCGTGTGAAGCTTGCACCTCCCTCTTGCACACAACAAGCTTCCAATTCCCCGTCACAATGGGATTCATGGCTGATTTAAAATTAGATTTAAAATGTTATGGTCAAACCTATTACTTTATTTGGCACTTAATTAGGTACTTACTTTAGTCTTTTTTACCTCTTGAGATGGGAAAAGTTTTTACAAATTATTGAACATGTGCTCTTTATGGCAGAATGTTACAATGAGGTGTAATCCAAAGATTCTTTCACCAAATCGCACATTTTAAAAGGCACCGAATTGGTGGAACGACCTAGAAATCGATGTGGCGAGGCAAGGTCATGCAGCCTGCTCACGATGAAACTAAAGAAAGTGGTCTGTGCAACAGAGGTAGATTTTGGAAACAAAAGGTTGAACTGGGATTGTCCCAGGTACAAACATATTTGTTACCAGAAATTATATAGGTCTACCTTTATGAGCTAGCCTAAATACAGATTATTTCCTGGAATAGCCTACCACTGTAGTAATAAACCTCATCCACATGATGGCAATGCTGACTTGCAATTTCCAACAGCTGCAGTTCAACACTGGATATCATATTATTGACGTCACTTGGAATGAAAAAGAAGCGCTCATCGGTGGCTCTAGCAAAAAGGGAAACCCGCTGTCCAGTGGCTATTTCGCAGTTGCGGTAGCCTATAGTATTTTAGTGAGCGTGTAGAAATACAAGTGAAGATACCTTTGGAGTAAAACTGAACCGTACGACCGTGTAGCCTACTTTTTTTCTGCAATGGCTGATCATCATCTTTTACATTATAGCGACTCAGCTGCGGTTGGGAACCGTTTCGCCCGCAAAGGTGCTCTGCGGCAGAAAAACGTGCATGAAGTCAAAAATCACAAATTTACTGCCAGGTTTTTCAAGCAACCAACATTCTGCAGTCATTGCACAGACTTCATATGGTAAGCATCAATGCTCTTGCGCACCCGTCATTGTGTGAAAGGGGAGAGGAAAAGTTGGTGCGCTCTCGTCATTCCGGTCGTGTTATTGTATTTCCTTGTTTACCCTATTTGTTGTTTTGAATTATGCAAAATAGTTGCCTTTTATGTAAAGTGGTAAATGGTTTTTCAGAGGCACTGTCAGATATTAGAACCTTATAATTAGCCTATTAGGCGCTTATCCTCATCAAATGTATAAATTTATTAATTCAAATGATACCTTCTGTTATTAAATTAATTGGATGTAATAGTTAGAAATGTTCAATAAATTCCATGATGCGAACAGTTCATTTCACATGTGCCAGCATACCTTCCAAAAGGTGGACTGGGGACAACAAGGAGACATCATGTCAGGTGTGAAGCAGCAGCAGGCCAACTCAGCAATCAGAACCTGGGGCATGGTCCTAGTGCTCGTAAAATCATATGAAGCTCGCCATTCACCTTCCAAAAACAGCTCCCACACACTGAGGGATATCTAGCAACCACCAAGCTTACCATCCTGAGGCAACTGAGTATAGCTGGTGGGCTGCAGGATGACCACAAAGTGCTGTCAAACCCAGCCAGGTGAAACCCCTGCAGGGACGCAATGCCCCAGTAGTAAGCCAGTGACTCAGCCCCTGTGGGTTAGAGGCAGATTCCCAGTGGAACAGAACTCCGGCCAGGCAGAGAGAGCAAGGGGGTGGCGGTTTGTTCATCCAGAGACCAGCATGGTCGAATAATAGTAAGGCAGAACAGTTGAAACTGGAGCAGCAGCATCCAGGTGGACTGGGGACAACAAGGAGACATCATGTCAGGTAGGGGGCATGGTCCTAGGGCTCACTACTGGAGCAGCAGCATCAACAGCAAGGAGTCATCATGACCCACTAGGGCTCAGGTCCTCCGAGAGATTAGAGAACGCACTTCAGTTAAAGACTTAAACAAACTGGCCCCCCGACACAAACTTGAGACCTGAGACAGGAGGGGACAGGAGACACTTTGCTTAACCCCACCCACTCCAAAGCACAGCTGAGGGATATCAACCACCAACTGGGACAAGGCTAGTATAGCCCACAAAGATCCCGTTGACCACAACAGTGAAAAATGGTGACGCTCTAGGGACGGCATGAGAGAAAAGTAAGCCAGTGACTCAGCCCCTCCAGCTGTTTGCTCCAGAGCCTTTCCTGTCACCCTCCCACTCCTGGGCCAGACTACACTTCATATGGGACAATTAAAGGAGGCCTGACATGGGTAGGCAGACCGTCTTGTGAGAAAGCCCTGCCTAGCTGTTTGCTTAGAAATTTAGTGTACCGTAGCGTACGGTAGGTGTACGGCAGGACCAAATCAGAGAGATAGGTAGGAGCAAGCCCATGTAATGCTTTGTAGGTTAGCAGTGAAACCTTAAAATCAGCCCTTGCTTTGACAGGAAGCCAGTGTAGAGAGGCTAGCACTGGAGTAATATTATAGCCTGGAGAAGTCTGAACTCTCAATCCATTGTACCTGTGCCACAGATCTTTCCATGCCTTGTCCATGCCATGTCTTATAGCCTGGAAACGTCTAAACTCCATCTACTGTAAATGAGTACCATCAAATGATATAGCAATAACCCCACTGCTAGCTCTGGTCCAGTGCATTAGTGTGCTTTCCTTTACTAGTTGAGGAAAGCTCACTACTGCCCCTGGACCAGATCTACCCCACTGGGCACAGATGTCAGGTCATCTAATTAGTTTACATTTGGTTAAGATGTCAACATGAATTCAAAACATTTCACATCATTTGATTTAGGTTGTTTTTTAAATGAACTAAATGCCCTTAAGACTTTTTGCAAATCCAAATTGATCCAATGTTGACACATTGATGTGTTGAAATGTGTTGAATGACAGTGGTCCCAGTGGGACCCTACTGTATGACTTGGAGCATCAGAAGTACAGGTAAGACCACTATCTGTCCTGCTGTCACTCACTGCTCCTTCTCACTTCTTTTCACAGGGGATTTGGGAAACAAGGATTCCAGTGCCAAGGTAACCCAGTGTTCTGCCTATGTGTACATGTTTACACTCATATTTGCATGTGTACAGCAGTGGCGGTTCTAGACCATTTCGGGGTGCAAGCTGGGGCCAGTTGTACTTTTAGAGGGGCCAGTTACATTATCATTTTCTTCACTGGATGCAGGCAAAAGACCTTGTTCATAATCATCATCATTGCCACTGTCTAATAACAGATGTAGAGAACGATAACTAATTTCTGCTGTGTAAAAATGATTTCATACTCCACATTTAGGGTGGCCACAAGGGGTTCCAAAATTGTCACAGGGGCACTGGTCGCCCCTGCCCCCAGAACCGCTAGTGATGTACAGTAATTTACAGGTGTACACTCATGTTAGCTTAGCATTAGGTATCCACTTTCCATATACTGTATGATGCACTTCCTATAGTTCCAGTACCAACAGTTAATCATTAATAGTCATACCACTGTACAAGGATGTTGAACTGTCCACAAGCCAGTTTGGTTGATGTCAAATTCACTAGCAATCTACAAGTGAAGATGCCAGCTGCTTGTTCCTTTTATGGTTACTGTACATCTCAAAGCCCTGCTCAGAGTGCAACAATGTCTGCTATTCTTCCAAGAGCAAGGATACAGTCAGTGAAGGCTTCTGAATCCACCAGCACCAAAGTACTTCCCCATAGACAACAGTTTAGACATTGTGTGTAGTCTAGTAGGGCTCATTGAGTGTGTTAAACTGTTCCGTCCAGACAGTGAGGTGATGACTGGCTAATCACTGGCTGGAGATTTAACTGCTCTTACATGTATACTTTATGCAGTCTGTTCTCCTGAAGTGTAAACCCATCATACCATAATTCTATTCTCATTATTGTTCAGACAAGATGCTTCTTTCTTATAGCTTGTTGATAATCAGGTCATTATTCACTCTTCCTCAGTAACTCTTAATATCTGGCAAAAACGTGGATGGGGCCAGTGTTCTCAAATTTACTTCAAAAGTGCAGCATTGCCCCTTTTCAGGCTTCTCCCAAATATGGCATTCGCTAACAGTCTTCCACAGAAAAGTTCAACTACAGTACACTGCCTTTGTCAGTGCACTTTCACATTCTGTTTGATGAATTAATGTGCATGCAGAGCCACTTAATATGACTAAATACCAACGGTATCAGTTCTCTAGTCACAGCTGGAGGCCTTTGATTAGTCACTTTAAGACTGGTTGGAAAAGTTAGTGAAGGATTTACAGCAATACCCAAGTTCCCAGTATCTGAAATGTAATTGTGTGTTTGAATCTCTCGGAGTCAAATTGTAACTATGGGGAAGGGTAAAGGAAAACTGACTGGTCGATTGTAAGCAATAGCAAATCTAAGTTCCCAAAGTAACCATTGCATTCAGAACAGCAAAATATAATTCCATGCCAAAAGTTTATTGGACATTCGCGCATCACCAAGGGGGATGAACGTCATGTAGAAACTATAGGATGTAGAAAACATTAGTACCAAGTAATCAAAGCAAATCACATCTGGAATGCCATACACGCTCACACTTCCCTTAAAGCCCATCATTCATGCATCAATTGCCAATGTCTGTGGGGAGAAACATTTGTCAGTCATCCAAATTAGACTACTGTACACATGTAGTTGTAACAGTAGCGGAGGATAGGATACTGCGCTCCTTTGGATCCAGCACTTGGTCTAAGGAGAGGCTGGTTAGGCACAGGTTTACTGATATCATGGGATACAACACTAACAGAGGGCTGGGCTGTGTCTCCTGGGGAGTAGAGGGTGTTGGAGAAAACCACTGCCTCGTTCATAGTCGTTATGGTTCTGAAAAATAATGCTGGGTGGCGGTAGAATAGGATCGTGGCAGCTGATGGGGCCCAACACACTGCTTGATCCATGGGGCCGGTTCTTGCTGCTCAGCAGCAGAGGGAGATGTGTTTCCTTTACCTTGCTGGCCACCAGTGGATTCTGGAGATGGGTGGATGTGTCTGGGCTGCCACCCATAGGAGGTCCAACATTCTGAGAGGCCTTTGGAACCCATAAGGGCAACCCACAGGGGTATTGGTTAACAGGTCCTGCTACCTCATTAACACTGGGTCTTGAAGTCTTCTGAGAGCTTCTGGCTGCTTGGGACTTGTTCTGGTTGCTCAGGGACTGAAGGACAATAATTACAACATTCCATTAATTGGGGTATTATGCCAACTGGTAATGTAATAGTATATCAATCTGATTATAATATATTCAAATTGTGATATGACAGTACACATGCTTGACACCTACCAGTCTCACTACACATGGAATGTGAGAGCCTGGAGTGGTGGTTAGACGACATCTGTCCCTCGGTGTTAACAAACCAGCAGTATCCTGTAGAGCCGTTGCACTGCTTTGGGAGGGCCTTGTTACATTGGGGTACATAGGCTCCAGGAATATTGGGGGTATTGGCTCTAGCCTGCTCACACAGGATCAGGGCTGGATAGAAAGTGTAGACATTCAGCTTCAGGTAGCTCATTAAGTTAGGTTTAATATAATAACGTGATAATTTAACATGACATGAGTTGATAAACATTTAGATTTATACTGTCATAACATCATAAAATACTATTTAAGTGACAGTGTTGGCAATAGCCCAAAATGACAGGAAGCATAGCAGATGGAGTTACTTCAGTGCCACCAGAAATGTTCATTGGTTTTGTATTCAGAACGTGAAATTCAATATTTGAATGTGTAGTGCACAAATGTCATTTATAAAATTATTTGAAACTGAATCAAATTAATATTGCAGTTAAACTCAGTTTATTTTAATAAACATGTTTCTGCATGTACATTGATTGCTCTTCTACTACAAGGAAAGCACATTTTTCTAAGCAAACCCAAATCTTAGGAGTTGCACTTAATGCATGAGTTATTGAGATGGTGGTTCCAGTTTAGATAGATGCATGTAGAAGTCTCCTTGGCAGGGCCGGTTCTATGGGGTGGATAAGCTGGGCATGGACCCCAGAAAGAATGTGCCCTCCCTCAGTTGTTGCCCCATGAAGTATTATGAATTACATTGGCCCGGTTTTACCAATGTAGTGCCGAAAGGCCTGCCAGTAGTGCAGACGGGACAGAGGCTATATGCTGGCTGCGCTCATGATCTGGGGGATGTAATATTAACATCTGAAAATGCATTCTGATTGGGAACCTTGCCATGCAATGTAATTAAGGTACTCCCTTTACCTTATTTAGGAAGCTAATTTGACCCCGCACTGGGTGGGATCCAATGGACTTTCACAGAGAGCGATGTCGAGCAACTTGCTGGCCCAACCGTCAAGGTTGAGAGCCTAGCAGCAAATTTAATATTGGCCCATCAAGAGTGACGCAAAGTAAAATCGCAACCGCTGCCAGCGAACCCCACTCAGTTCTTCAAAAGATATGGCGGGCCTTTGTCAGTAATGCAGAGTGCAGTTGGCACTGAAAAATTAGGGACATCACAGCAATGTGCAAACACTCTCCACCCTGAAGAACGTATTCAGTGAAGAGATGCAGCATGTCAGGTCAACGAAAAGCCCAGCTGGCATTTGAGCGTGACCTGCCAAGTACATTTCAACAGGAAGGAGAATGGCTCAGAAAGGTCTGAGGTTCAACACAGCAACTCTAAAATGGGCAACTACAACTTTATGGCCCTGGCTGCCGTGCCAGAGTTAATACAATTCCCTCATGTACTGGTTGTTCGGCAGATTTTATGCAAACTAGAGTTTAGGCCTTTGCTTTTTACTGCAATGCATCTTTTAGATATGCGATTGTCATTGCTTGCATGTGTAACCAGTGTTAAATGGTTAGCTAGTTAGTGGGGTGCGCGCTAATAGCGTTTCAAATCGGTGGTTTCGCTTGAGACCTTGAAGTACTAGTTTCCCTTGCTCTGCAAGGGCCACGGCTTTTGTGGAGCGATGGGTAACAGTGTTTCGAGGGTGACTTGGTGTACAGAAGGTGTCTGGTTTGAGCCCAGGTAGGGGCGAGGGACGGAAGCAAAGCTGTTGCACATGAGACTAATTGCTAGATCTACAGCTTTGCGTCATATGATGGTATAGGGACAATGACCAATGTAGACTACTGGTTGTGCGGTGAGGTGAGCCCTGGCAGGTGCTCCTGTGGTCTGACAGGTTCACCTTGTTGGTGCCGAAATTGGCAGCTAACGTTACCCTTTCAGAGCACAGACTGGCGATAGCCTTCGGTCCATGGTCCTGAATTAATGTTACGGTGTGCCTTTTTAATGAGCACATCTTGGGCTACCAGTCTTCGTGAGGCTCCTCTTCAACATGGTGTGCAAAATGACAGTTTCGTATATGGCTGCATTTCAGATATGCTTGGATTGTTTAAGTCGCAATAGTATAACCAATAGTATAGCCTACTGAAAGTAGTAAGTTAACTACATTAGTCTGTGCGATAATATTGACATATATATATATATCACTTTTACAGTAGCTTATGACAATGAGTGGGCCTTCACGCGGTGTGCTCAGAATGGACATTCACTCTTAATTGGAGACGATTCAAAATTGGCTACTACCATGTATGACATTTCACAGCCAAGCATATAGAAGATGCACCTAGTTTGCTTTTCTGAAAATCCCACAGAAAATATTTTCCACCTGGAGAAGTAGTGGCTTGGTTACGGTCATTGCGTAGTGTCAAGTGTGACAGCCTATAGTTGCATTTAGTGACGTTTAAGCCATGCAGTGGGGCACATTCTCTTGTGTTATTATATAAAGCAACAGTTGTGTACATTGTTTTGTTACATTTGAACAGTAGGATTAATCATCTTGTGTTTAGGGCTCCAAAGCAATACTAAACCAAACATGTCCCATGTTTAATGAACTGAAATAACATCCCAGAAACGCATGCATACGCACACAAAAACTCCACAAACTCCACAAATTGGTTACATCCCTGAGAATCTATCCAGTGCAGTTGGGCATCGTGAGGCCCATTGTCGTGCCATTCATCCACCGCCTCATGGTTCAACATAATGCACAGCCCCATGTATCTGCACACAATTCCTGGAAGCTGAAAAGCATTCCTTAGTGCATGTTGTCTTCCTTGTGCATGTTGCTGAGAGTTCAGGAATGGAGTGTTGAGGTAGTATTTGAGGTACTAGAGCCACATTCATAAGAACATTAAACATTAGATTCAGGAACCACTTGGTACAGCCAGCTCACCATAGTGTTTCACTGTTTCCATCTACCTTTCCTGGCAGACAAAGTACCAGACTGTTTTCAAACCAAATGCATCCAAGTTTAATTAACTTCAGTAAGCTTGAAAACAATACAATAACATAGCCTATAAATAAATATTGAATTGGAATAGAATTAAAAGACTGAACAGTCATGAAACAGTTAACTGTTTCAATTTGTGCAAAACAAATGAGAATTTACATTCAATTTCTGGTGGCACCGAAATCACTCCTTACCCATGTTGCCAAGGACAAACATACTGGCCAGGGAAACTGGAATGAGAGAACTCCATAGTAGCAGTTTAAACTCCATAAAGGTAAATAGTTTAAGAAACCCTGCCCTAGGCTATGGTTCAGGACCAAAGGGGGGCCCTGGGCATGTCAAAGGTCAGTCACTACAATACTTCTACACCATCCTTAAGTTGGGTCATGGGATGACAATTTGTCATTTGGGGCTCAAGTTTAAGAACCCTGGCCTAAGACACAAAAATAAGACTAGAGGCTAAACAAATACATCAGGTCAAATCAAAGTATTGTGACATTTTTCAAAATAAGGAAGGAAATAGTGCAGGAGAGGGAATGAGGGTAATGGAGGGAGAGAGAATGAGGGGAATGGAGGGAGAGAGAATGAGGGGAATGGAGGGAGAGAGAATGAGGGGAATGGAGGGAGAGAGAATGGGGGAATGGAGGGAGATGGGGGAATGGAGAGAGAGAATGAGGGAATGGAGGGAGAGAGAATGAGGGGAATGGAGGGAGAGAGAATGAGGGGAATGGAGGGAGAGAGAGAATGAGGGGAATGGAGGAGAGAGAATGAGGGAATGGAGGGAGAGAGAATGAGGGGAATGGAGGGAGAGAGAATGAGGGGAATGGAGGGAGAGAGAATGAGGGGAATGGAGGGAGAGAGAATGAGGGGAATGGAGGGAGAGAGAATGAGGGGAATGGAGGGAGAGAGAATGAGGGGAATGGAGGGAGAGAGAATGAGGGGAATGGAGGGAGAGAGAATGAGGGGAATGGAGGGAGAGAGAATGAGGGGAATGGAGGGAGAGAGAATGAGGGGAATGGAGGGAGAGAGAATGAGGGGAATGGAGGGAGAGAGAATGAGGGGAATGGAGGGAGAGAGAATGAGGGGAATGGAGGGAGAGAGAATGAGGGGAATGGAGGGAGAGAAATGAGGGGATGGAGGGAGAGAATGAGGGGGAGGGAGAGAGAATGAGGGGAATGGAGGGAGAGAGAATGGGGGGAATGGAGGGAGAGAGAATGAGGGGAATGGAGGGAGAGAGAATGAGGGGAATTGAGGGAGACAGAATGAGTTAAATGGAGGGAGAGAGAATGAGTTAAATGGAGGGAGAGAGAATGAGTTAAAAGGAGGGAGAGAGAATGAGGGGAATGGAGGGAGAGAGAATGAGGGGAATAGAGGGAGAGAGAGTACAGGTTCAGTAGGGAGAGAGAGAATGAGGGGAATGGAGGGAGAGAGAGTGTGCATGTACATTGTAATGAAAAGAGAGGTAGTGCTGCTCCCCCCTCTCACCTCCTAAGGTCGGTGCCTGGCCTCGGAGCCTCTAGCGTCCCTGTGCCCTTCTCATGTTAGCTCTGTCACAGCACAGGGTCACGGTACAGAGTAGCGATGCTCCAGGGGGCAGGTCTGAAGCCTTAATTAACTGTCAGTCCACACCACCAGGCTGCACTGCCACACGATGGGCTAAACGCTGGAGAGTCCACTGATTTATCACCAATTTACCACTATTGAAATTAAATGGAGAGGGTAGATGTTTAGATGCACTCTATAGGACAGTGATTCATAAGGCCAGGAGTGATTCATAAGGCCAGGAGTGATTCATAAGGCCAGGGTTGGTATTCTCACAGCACCTCAGAGTAGGAGTGTGGATCTAGGTTCAGGTCCTCCCTGTCCATGTAATCTGATTCAGTATAATATAAAAAGCTAAATTGATCCTACACTCTTCGAAAAAATTGTTTCATAAGTTTTTTGCAGAGATGGGATTCTACCAAGAACCATTTTGATCAGAAGAACCTGTTTTAGAAGACAAGGGTTATTTGTAAGGCAAAGGGTTCTACCTAGAACCCTTAACATCCTAAGAACTGTTTTTTGAAGAAAGGGTTCTTTGATGATTTTTTGGGAGGCAAGAAGGGTTCTACTTAGAACCACACTCTGTGTGTACAAAACATTAAGGACACCTTCCTAATATTGAGTTGCCTTACAAGGTGTCTAAAGCGTTCCACAGGGATGCTGGCCCATTTTCACACAGTTGTGTCCTTGGCTGGATGTCCTTTGGTGGTGGTATTGTTCAAAGTTCCATCTGTTGTCTTGTCCATGGACTCACACCTACTACCATACCCTGTTCAAAGGCACTTCCATCTGTTGTCTTGTCCATTCACCCTCTAGACGTACTACCATACCCTGTTCAAAGGCACTTCCATCTGCTGGCTTGTCCATTTTCACACAGTACTACCATACCCTGTTCAAAGTTGGTCCATTCACCCTCTAGGATACTACCATACCCTGTTCAAAGGGTGTCTTGTCCATTCACCCTCTAGGTCACACACCTACTACCATACCCTGTTCAAAGGCACTTCCATCTGTTGTCTTGTCCATTCACCCTCTAGACGGCACACACACACCTACTACCATACCCTGTTCAAAGGCACTTCCATCTGTTGTCTTGTCCATTCACCCTCTAGACGGCACACACACACCTACTACCATACCCTGTTCAAAGGCACTTCCATCTGTTGTCTTGTCCATTCACCCTCTAGACGGCACACACACACCTACTACCATACCCTGTTCAAAGGCACTTCCATCTGTTGTCTTGTCCATTCACCCTCTAGACGGCACACACACACCTACTACCATACCCTGTTCAAAGGCACTTCCATCTGTTGTCTTGTCCATTCACCCTCTAGACGGCACACACCCACCACTCATGTCTCAATTGTTTCAATGCTTAAAAATCCTTCTTTAACCTGTCTCCTCTCCTTTCCTTCATCTACACTGATTGAAGTAGTATAAACAAGTGACATCAATAAGGGATCATGTCATGGAAAGAGCAGGTAGCAGGTGTCCTTAATGTTTTGTACACTCAGTGTGTGTAATATTTCCCATCATGCTCTATTGCAGGGATATTTTCAGAATTGATTTTTTTACTGTAAAATCTGTGTTTTTATATTGGTTGGTTGATTCATTTTATGCTACACAAAGATACATAGCATACAGGTTTTTAAACTAATTCAATCTGTTAGTAATTGGATGTATTGCACCCGTTACTGAGATGGTTGTTCCAGTTTAGACGTTTGAGGTAGTAATTGTATTACATCTTCCCTTCCCTGGCAGTTGTGCTGAATACAGGTTTCAGTTGATTAGCACTTCCACTTGTTGGATATCTTTACTCTGGTTGGATTCCAATAGGAATTACACATCACTTTGCAAGCCACCATAATGTGACTTACAGGTCTGATGTGGCCTGTAAACCATAAGACTGGTGGAACCGTTCTAGGAAGGACCCTCCAAAGAAAGAAGGTTTCTTGGTAGAACCCTTCATTGAGGGTTCTGGATAAAATCCTCTCCTAAGAGTTCTACCCAGCACCAAAAAGGGTTACCCTGTATGGTTCTACTTAGTTCAGCACTCCCCTCTGAGACGCTTTATGATCATGTGACCTGACCAGGACAAAATCTGGGTCATTAAGCTACAAGGTCAGGTTGGACCAAGTTATGCACACATCAGTCTGTTGGTATCAATATGGAACCTAGTTCAACCTAGTTCAACAACCATATCTGTTATTAGTGTGAAGCATAGAATACGGAATTAGAATACTCATTTAATAGGATCTCTGTGGTGTGAAGTCTGTATCCCACAATTGCTATACTGTACTTACTAGGGCATAATAGTGATACAATGGAACTCACATAATAAATGTTATGAATAACGGACCTGGCAGCTTAGTTAGTTGGGTTTTGGAGCTCAGAGTGGGCCAGCAGACGGAGTGGTTTTATTAAGTGTTGTTGGCCCACTGTGCAACAGTGATCATGAAGATACAGTATGTACACATGTATAATCTCACACATCTGAAAGCTAAAGCAACTGCCCGTTGTTAATACATATCCAGGCCTCTCTGCTCACAAGGCCAAATGGCTTAAGGTAATGGTCTGTTAGGACAAAGGCCTACTAAGGACAGGTGGATGATCCATACATGAAACAATAAACACAGCTCAAAGGAGACAACGTAAACATGTATTTTACAACAAATATACTTTTAACTAGAAGTAGTATAATTCATATAAAGCACAAAATGTTATATTATACAAAAAATAGATTATCTCAAACATTGCACACCACTAGGCTACACATGAGACGTGCGAGTGCACTCTAGAACACCCATCATGAGAGTCAGGCTGGTTCAATTCGATTAAAAGTTTGCTACTTTGAGTGACGGTTTCTACTGAACGACACTATTCCCAAAACATTCTTCAACAGCCTTTGAGGTACGTTTGCTCCGTTTGATGGGTGTGGAGGAGTGAATGACGTATTTAAAGGGCAGTGGAGCATTCCACTACCAAACCCCTCCCCTTTTTTCAACTGGTCATTCTGAGCAGCATCGTTTCTGTGTAATTGAACGTTCCAGTACTTTTTTTTGTACAGTCAAAGTTGCAGTCATAATGTTACATACTAAACAGTGTATTTCAGACAAACTAAACAGTGTATTTCAGACAAACTAAACAGTGTATTTCAGACAAACTAAACAGTGTATTATAGACAAACTAAACAGTGTATTTCAGACAAACTAAACAGTGTATTTCAGACAAACTAAACAGTGTATTTCAGACAAACTAAACAGTGTATTTCAGACAAACTAAACAGTGTATTTCAGACAAACTAAACAGTGTATTTCAGACAAACTAAACAGTGTATTTCAGACAAACTAAACAGTGTATTTCAGACAAACTAAACAGTGTATTTCAGACAAACTAAACAGTGTATTTCAGACAAAATAAACAACATCATGACTTTATCTAAGCATGAATGTAAATAAATACTACTGGTAACATATACAAATGCGATCTCTTATCTGAACATGAGTAAATAGGCAACTTTAATTACACGCGATAGTGAGAGACAACAAACCATAAAGGAGATATATTAGCGATAGGCCTATTCCTCAAAGCCTGAATCGTCACAATCAACAAATGGTATGTGCTGGAATCTTCTCATGAGCAGAGTAGCCTAACCTTGATGCCAGAACTCACATGGAAAGCTTGTGAGAGACAGGAGTGGAGCAGTGAGCTATGCATAGGACTGTAGGCCTATGTGGATGTGTTGGAAGGTGGAATGCTCTGAGGGCTGTGAGCTGATGATCCATGCCCACCAACACACATTGAAAGTGGGATGATATGATAACAGACGCGTGTTCTTGGACATGCAGAGTGCTTGTTCTTGGAAAGACCAGGGATCTGAAACGTCTGCCAGTTGGATTCTCCGTCCCAGGAGATGTGTCTATGCTCCCTCTCTCTCAACCTCATGGGATGGACATATACTGGCTTTTTGTAGTTCCTGTTCCCTCAGTTGTGTGTGTGTGTGTGTGTGTGTGTGTGTGTGTGCATATGGTACAGTGTGTGGGGTACATTGTTTGAAAGTGTGTTAGGTTCATTGTTCAATGCCCTTGATATCTAGGCCTTTTCTTTAGATATTGAGAACTCACCTCCTATCATATGGCAAACAATTCCCACAGGACACAGGCTTCACTGAATCTCCCCTCACCACAGTAAAGACATCTCATCTTGAAATGGACTGAACTGAATAGAATACAATCAAATAAAATAAAATAGAACAGAATAGAATAGAAACCTCAGCTTGAACTGAGAGGAGAGTATGGTTGATTAAGTAGGGCAATTCCACTGGAACAGAATGACACTGAGACTCCGATTTTTTCACTTTAAAATGTATGTCTAAACCTAGTGCATACCGTACAGCACTGGCAGGGAACAGCTAGTCTGAATATGACCCCACTGCTTCATCTGTACCACAGAGGTCAGAGGCTACCTTATCTGCACCAAGGATGACAGTGAATGTTCTGTCATATGTAGAGACCTTATGCATGACTGCTGAGAGTTGCCATGAGATGGTACAAATCATTTGTCCTAAATCTTGGGATTCATACTTGTATCCCTTTTTTAACTCTTCATGATAGAGATCTCAATGCCTGTGCCTTTCTCCAACTGTTTATTTATTCAATGAGCTGTACGTGTGAGGCACTAGGCAAGCTTTTCAGTTTAAGGATAATGAATATTTGCATCATACCTCACTGGGGACTATTTGGGCTTCAATCATACTTTTATATTTTAAGCAGAGGTGATATTGCACGCTTGTTGTATAACATAAATGTGTCATTCCTCTCCTGTGGCTATTGGGGCTTTAATAATACCGTTTGTATTTATTTAAACTACAGTCTATGAGACTTGTACTGTAACATCATACTCTAACATTTGCATCTCAATCTCACAGTATAATCTCCTGCAACAGCATCTCGTAAAGCGATGCCAAGCCGACTGCCTTGAGTACAGGATGAGTTATCAATTACCCAGGAAGCCTTTGCCCTATAAAGGAATTATTGGAAAGATGATGAAGTCCCTCTGTGATGGTACATTTCTATCATTTAAACTGCTATTAGTTTATGGTTGCTGGGCCGTGGTCGGGTAAAGGGCTGCGGCAGGGGATCCCGCTGTGCAGTACGAAGACCTGACGGCAGGTATCTCATTGTCCTGCAGTGCTTTCCAGGTGACCAGCCTCCTTGCCTCTTTTCTCTGCCCACCTCCACAGCAGAGGTTAGTGGAAGGGAGCGTGGGCCGGAGTAGTGGCGAGGTGAGACGTCTTATTGTAGTGTGTCTTAGTGTGGGAGGAGGCTGAGCACCCTGCAGCTCCCATGGGGCTGTGTACTCTACTCACTTGGAGCCATTTGGTTGGTATTACTCAGAATGGGAGTGTGTGTACAGTGGATGTGTGTGTATTGTGTGTGCGTGAGTGCGTGTGTGTGTGTGCATATGGTCTGTGTGTGTGTCTGTGTGAGTGTCTGTGTATTGGAAGGATGGAGTTGTGTGCGTGCGTGTGTGTGTGTGTGTGTGTGACTGTGTAGAGGTCACAAGATCAGTTTCAAATGTATTTGCTTTCTTAGTTTCTTTCAGAAGTCTGTATGCATATTGTTCAGAGGTAGAGGTAACCGCGGTAACTAAGGTAATTCCTGGTTATTGGCCAGTCTAGTTTGATCTGGTTCTAGTGGACTTTGTAAAGGTCACTGGCTGGGATCCACGGTCCACTGTGGAGACGTTGTATCACTGTCATATGGCCATGCTGAGACACTGGCCCATTCACAGGCTGCTTCTCTCTCTCTCTCTCTCTCTGTCTCTCTCTCTGTCTCTCTCTCTCTCTCTGTCTCTGTCTCTGTCTCTGTCTCTGTCTCTGTCTCTGTCTCTCTCCGTCTCCGTCTCTGTCTCTCTCTGTCTCTGTCTCTCTCTCTCTCTCTGTCTCTGTCTCTGTCTCTGTCTCTGTCTCTGTCTCTCTCTCTCTCTCTCTCTGTCTGTCTGTCTGTCTGTCTCTGTCTCTCTCTTCCTGCTTCTGTCTCTCTGCCTCCCCCTCTCTCTTTCTTTCTCTCTTTAACAGAAACATTCTCTCTCTTCCGATCTCACTACCTATCCCCCCTTTCTGTCGTGTCTCACACAATTTGCTGAAATAATCGCTCCTGTCCAATCTAGCTTTTTCAGACAACCTGAAGAGTTGATGGGATGTGTGATATGAAATCGTGAATCATAAAACACATTGTCACCCTGGCAGAACTCTCAGTTTAGAATGAAACAAACTGTAATTCAGCCATCAGGCCAAGTGTTATGGAAGAGACCTTGTAAGTGAAGCAGAACAGGATGCAAACAGATTGTCATATCTAGCAGATGAGATATTGATATCCAATATTAAAGGGAAAATCCACCTAAAATCACATATTCCTTCAATTAAGTGTTAAATAACACTAATATGTGAGAACAATATTGTTGTGACCCTCTGTTAAATTCTACATTTCTCGAGGTCGGAATATCGTAAAAATATGATCAATGACTCATTGGAGAGAAGACATCCTCCCGAGTTATGACATCGGCCAGTATTGAAGTCTGACAGGTATGATAGATGTTTTCACCATCTAAAAGTCCTGTTCATATTTACTTCCAGTGTAGTGAGAGAGACTTTATCACGGTTGTACGTAATGGCAAACAGATTTCTGCCTGGTTAAACGCCAATAACGCAGATACACATAAAAACATGAAATGACCCAGGAATCGATAGAACATCCTCAGAGATGCAAAAACAAAATAACATTAAAAATGGGTGACCCTTTCCTTTAAGTAATAGGTCTTCACCAATGCTGCCCAAATGTGGCAGTGTTAGCTTTGCTTAGCTGCCAGTGAGTGTCAATGATGTCTGTTCTACGTGGATCCATCTATGACAGTGTGTGAGTGTCTGTGTGTGTTTGTGTCTGTGTGTGTGTGACTTGGATCAGTCATGGCCACGGTGACACGGAAGTTCTCTTCTCTCCTCTCCTTTCTTCTCGGCCCCGTGGCCCTTTGATGTGGAGTGGCTGTGGAGCTGGCAGTGCCATCTGGAGAGCTTAGCCCAGGGCCAGGAGGAGAGCAGGAGAGGAAAAGAGCGTCTGGACAGGGTCTAGAGATTTAGAGAGAACAGAGAGGAGGGGAAGAAGGATGTGTAGCGTGAGGGACAACCCATAGATACTATACCATGTCAACCTCTAACCTGTTACAGAAGGGAGAGAGAGGGGAAGATAAAGAGGAGAGGCCAGTGAGAAAGAGTCCAAGCTGGATGTGGTCTAATGTGAGAGAAGGAGAGAACGAGTGAAGAAGAGAGAGAGATGGGGAGGAAAAGGAAAGAGAGAGAAGGAGAGGTTCCAGACATCAGTAGTGCTTAGTGGTTCTGGGTCCTGTTCCAGACATCAGCAGTGCTGAGTGGTTCTGGGTCCTGTTCCAGACATCAGCAGTGC